>NC_061094.1:61216202-61246202 GCF_015104395.2 Macrobrachium nipponense
ACAATGTTTCATAGTGCCAGTGCGATGTTTTTTCATGTTACACCTTTCAAACCTTCATTTTGCTGACAAGTTAGGTCCCAGCGCTTGGCATGTGGCCTTAATTCAAGATTCCTTTTTATTTCATTATATTCCATAGTGTTCGTCTCCCCTTAAGGCTGTTAATTGTGGTATGAAATCTTGAAGAATATAATTAGAGTTCATATACGTGAGTTGGTTTCTGTCATTCAGTCTTGATTCTGGCATTTCCCTTCTCGGAAGAGGAAAAACGGACGAACGGATTAGAAAGCTTCTGAAAGTGTCTTTCGAAAGTGTTTTTCACCCCCTGGAAGTGAATTGAACTCTTGAAAGCAAATAGAAAAGGTTCGGGGAAAAGTTAAGAAAGAACTCCTTTTTTTTTCTTTCTTTCTTTTTTCTAGGGCAGAAAGCTATTATACTTCTGGCTCACGAGTCGTGACTTGGGGAGGAGCTATTTCTGGTCATTTTCCTTGAAAAATGCATTTCTACCTGCTATTCCGATGGAGAGAGAGAGAGAGAGAGAGAGAGAGAGGGAGAGAGAGAGAGAGAGAGAGAGAGAGAATATATAAGCTGATAATGTTGAAGAGACGTAATATAAAAAAGTATGAGAGAGAGAGAGAGAGAGAGAATATATAAGCTGATAATGTTGAAGAGACGTGATATGAAAAAGTATGAGAGAGAGAGAGAGAGAGAGAGAGAGAGAGAGAGAGAGAATATATAGGCTGATAATGTTGAAGAGACGTAATATAAAAAAAGTATGAGAGAGAGAGAGAGAGAGAGAGAGAGAGAGAGAGAGAGAGAGAGAGAGAGAGAGAATATATAAGCTGATAATGTTGAAGAGACGTGATATAAAAAAAGTATGAGAGAGAGAGAGAGAGAGAGGAATAATTTTTTTTAGAGAAGAGAGCCTGCTACAATAAGGAGAGAGAGAGAGAGAGTATAAGCCGATATTGTTTGAGAGACGTAATATAATAAAGTATTAGAGGCAGAGTAAGAATATTATGGGTTGATAGTGTTTAAGAGAGTCGGAATTTTACACGGAAAAGAGAGGAGAGAGAGAGAGAGAGAGAGAGAGAGAGAGAGAGAGAGTATAAGTTAATATTGTTTGAGAGACGTAATATAATAAAGTATGAGAGGGAGAGAGAGAATATTATGAGCTAATACTGTTTGAGAGAGTCGGAATGTTATACGGAAAAAGAGAGAGAGAGAGTATAAGCCAATATTGTTTGAGAGACTTAATATAATAAAGTATGAGAGGGAGAGTAAGAATATTATGAGCTGATACTGTTTGAGAGAGTCGGAATGTTAGACGGAAAGAGAGAGAGAGAGAGAGAGAGAGAGAGAGAGAGAGAGAGAGAGAGAGAGAATAAAGGCTAATATTGTTTGATAGACGTGATATAATAAAGTATGAGAGAGGGAGAGTAAAAATATTATGAGCTGATACTGTTGGAGAGAGTAAGAATGTTAGAAGGAAAAGTGTGTGTGTTTGAGAGAGAGACCTTACCTTACAGACCTTACAGTTCGTTCGGGTTGCCCCAGGTCCCTCAGTGTGAGGCGCCTCTAATGTCTACCAGAGAGTTGCTAGTACATCTTCCGGTATATTTTGCATCTTCCAATCTTGGATGGTCTGGGATGCAGTTTAGATATTTGTCGAGCTTATTCTTAAACACATCTACGCTCACTCCTGATATTCCTCAGATGAGCTGGGCAACGCATTGAATAGACGCTGCATTATCGATGCTGGTGCGTAGTGGATTAATGTTCTGTGTGCTTTCCTTATTTTTTTCCTGGATATAGTATTTGGGCACTATTAATCTACCTCTGCTTGATTCTTTCTGATATTTTAGTTCCATGATATTTTCTGTTATTCCTTCTATCTGTTTCCATGCCTGAATTATCATGTTAGGCGTTCTCTTCTCCTTTCTAGACTATATAATTTTTAAGGATTGTAGTCTTTCCAGTAGTCTAGGGTCCTTAACTTCTTCTATTCTAGCTGTAAAGGACCTTGTACACTCTCTATTTGTGCAATATCCTTTTGATAGTGTGGGTACCATATCATATTGCAATATTCAAGTGGGACTACGAACATATGTTTTATAAAGCATAATCATGTGTTCAGCTTTTCTTGTTTTGAAATAAGTGCCGTAAACAACATTCCCATTTTTTGCTTTACATTTTGCCAACAGAATGGCTATTTGATCATTGCATAACCATGTTCCTATTCATCATCACACCAAGGTCTTTAACTGCTTCCTTATTTGTGATTGTCTCATTATTAGGTCCCCTAATATGCATATAGCTTTCCTTCTCTGGTCTCCATTAATTTATTGATTCAAATTTATCAGAGTAAATACCATCTATTTACCTCTGCCCAATCATATACTTTGTTAAGGTCTCTTGTAGAGCGTTCCTATCTTCATAACAAGTAATTTCTCTACGTTATTCTTGTGTCATCAGCGAAAACTACTCACTACCGAATCCTTAAACATTACTGTCTATGTCTTCAATCATAACCTAACAAAACAATATTGCAGCTAGCACCGTACCTTGTGGCACACCGGATATTACCTTGGTTTCATCCGATTTCTCATCGTTTGCAATAACTATCTGTTTTCTGTTGTGTAAAAATTCTTTTAACCATCTTCCTACTTTATCTACGATATTGTGTTTTCTAATTTTCTTTGCTAATATATTATGGTCTACTTTGTCAAAGCTTTTGCAAAGTCTAGATAAACCACATCTGTTTCATTTCCGCTTTTCATATTTTTGAATATGTTCTCACGGTGGACTAACAGTTGGGTTTGTGTACTTTTTTCCGGGTACGAAACCGTGTTGTCCTATATTAAACAAATTATTTTTTTATTTTTTATTAAATTTTTTCATAATAATTTTTCTTCATTACCCTTTCATACACTTTCATAATATGTGATGTTAGATCACAGGCCTATAATACTTGCCTCTAGTCCTGATCCACTCTTGAAAGTAGGGGTGATATATGCTAATTTGTGCTCATCATAAAATCTTTGCCTGTATCTACACTTTGTCTAAATAATATTGCAAGTGGCTTTGCGATAGAAATGGAACTACTTTCTTTAACAAAATAGCAGGGACTCCATCCGGCCCCTGCAGCAGCTCCATTTTTAATTTTTTAATTTCATAATTGCCTGCACAAATATCAGCTTCATTAATTTCTATGTCAGCTAAATATTCACTATTTTCGTCCCTTACTTCTATATCATTATCTTCATTATCTATTCTAGGGGTGAATTCTCTCTTATATCGTTCTTCCTCCAGTATGTTGCAAAATTTCCTTTTTTTCATTCGTTAATCTCCCTTCAATTCTCAGAGGGCCTATTTCTATTCTTCTTTTATTCATCTTCTTCGCATATGAGTATAATAGTTTGGGGTTTTGCTTGATATTTAATAGGGTTTTTTCTTCCAAGTCCCGTTTTTCATTTTCTTTTGATTGTATAATCTTTTGTTCTGCATTTTCTATCTTACTTTTTAGTTCTATAACTTTCCATGCATTTTTTTCTTTTGCAAGACCTTTTTTCCACTTTTCTGATTTTCTGGAACAAGATCCTTCTGTCTCTTGGTATGCATGAATGATGTTTACTTTTCTTCTTCGGTATATATTTATCCACTATTTTTCTCCAATATTTTATATAATATCTCCGTATTTACCCTTATGTCATCACTTACGAAAATGTTATCCCAATCTTTGTTTAATTCTTCATTAATTTCTGACCATTTTATATTTTTACTGTAGAAGTTGTATTTTCCATATCCTTCCCACTTTTTCATTTTCTTGCTTATCTCTATTTTCACTTGCTTTTGGAATGAACTGTTAATTCTATGACATTATGATCTGAAATACTCGCATTATAAACTATTATTTCTTTAACTAATTCATCTCGTTCACAAATACTAGGTCTAAAGTATTTTCCTTTCTTGTTGGCAGGTGATTTATTTGTTGAATGTTGTATTCTAGTAGCATATCTAATAGCTTTTCAAATTGCCTCTTATCTTCTGCACTACTATTACTCTTCTTTTTTTATATGTATAAGTACAACCACAGTCTCCTATTCGTTCTTTCCATTCTACGAAAGGAAAGTTGAAGTCACCAGATAGGAGAATAGTCCAGTCCTTGTGATTTCTACATATATCATCCAATTTTTCAATTTTATTAAGTCAAACTCTTTAGTATTAGGAGGTCTATATATTACTATGTTCATCAATTTTTCAGATTCAAATTCTACCGCTATTAGTTCACATTCTGAGTTACTATATTTCTCATATATTTGTCCTTGTTTTTTGTCTTTCCCATATATTGCGGTTCCCCCTTGATTCCTATTTTTTCTATCTGATCTATAAGTTTGGAACCCTTTATTTGATCATCATTCCCAGTCTCTTGGGAAATACCAGGTTTCACTTATATTCATTATATCTATTTTCTTTTTCATTTGGGTTAGTTCTTCTAAGTACTCTATTTTTCTTTTTTGAGTTACTCGTAACTAAACCCTGCGCATTCATCACTATGATGGTTTGCGTGTTTTTCTCCTTCACTTTAATATTGGTAGTAATAAGGATTTTCCCATGGTCTCTTTCCGTTCTGGTATGTTGTTCTTTTTTTCATTTCCAGAAATTCTGACATTAAAAATCCAACTTTTCCATAATATTTGATCTTCCTTCATCATAATTATTCATTTTGTGTCTGAATCTGCAATTTTCTCCGTTTCTGCAATATCCTCTTGCATAATAAATACAGTTATTATCTCTTGAGTAGAATTTCGGAGCTGATGCTTTGAAATTTTTTTGCTGACACCTCTGCATATCTCATTGGGTGGTTTGCTTTTCTCTTTTACCTGATATTCTTGATTTCTCTCTTTATTTGTTCTTTCTTATTTTGGATTTTATTACTTGGTTGGTTATTTATTTGATTATGATTCATGGCTACAGGGTGCATATATTTGCATTTTTTGTCGAACTTACATCCTTTTCCTCTTTTAGGTTATTACATATTTTTGGATGCAGATCTCTGCAATCATCCCCATAGCCATCTAAGTATGCACATTTACCATATATTTCATAGTTTTGACATAACCTTAGGATGTTTGTAGTAACATCTTTTCTCCAAATCTGCAATTCCCTCTTTTCAAAAGGTTGCAGATTTTGTCTTTCTTGTCTATTTTTTCCTCTTTCCCGTCATTGTGTAGATCTGGGTAGAGCCTCTTCGGGATTTGCTTTTCTGTTCATATCGTAATTTTATTTCTTCGTAGGTATGCTGCTTTATTGCCTCATATGTAGTATCAATGAGTATCTCTGCATCCATACTTTTATCTTGTTCTTTGTTTTCCTTATTTTTTTCTGTCATTTCAATTTTGTTTACTTCTCTTCCGTTTTCCTCTTCTTCTTTTTCTTCTTCTTCTTCCTCTTCTTCTTCATCCTCAACTATTGTACATTTCAATCTTGATTTAATAACATTGTCTATCCATGATAGACATGTTGAACAAAAAATTCTTGTATCTTTTCTCAAATCTTGCATTACCTCAGCACACTGTGGATGGGTCGGAATGTTGCATGTAGCACATTTTCTGATTAGGTTTTGTGGATTGACTATGCTATACCAAACCTTACACAGTTTGCATGCTTTTGGCATTCTTTTTCCTAATGCATCAATTAGGATATTCACAAGATTCACCTTATTCATTTTCTTTGTGGCGGAATATGTTGGTTTATGTATATTTTTCTTTATGAGGTTCTCTTGACCACTTGGATTTTATTTGGAACTTCTTCAATTATTTTCAAGATGTTTTCATTAGATTTGTTCCAGTTTGAAGGATTATATCCTTCTAATATATCTATGAATGCTTTTGTATCTTTTTGGTTAGGACTGTTGCTGATTTCATAGATGAGAAATGCCAGTTCCCTTCCTGCTACCTCATCGTATTGCGAATCCGCCAAGCAAGCTAAATTACGCCACCTCTTCCCGCAGTTGGAACTTACTGCCATCTTGTTCTGATTTCAGTATTACACTTGTTAAACTAACTTAGAAGACGCTTTATCCTACTATTTTCACACTAATCTTATCACCGATAGTTCACGAACACTTCTAGATATTTCTCAAATTCTAGTCGTATTTTAAACTTGTGATATCTGTTGATTAATCTGACTTCACGTGGGTACGTCTCACCAAGCAAGATGGCTACTACGAGAGAGAGAGAGAGAGAGAGAGAGAGAGAGAGAGAGAGAGAGAGAGAGAGAGAGAGTATAAGCTAATATTGTTTGAGAGACGTAATATAATAAAGTATTAGAGGCAGAGTAAGAATATTATGGGTTGATAGTGTTTGAGAGAGTCGGAATGTTAGACGGAAAAGAGAGTGAGAGAGAGAGACAGAGAAAGAGAAAGACAGAATATAGGCTAATATTGTTTGGTAGACGTGATATAATAAAGTATGAGAGAGGGAGAGTAAGAATATTATGAGCTGATACTGTTGGAGAGAGTCGGAATGTTAGAAGGAAAAGTGTTGTGAGAGAGAGAGAGAGAGAGAGAGAGAGAGAGAGAGAGAGAGAGAGAGAGAGAATATGGGGGAGTGTTATATTAAAAATTCGGATATGAGATCACTTCCGAGGAAAAGAAAAACAGGATATTAACAGAACTTCAAAAGATTGACATTCAGCGAAAGAAACAGTTCAACGAATTGATAATCGGTTGTAAAATTTTCCTCTTCATCGGCTTTTTTTTTTTAAGTTTTTTTTTTTATACAAAGGAACTCTGAACACATCAGTATTGAAGTAAATATAATTAATTAGTAAAATATATTAAGGAAAAGTTAGTAAATTGAGTTGAATCATAGTTATAGGATATTAATGTAACGAAAGTAAGATTCCTTCCATTTTGCATTTGTATTTTTTTATGAAAAAGGAAAAACAGGAACTAGAATTCAGACTTTATTTATCTACTCGAATACATATGGACAAAAAACAGACTTTTGAACAGACAAAAGACAGACTATTGACAGAAAAGGACAAACTTCTGAACAGACAAGAGACTGACTATTGAACAGACAAATTACAGACTTTTGAACAGACAAAATACACTTTTTAACAGGTAAAGGGTAGATTTTTGAACGGATAAAAGACAGATTTTCAACAGATCAAAGACAGATTTTTGAAAAGACAAAAGACACTTTTTAACAGGCAAAGGATAGACTTTTGAACAGACAAAAGACTTACTTTTTAACAGACAAGAGACGTACTTTTGAACAGACAAAAGAGACTTTAACAGACAATAGACAGAATTTTGAACAGACCAAAGACATGCTTTTTAACATGCAAAAGACAAGACATTTTAACAGACAAAAGACAAACTTTTTAACAGACAAAAGACACCTTTTTGGCAAAGGACAAACTCTTCAACAGTCAAAATGCAGCCATTTTAATGAACAAAATACTGCCTTTTTAACAGTCAAAAGGCAGAATTGTTAATCGACAATAGACAGATTTTTTAACAGTGAAAAGGCAGACTTTTCAAAAGACAAGTTTTTAAGGGCGAAAGACAAACCTTTTAACAGAAAAAAGACAGGCTTTTTTACAGACCTATGAGAACATTCTTAACAATAAAAGCAACAGACTTTTCAACAGACAAAAGACAAACCTTTTAACGGAAAGCGGCAGACTTTTTTTTTTAACAAAGCAACAGACTTTTCAACAGAAGAAACACGGGCTTCATAACAGACAAAAGACAGACTTTTTAACAGACGAAAGACAAACCTTTTAACAGAAAAAGCCAGACTTTTTAATAAATAACAGATTTGTCAACGGACGAAAGACGGACTTTATAACAGACATAAGACAGACTTTTTAACAGACAAAAGAGCAGACTTATTAAACAGTCGAGAGAGAGAGAGAGAGAGAGAGAGAGAGAGAGAGAAAAGACAGGTGCAATAAAGGAAGAAAGGAAGGGGGGGAAGGCGGTTAGGTGTGGAAAAGTGACGCCGACCTTGTCCGGTGTCTGTTCTCATGAAGTCGCCATTAAAAACATTCCTAAATTTTTCTATAAGGATAATAGGTCCGACCTTTACCCTTCTGCAGTCTCTCTCTCTCTCTCTCTTCTCTTAACAATCGGGGAAACCCACCGTGTATTCATGAACCCTCACTGCAGGTTACTTTTCTTATAGGCGATAAATTGCATTTCCCCTACCTTGTTCTCTCTCTCTCTCTCTCTCTCTCTCTCTCTCCTCTCTCTCTCATTGTTAATGTCGTAGCAGCGCTAGGGAACTTTTCAAATCTCTCTCTCTCTCTCTCTCTCTCTCTCTCTCTCTCTCTCTCTCCAAAGGAAGAGACCTGGCATTCCAGACGCTGTAAGTCTGGAGCCAGACGAAACAACGACGAACCTGGAGAAGAAAAAGAGGAAGAAGAAGAAGAAGAAGAGTGATTGGGGACTGAGGGAGGGGGAGGGGGGGATGGATGGGTACGGGAGGAGGGGAGAGGAGGGAGGGGTAGGGCTGAGATAATAGCCAGGCCTGCTCACCTGACACCCACCCCACCCACCGGTACCTGAGCTGAGGTTTGAGACGCCACGCAGGGCGAGCTTCTGCCGCCTTCTCTGTTTCTTCTTCTTCTTCTTCTTCTCCTCCTTCCTTGTCCAGGATAATGGGTATGGGAGGCTTTTTCCTCTGAGACGCCCAAGGATGCTGACGATGCTGCTGATAATGTTCTGAAGATGAAGAGGAGGAGGAGGAGGAGGATATTTTGACCTTAGCCTTGTAACACTGGCGGAGTCGGCCAGATGCCAGTTAAGGCCGTGTACCAACTTCCAAACGGGACTTTTCTTTCCTTCTTTTTTTTAGTTGTAGTTAGGTTTTCCTGTTGAGGGTACTTAGGCTTTCTTTTTCCTTTTTTACTTTATTTTCCTTGTGATTCCCTTTGTCTTCGGTGTTTCGTTTTTTTTATTCATCTTTCAAACTGCTGTTTAAGATACAGTCTTTTGTTTTTCTCAGGTGTTTTTGAATGTCTGGAAACCGATAGATTTCACGTCACTTTCCCATACTTTTCTTTATTATTATTGTTTCTGCTCTTTAATATCTTGTTTCTGGCTCTTTTCCGAACAGTATTAAATATTTTATTTATTTTGATTCCTTGTAACGTCCGAGCTATCTTTTTTCTTTCCATTTTTCCCATTTTTCAGCATGTTGTTTCTTCCAATTCTTATTCTGATCATCTAAGGCAGTAGAGAGAGAGAGAGAGAGAGAGAGAGAGAGAGAGAGAGAGAGACCTTACCTTACAGACCTTACAGTTCGTTCGGGTTGCCCCAGGTCCTCAGTGTGAGCTCCTCAATGTCTACCAGAGAGTTGCTAGTACATCTTCCGGTATATTTTGCATCTTCCAATCTTGGATGGTCTGGGATGCAGTTTAGATATTTGTCGAGCTTATTCTTAAACACATCTACGCTCACTCCTGATATATTCCTCAGATGAGCTGGCAACGCATTGAATAGACGCTGCATTATCGATGCTGGTGCGTAGTGGATTAATGTTCTGTGTGCTTTCCTTATTTTTCCTGGTATAGTTTTGGGCACTATTAATCTACCTCTGCTTGCTCTTTCTGATATTTTTAGTTCCATGATATTTTCTGTTATTCCTTCTATCTGTTTCCATGCCTGAATTATCATGTAGCGTTCTCTTCTCCTTTCTAGACTATATAATTTTAAGGATTGTAGTCTTTCCCAGTAGTCTAGGTCCTTAACTTCTTCTATTCTAGCTGTAAAGGACCTTTGTACACTCTCTATTTGTGCAATATCCTTTTGATAGTGTGGGTACCATATCATATTGCAATATTCAAGTGGACTACGAACATATGTTTTATAAAACATAATCATGTGTTCAGCTTTTCTTGTTTTGAAGTGCCGTAACAACATTCCCATTTTTGCTTTACATTTGCTAACAGAATGGCTATTTGAATCATTGCATAAACATGTTCCTATCATCATCACACCAAGGTCTTTAACTGCTTCCTTATTTAGTGATTGTCTCAATTATTAGGTCCCCTATATGCATATAGCTTTCCTTCTCTGTCTCCATAATTTATTGATTCAAATTTATCAGAGTTAAATACCATCCTATTTACCTCTGCCCAATCATATACTTTGTTAAGGTCTCTTTGTAGAGCGTTCCTATCTTCATCACAAGTAATTTCTCTACTTATTCTTGTGTCATCAGCGAAACTACTCACTACCGATCCTTAACATTACTGTCTATGTCTTCAATCATAATAACAAACAATATTGCATCTAGCACCGTACCTTGTGGCGCACACCGGATATTACCTTGGTTTCATCCCGATTTCTCATCGTTTGCAATAACTATCTGTTTTCTGTTGTGTAAAAATTCTTTAACCATCTCCTACTTTATCTACGATATGGTGTTTTCTAATTTTCTTTGCTAATAATATTATGGGTCTACTTTGTCAAAAGCTTTTGCAAAGTCTAGATAAAACCACATCTGTTTCATTTCCGCTTTTCATATTTTTTTAATATGTTTCTCACTGGTGGACTAACAGTTGGGTTTGTACTTTTTTCCCTGGTACGAAACCGTGTTGTCCTATATTAAACAAATTATTTTTATTAAATGTTTCATAATATTTTTCTTCATTACCCTTTCATACACTTTCATAATATGTGTGTTAGAACTCACAGGCCTATAATTACTTGCCTCTAGTCTTTGATCCACTTTTGAAAGTAGGGGTGATATATGCTAATTTGCTGCTCATCATAAATCTTGCCTGTATCTACACTTTGTCTTAATAATATTGCAAGTGGCTTTGCGATAGAATGAACTACTTTCTTTAACAAAATAGCAGGGACTCCATCCGGCCCTGCAGCAGCTCCATTTTAATTTCATTAATTGCCTGCACAATATCAGCTTCATTTAATTTCTATGTCAGCTAAATATTCACTATTTTCGTCCCTTACTTCTATATCATTATCTTCATTATCTGTTCTAGGGGTGAATTCTCTCTATATATTCGTTCTGCCAGTATGTTGCAAATTTCCTTTTTTTCACTCGTTAATCTCCCTTCAATTCTCAGAGGGCCTATTTCTATTCTTTCTTTTATTTATCTTCTTCGCATATGAGTATAATAGTTGGGGTTTGCTTGATATTTAATAGGGTTTTTCTTCCAAGTCCCGTTTTTCATTTTCTTTTGATTGTATAATCTTTTGTTTCTGCATTTTCTATCTTACTTTTAGTTCTATAAACTTTCCATGCATTTTTTCTTTTCGCAAGACCTTTTTTCCACTTTCTGATTTTTCTGGAAAAACAAGATCCTTCTGTCTCTTGGTATGCATGAATGATGTTTACTTTTTCTTCTTCGGTATATATTTATCCACTATTTTCCCAATATTTTATATAATATCTCCGTATTTACCCTTATGTCATCACTTCGAAAATGTTATCCCATCTTTGTTTAATTCTTCATTAATTTCTACCATTTTTATATTTTTACTGTAGAAGTTGTATTTTTCCCATATCCTTCCCACTTTTTCATTTCTTGCTTATCTCTATTTTCACTTGCTTTGGAATGAACTGTTAATTCTATGACATTATGATCTGAAATACTCGCATTATAAACTATTATTTCTTTAACATAATTCATCTTGTTCACAAATATAGGTCCTAAACAAAGTATTTTCCTTTCTTGTTGGCAGGTGTGATATTTGTTGAATGTTGTATTCTAGTAGCATATCTAATAGCTTTTCAAATTGCCTCTTATCTTCTGCACTACTATTACTCTCTTTTTTATATGTATAAGTACAACCACAGTCTCCTATTCGTTCTTTCCATTCTACGAAAGGAAAGTTGAAGTCACCAGATAGGAGAATAGTCCAGTCCTTGTGATTTCTACATATATCATCCAATTTTTCAATTATTAAGTCAAACTCTTTAGTATTAGGAGGTCTATATATTACTATGTTCATCAATTTTTCAGATTTAAATTCTACCGCTATTAGTTCACATTCTGAGTTACTATATTTCTCATATATTTTTCCTTGTTTTTTGTCTTTCCCATATATTGCGGTTCCCCCTTGATTCCTATTTTTTTCTATCTGATCTATAAGTTTGGAACCCTTTTATTTGATCATCATTCCCAGTCTCTTGGGAATACCAGGTTTCACTTATATTCATTATATCTATTTTCTTTTCATTTTGGGTTAGTTCTTCTAAGTACTCTATTTTTCTTTTGAGTTACTCGTAACTAACCCTGCGCATTCATCCAATATGAGGTTTGCGTGTTTTTCTCCTTCATTTAATATTGGTAGTAATAAGGATTTTCCCATGTCTCTTTCCTGTTCTGGTATGTTGTTCTTTTTTTCATTTCCAGAAATTCTGACATTAAAAAATCCAACTTTTCCATAATATTTGATCTTCCTTCATCATAATTATTCATTTTGTGTCTGAATCTGCAATTTTTCTCCGTTTCTGCAATCCTCTTGCATAATAAATACAGTTATTATCTCTTGAGTAGAATTTCGGAGCTGATGCTTTGAAATTTTTTGCTGACACCTCTGCATATCTCATTGGTGGTTTGCTTTTCTCTTTTACCTGATATTCTCGATTTCTCTCTTTATTTGTTTCTTTCTTATTTTGGATTTTATTTTACTTGGTTGGTTATTTATTTGATTATGATTCATGGCTACAGGGTGCATATATGCATTTTTTGTCGAACTTACATCCTTTTCCTTCTTTTAGGTTTTTTACATATTTTTGGATGCAGATCTCTGCAATCATCCCCATAGCCATCTAAGTATGCACATTTATCCATATATTCATAGTTTTGACATTACCTTAGGATGTTTGTAGGTAACATCTTTCTCCAAATCTGCAATTCCCTCTTTTCAAAAGGTTGCAGATTTTGTCTTTCTTGTCTATTTTTTCCTCTTTCCCGTCATTGTGTAGATCTGGGTAGAGCCTCTTCGGGATTTGCTTTTCTGTTGTCATATCGTAATTATTTCTTCGTAGGTATGCTTGCTTTATTGCCTCATATGTAGTATCAATGAGTATCTCTGCATCCATACTTTTATCTTGTCCTACTTTGTTTTTCTATTTTTTTCTGTCATTTCATTTTTGTTTACTTCTCTTCCGTTTTCCTCTTCTTCTTTTTCTTCTTCTTCTTCCTCTTCTTCTTCATCCTCAACATATTTGTACATTCAATCATCTTGATTTAATAACATTGTCTATCCATGATAGACATGTTGAACAAAAAATTCTTGTATCTTTTCTCAAAATCTTGCATTACCTCAGCACACTGTGGATGGGTCGGAATGTTGCATGCAGCACATTTTCTGATTAGGTTTTGTGGGATTGACTATGCTATACCAAACCTTACACAGTTTGCATGCTTTTGGCATTCTTTTCCTAATGCATCAATTAGGATATTCACAAGATTCACCTTATTCATTTTCTTTGTCGGAATATGTTGGTTTATGTATATTTTCTTTATGAGTCTCTTGACCACTTGGATTTTATTTGGAACTTCTTCAATTATTTTCAAGATGTTTTCATTAGATTTGTTCCAGTTTGAAGGATTATATCCTTCTAATATATCTATGAATGCTTTTGTATCTTTTTGGTTAGGACTGTTGCTGATTTCATAGATGAGAAATGCCAGTTCCCTTCCTGCTACCTCATCGTATTGCGAATCCGCCAAGCAAGCTAAATTACGCCACCTCTTCCCGCAGTTGGAACTTACTGCCATCTTGTTCTGATTTCAGTATTACACTTGTTAAACTAACTTAGAAGACGCTTTATCCTACTATTTTCACACTAATCTTATCACCGATAGTTCACGAACACTTCTAGATATTTCTCAAATTCTAGTCGTATGTTAAACTTGTGATATCTGTTGATTAATCTGACTTCACGCGGGTACGTCTCACCAAGCAAGATGGCTACTAGAGAGAGAGAGAGAGAGAAAGAGAGAGAGAGAGAAAGTATATAAGCTAATATTGTTCAAGAGACGTAATATAAATGGAGAATTAAAGTGGCAAGGAAAAGAGAGAGAGAGAGAGAGAGAGAGAGAGAGAGAGAGAGAGAGAGAGAGAGAGAGAGAGAGAATTAAAATAGCAAGGAAATAAGTTGGAGAGAGAGAGAGAGAGAGAGAGAGAGAGAGAGAGAGAGAGAGAGAATTAAAGTAGCAAGGAAATAATTGGAGAGAGAGATAAAGAGAGGGGGGAGAGAGAGAGAGAGATTACTAGGAAATAAATATAAAAATATTTAGGAAAAACAGTACAGATGAAGAGGAAGAAGAAGATAGACAGAAAAAAAAACAGAAGACCCCGAGAAGGGTGGAGACAGAATACAGAGGATGACGTTGTAATTTTCACATCTTTAACTGAAGAGAGAGAGAGAGAGAGAGAGAGAGAGAGAGAGAGAGAGAGAGAGAGAGAGAGAGAGAGCCGCCACTACAAAAACATCAAGGGTTTAGAAGTAGGAAAGTTCAGTAACAGACACGATCTTCCCGACCCTCTGTCTTTCTCCTTTTCTGCTACGTTAGTTCTTTTATGTCTTTTTCAAAAATCAAGTATGAATTCGTCTCCTTTTCTTTCTGTCATTTCTCGCTTTTTTTTTTTTGTTTTTTTTTAAGGAAATACAAGATCGTCATGTTATGTACAATCTTGCCAGATAATTCTTGTATGAATCTTGTTCATCTTGCTATAATTATTGTATTTTCCTTTTTTTTTTATCTTGTATGAATCTTGTTCAGCTTGCTATAATTATTGTATTTTCCTCTTTTTTTTGTCTTTCACTAAATTACAACTGGAGAAAACCTGTATTGGATATCAATGTTCCTATTATGAAAGATCCAACCTCCTTATTCCTTTCTCCACATAGCCACGTAAAAATATCTAATCCTTCGGGCCAGCCCTAGGAGAGCTGTTAATCAGCTCAGTGGTCTGGTTGAACTAAGATATACTTTTTTTTTTTCTTGTGTTATTTCATCCCTTTTGTGCATACCCTGTCATCTTAACATATTTTTTTCTTAGATTTAACTAGATATGTAATGCATTCTGTTAAGCAAGCATTGTGAATTTAATTTTTTTTTTTTGTGGTTTTCCCAGTAAAAGTCAGTTATGTCTTCTAAGTCTGTGAAGATTTTGTCGTTACTGTAATCTAAATATTCTCCATCTCTTACCACTTTTTAACTTACTCTGGGAGTAAGCCTACTTTGTTGTTGTTGTTCTTGCTGTGTTGTTCTGGTTGTTCTTGTTCTTGTCGTGGGGGTGAGGGGCAAGTCTGTGAAGATTTTGTCGTCACTTTAATCTAAATATTCTCCATCTTTTACCACTTTTTCATTTACTCTGGGAGTAAGCCTACAACCTACTTTGTTGTTGTTGTTCTTGCTGTTGTTCTTTTTGTGGGGGTAGGGGTGGGGATGGGGGCATTAGGTAGGAAAACCCTTTGAAAAAACCTAAAAAGGAATGTAAAAAGGTGTTTCCCGTTGAGTTTAAGATACAGGGATTTTAGGATAGAATATTTGTGATTTATTAATATAAAAAATAAACAATATGAATGTTAAACAGTACAGAACAATTATTATAATAAAATATAGCCCATTTATTTTTATTTTTTTCGGTGAAATAACGTACTATTTGACCATAGATTTTAGCATGCGCCCAGAGGAAGCTGGAGGTCGGTTCACGTTTTGTTCATCATGAATTCCATGTGGCTGACAAACAGCAAATGTGAAATAACATTCCCCCGTAGCACCTCACCGCTTACTGCACAATTCATTGGTCAAGATGTCTTCAACATTAGCCTTGCACCTATAAACAGTTAAGGTGAAATAACATTCCCTTGTAGAACCTCATTACTTAACTGCAAAAATTCTTGGGTGCATTCTGGGTGATTTAACTTCTTCCGCTTACTTTGCAAATTTTAAATGTTTTCCTTCTCTCCTTTTTATAATATATATAATATAATATATTTTCATTCTTGTGAGGTTTAATCTGGCTAAAACTATAACCTCAATGTTATGCCACAGTTGTAGTCTGTTATAAACCGGCAGAGGTTATTTTGGTGAGCAACAATCATTCACATACTCGCATAGACGTCAACATCGTTCGCTAACTATACATGCGCACGTATCTCAGCGCATGCGCACATAACCTGGAAAAATGAGTATTCATATACTCGTAAACTCATAAACAATGGAAGCCAAGTAATCATGCGTATGTATTTGAGCGCATGCGCACATAACCTGCAAGAATCTGCATTCACGTACTCGCTAACGAGTAAACAATAGAAGCTAGGTAACCGCGCGCATGTATTTGAGCGCATGCGCGCTCGAATAACCTGGAAAAACTGGTTGTTCCTCCTAATGGGACAACGCGATTCGCATTAGCAATGTTGCGTTAAACCTGTTATTTTTCACTTTAAATTCAACGATTCAGTTCAAGATCTCAACTGATCCGGATGCTTTTAAGTGGAAGTGGACGTTCCCACGATTAATGAGATTATACTGGTATTTTTCAGTGCAGTTAGATGTGGTTAAAGTTATTTTTTTTAAGTGCAATGTTCTATTATAAAGTCTGAGAACAGATTCGACAGTTCGTTGGAATAAAACCCGGGTTCTTGAGGGAAATCGAGCTAAATTGCTACTAATAGTGACGTGTATATATCCATTTGTTGATGTGTGTGTATATAGATATAATATATATATATATATATATCCTGTATATATATATATATATATTATATATATATACACGTATAGTTATATAATAAATATTAATTATATTATACATGTATATTATATAGTTGCATATGTTTTCTTGCATTCTTATCAGGGTGTAATGTGTTATAAAGATAGTGTGGAATTGTCAGTAATACACGGGCTACGCAAGATCGTACGATGTTTATCACTACAATTAAGCATTTAACGATCTGTTGCTGTGGTTTTAAGTGACTCATGGCGATTTTTCTGGTTTATTTGGTAGTTGTAAAGAATAGATTGGATTTTTTTTATTATCTTTTATTTTTTATTATCAACCTTGGTTATTGTATAGCGGAGAATTGGTTTGTAAGCTGAAAGAACTTAGAGATAATAATAATAATAATAATAATAATAATAATAATAATAATAATAATAATAATAATAATAATAATAATAATAAACTTCATTAAATAGAATGACAATTTCGATGTCGTTTAGTTTATATTTCAGTATAAACTAAATGGCATCCAAACCGAAATCAATAATAATAATAAAATAATAAAATAATTAATTAATAATAAATAATAATAATAATAATAATAATAATAATAATCCTTTAATAATAATAATCCCATGGTGAAGATATCCCCAGTGGTGTAGGTGTAAATATATATTAAAATATATATACAAAAGGAGACCAATCGAGAATCTTCACCAATAATAATAATAATAATAATAATAATAATAATAATAATAATGGATAATAATAATAATTTAAAATTTGCAAATTCCTATCGAAACACTGCCCGATGCCAATGCCATGACATTTATGACTTTTGACATTTCAGTGTATCAATTCTGGATAAAGGAAATTTACTTTTTTTTTATTTTCGATACAAATAACTGACCCAGATGTATCAAGGGCCTCCTCTCCTAACGTCCTTAATGACTTTGACCCAGAATCCTGTGACTGATAGACGTATATGGGATCCTAGGCCAGTTTTGATAAGTGCAATAACATTAATTTTTTTCTAGGCTAATGATTAAAAGTGTGGAGTCAGATCTAACAAAAAATTATCTTTCGTATTCAGTGTTTTAACAAATGTTCGTCTTTCGTATTTTGTATGGAAGCACACTACAGTTTTTAAAGAATTTTGAATAGTTAGATGAAATGAATTATAATTTTAAGTTGGTTTTGGGGACGAAAGTTTATCAAAATTATTTTGTCTGATTTTTACTAATGTATTCAACTACAGTTTACGTTAATTTGTGTGATACGTACATACATATAAACTTCCGTGTGTATGTTAGAACAAATATATTGAATGAGTTATGTACATTAATATAATCGGTGCATTCAATAAAGTTTATTTTTATGTAGTAAGTACGTATTTACAAACGTACGTATATGTGTCTCTAAGTTTATTTTTTTATTATAATATTTGAATTATGTACTACGGTATTATAATGCAATACATTAAGTAACGTAAATTTAAATGATGTATTCAACTACAATACTGTATCTTCGTGTAATACGTACTTACTTACAAAGGTACTTCTGTATTTTCTGTAAATATATGTACACATATATGAATAAAGGTACTTTCTATTTTCTGTAAGTCTATGTACACATTATATGAATAAAGATACACTATATTTTCTGTAATTCTATGTACACATTATATGAATTGTGTACTTTAATATTGTCGAATATATCAATGTACATTTTACTTCTGTACGCAACGACTTTAAATGTACGTCAATTGTTGTAATACGTACATACAAAAAGTATTACTGTATGTGTAAGTGTATATATATATATAGTATATATATATATATATATATATATATATATATATATATATATATATATATATATTATATATATATATATATATGTGTGTGTGTGTGTGTGTGTGTGTGTGTATTATATGAATTATGTAGATTAATATATTCGAATATATTTACTGTAATAAATTTTTATTAACAAGTAGCACAGGTTTGGCTGACATGACTCCATGTAAAACGCATACGTACAAATTACTTCTGTATGCCAATAAGTATATGTATGTAGAAATTATATGATACGTGTGTTAATATATTCGAAAACTCCAATAAATTTTGATGGATTCCATTGCGTTAATATATTCGAAAACACCAATAAATTTTGATGGATTCCAGTGCGTTGATATATTCGAAAACACCAATACATTTTGATGGATTCCAGTGCGTTAATATATTGGAAAACTCCAATAAATTTTGATGGATTCCATTGGGTTAATATATTCGAAAACACCAATAAATTTTGATGGATTCCAGTGGAACAAAGAACTAATGTCGACTCACTGCCATGACTCAGTGTTTACAACCAGGCCTTATCGGAGCCGGAGGTAAAACACCGTTTTGTTATCAGTGCTGCCTTCTAATAATAACCTTTTTTTCTATCTCCTGTTTACCAGTAGGATCAAGTAGTTCTGACGTTGGGAAGGAATCTCTCTCTCTCTCTCTCTCTCTCTCTCTCTCCGTCCTCCTCTCTCTTTCCTCTCTCATCTCTCTCCCTCTCTCTCTCTCTCTCTCAATGCCTTAATCAGGTGATGAGAAAATGGGTATTTCAACGTATCTCTCATCTAGCTTGTTAGACTCTCTCTCTCTCTCTCTCTCTCTCTCTCTCTCTCTCTCTCTGATCCGGGTCATTAGCTGTGAGCAGGGCTAGTGATAAGTCTCCTTTCTCATAATACAGATAATATAACCTATATCTCATCAATGATGGCGATGTTGGAATTCATTATTATATGTCCGTCAATTTAGGACTCTCTCTCTCTCTCTCTCTCTCTCTCTCTCTCTCTCTCTCTCTCTCAAGACGCTACTTCACTACAGAGAGGAGCCCAGCTGGGAAGATGAAGATATGGAATATTTTTCGTTAGTCCACTGTAGTGGGTCGCTGTTAGGGAGGAGGTGAGCGTGAGGCTTGCACCCTCATCCCAAAATGGCAGTCGAATTTCGGGTGGGGGTTAGCTTTTGCGTGCACTCAAGGTTATATATATATATATATATATATATATATATAATATATAATATAATATATATGTTATATATTTGTGTGTGTGGGTGTGTGCGCGTGTCTATTATACATACGTACATACATTATACATATTATATATATAAACATATACATATATATATATATATATATATATATGTATATATATATATATATATATATATATATATATATATACATACACTACATATTGTGATGAAGTGGCGGGGTCTGGATACCATTAATACTTGGTGCACGAAGTAGTCAAAGATCTGTGTCTGGACACCATTAATATTTGTTAACCCAAATTGCCAAGTATCTGGTTACTATACTTACCATTTGTACTTGCTAGTACAAGAGACCCTTTTATTCCTGGGTCTGGGACACCCTTTGTATTTAGGGCACAGTTCATTCAAGTACCTGGTTGTTACTTACCTCACTACAGCCAGACACCTGACCCTTCATCACAAATACTTAACGACTGAATACTCTAAGGGTAAGAGTGATCCCTTATAGAATTGAACAATCAAGAAAATAATCAGTCTAAGTTCATTACAAAATGGATGTGAGATAATCTTAATTAAATGGCATCACTCCTTCACTAATTTAAAATCTAAGTATTTCCCTGATTCTGATTTATTTGTGGGAAACGGCACAATTATCACTCTATATTTCTACCTAAACAAAATAAAACATAGCTTAATACTGGGGTTGTAGTAATATACTCATATAAATTTTAAATACAAAAATTTATTTCTAAATTCAAAATTTATAAGTGAAATTCACAATCTCAGGGAAATTGTTATTACTTGAAAACAAAAGTTTAATTAATTCTTGAGTTAATTATTAAGCAAAATTAAATCAAAGTTTATCAAGAAAATTAATTAAATTAAATCATAAAGCAATAATTAAATTTGAAATTAAATTTAATTAAATGCAAGTTAATTAACAAGTGTAAGATTCAAAATTTACACAATAGAATATTATTCAAACTAATTAAACAAAATAAAGACAATGCAGAAAAACATAATGCATAATATGAAAACAATTAAAGCATTGACAGTACAAACATTAAGCATATAAAAATGGGATATGTCAAAAGAACAAAGCAAAAGATAAATGTTTGGAAATGATAAAACCTCGAAGTGCACTTCAAAACATTTGTAAAAAATACCTTATACACAGCTGCAGCTTCAATCAAAAGGCCTGTTACAATTTTACACTTTTTCACTATTTTCGTGGGCGCCTTCACAACTTTAACAGAAGTAATACTATGTTCAGATTCCACCAAACAACACATATATTACTAAGAATTATATAAAAATGAGTGACCAGTTCGTTACGTTAAGTTACTGAAACAGCCTCGCAACCGAGAGAGAGAGAGAGAGAGAGAGAGAGAGAGCAATCTTAAACTCTCTAGCGCACGCCGCCCCATCTCAAAAGCGAATGACATGTTTTATATGCATAACTATCGTATCAGGGGAAAGGGTGTATTTCAGTGTACACGTCTAAGACGAAAACATATTATGTCAACTCTATAGGGGTACCTAATACAGGGCCTCTTTGACTGCGTTCACATATGTCTATGAATAAGGCTCTCTTGTTCCTTTACAGGGCTGACCGGGATGATAAAAAATTAGCTTAACGCATCTATTTTCAAGGGGTTGAATAACATTGCGGTCTGGGAGGTCTTACGCTTGTTTGCGCCGATAAAGAAATCAGCTTAGCTAAGACATTCTCAAAGTGAGACAACAACCCTCTTCAAAAGGCTTATGAGCTTTCACTCTCTGTCTTACGTACTTAAAATGAAAAGTGGGATTACTTAGCACATGTTATCTTTAAATTTGGGAAATCTGAACACACCAAAACATAATTTCATAACATGATACACAGTTTTTGATGTGAATTAATCATATTACCATAATTATAATTGCATTCCAAACTTACATTATAAGAATATATATACAGAGAGAGAGAGAGAGAGAGAGAGAGAGAGAGAGAGAGAGAGAACTAACATCAACATTTCACAATCACTCTGGGTAACTTATTACCCTTTTGTATTGAAAAAGAAGTCCATTAATATTCCTCCATCTTATCCTCATAGGAACTACAACGACGCAAAACCAAACGAACTTCGCCTCTCCCTAAATCCCTAGCAACAACGACAACTTCTAGACATGTTTTTTTTTTTGCAGAAGAAGAAGAAGAAGAGTAGGAAGAAAGATGCAAAGAATCCACTAACGATCAATAATAACAAAATACCAGGAATGTTTCGCTTGAACCTCTTCAATGAGACCGGCCTGGTTTTATGCTTGCAATTTGCAATTGCCTTCCCTGGGCATCTTGATCGACATTGCAAGCATTCGCTTGTGAATTCCTGTCATTTGAAACCTCAGAATGATAATAAAAAAAAAATATATTAAATAGCTTTAGAAGAATCTAACAAATGCTTAGTTCATTTAAAAGCTCCGCGGGACCACTCTCCTTTAGTATAATTGGGGATATTCAAGGCTGCGTCAGTTGTAAATACAGAAGTGGATATACTGTGTCACTCATTAACTCGAGAGAGAGAGAGAGAGAGAGAGAGAGAGAGAGAGAGAGAGAGAGAGAGAGAGAGATAATATCTAAATCAACTCATTTGTAAGCTTATGAGAGACATGTTGAAATGCCATATTTTCTCGTCACTTGATTTAAGCACAGAGAGAGAGAGAGAGAGAGAGAGAGAGAGAGAGAGAGAGAGAGAGAGAGAGAGAGAAGCAATAGCACTGCATTGCTCCATTTGAATGGAATTTTCACTGTTGTATAAAGTTGAATAAAACGAGATACTTAGACTTCGGATATCCAAAGCACGTTCGAGAGAGAGAGAGAGAGAGAGAGAGAGAGATTCATTGCTCTTCAAGATAGTCGACGAATGTCTTGAGGTTATGTCTTGATACCCGAGCGAAAATTCAGATCCAGTCTGAGATGTATTTAGACATAGTAGATATTAGGGTGAATTATATTCTTTTTACCCTGTTATGCGATTGCGAAATTAGTGTTTGATAATTTCTCTCTCTCTTCTCTCTCTCTCCCGTCGTCTCTCTCTCTCCTTCTCTCTCTCTCTTCTCCTCGTATTATATATTAATATAATATATATATTATATATATAATATATATATATATAATATATATATATATATATATATATAATATTATATAATAACAAAAATACTTAGATCCTTGGGCGAAAATTCTTCGTAAGTATTGAAGGTCTCTTCTCTCCTCTCTCTCTCCCTTCTCCTCCTCCTTTCTCTCTCTCTCTCTTCTCTCGCTCTCTCTCCTCTCTCTACTTCTTCTCTCTCTCGTATATAGAATATATATATATATATATATATATATATATTATATTATATATATATATATATATATATATATATATATATATTATACATATATATATATACACACACACAAAAGTACTTATATCCTTGGCGAAAATTATTCGTAAGTATTGAAGGTCTCTCTCTCTCTCTCTCTCTCTCTCTCTCTCTCTCTCTCTCTCTCCTCTCTCTTCATTGACGAAACTGATTTCACACGTTTTAATAACTTTTGCCTTATTGTTGTATATGTTAAAAAAGAGTAAACAAATAGATATTAGATATATGCTGCCGAAAGAGTAAAAACGTAGTTTTCATCATTGATTTTCAAAAATTACTTCTAATTATTCTAACCATTACGTTTACAAGTATTCATACTTTGTCTCAAAGTGAAAAACAGTCTTGGTCATTAACGCAGTATTGCACCACCAAACTCACCCCCCAAAAAACGGTAAATGGCAGAATTCCCAGTCAGTGAAATCTTTTCTCTTACTTTTAACAATTTCTAATTAATGGCAAGAAGGTCACGATAAGCAGATCTCACCGAAGGAATTTAAGCGGAAGCGAAAATACTGGAGGAGGTAGAAAGAACAAAAGAATGAAAAATACTTGTTAAAAAAAGAGAAAAAGTCTTCCTATTGTAGTCATGCGTCGGTGAATTAAGCCACGTTACCACTTGCTGGAACGTTTGAACCAGATAAATACCCCAGGAAGCGCCGGAGAGAGAGATCATGCTCCAGGTAAGCATTGTAGTGTGTGGGGTCTGGTCTCTATGACTGTAAGAACTGACCTGTGATGTAAAGGCATGTGCGCAAAGCATTGATTGATTGATTTGTTAGTTCGTAATGGCGTCGCAGCTCAACGCATTTATCCTGGAATCCGTTGAGAAAGGAATATTCCAGTCATGCATTGGTAAATTAGGCTAGGTTGCCACTTGACTGAAAACTTTGAACCAGATGAATAACCCAGGAAGCGCCAGAGAGAGAGAGAGCATGCTCTAGAATCTAGATAGATAGCTTAGCTTGTGTGGGCAGTTTCGACGAATGCTATAATGATAATTATTGTTTGTTGTTTTAGAGGGTTTATGCACGAAGCAGTCAGTTCTTGAAGAACGAATATTCCAGTGATAATTGTTGTTCTCTTGCCTGGAAAAGTCTTGCTTGTAGGAAAATAAGATTGCCCTGGTTTACCCGATTTGATTGTACACTGAAGCTAGTACGGCTGACGTGTATTGATAAGAACCATTATCAGGACTTGACGTCATTGCTTTGTGTTGTTTTGTATTTGTTATCGTTGTTGTTCATTTGATCGTGCTGCCTTGCCTTTATTTTTTATTCTTGCCTCTGTTGTTATAGTTTCAAACCGATAGAATCGAGGTACGGTACTTTTTACTCTTTTATACGTCAATGTCTGTCACACCAATCTTTTTAAGTGAACTTCGCACTGAGGTATTTATCATAAACTAATGCGTCCGAAGGCAGATCGTTTCTTCTGTCAGTCTGTCAGTGTGTCTGTCACACTTCGCTTGTCATATCAGTTCGTATACGATTGTAGAGATGACAATGACACGTCAGGACTGAAGTTATACCAACTTATTTTAGAAACGTATACAAGGTACTTGTTTCAGATATCTCAAAATTATCACTGACCTCTAAGTATCACAATTCACAAGATTAAATGTATTACATTGTCTATCTTACCAATGCTTCCTCCAGACTATAATTTCTAGTGGCAATGGGAGAAACGAATTTAGATGAAAGGCATTTTTTACTTTTTTTATTTTATTACTTTTTTTTTTTTTTGGTACAAGAATTCTGGAATGTGGATATTAGTGTGTGTCACTGTCGCCGTGAGAATGATGTTGAAGGTCATTTCTTATCAATTCGCGTTTTCTCTTGTAGAGGTCTCCCGTGTCTGGGACCCTTGGAGGGGCGGGGGCGTGGGGAAGGGGGAGGTTAGTGGTCATATACTGGAGGACACGATAGGTCCATTTCATTTCTGAAGGGCCGAGAAACGATTACATCTGCGTATTAGCCTACGGAATTCCACCGACGCTAACGTCACCACCACCACGCCCTCCAGAAACAGGATCTGTCATTTATAAGCGACCTTGTTCAGAGCAGATAATATAATTAATGGATAATGAGGTCAATGATTCAAGGCACCTCATAAAGTAGTATAGATCTTTGTAGATGGCGGTCTATGTTGATTTCTGATACGCTTGTGGAGACTGAACCGGGCCATTTTCATATTTAAGAGATCGTCCCCGTTTTTCCTCTCTCTCTCTCTCTCTCTCTCTCTCTCTCTCTCTCTCTCTCTCTCTCTCTTCGATTTAATATATTTTCAGCGGAGAGAACTAGACACTTAATATGACTCAGAAACATCTTGTGGTCATCTACCGGTTTATAAGATTTTCAAGCCTATATTTTTTATAATGTGCAACAAATTGGCACTTGTCGTTCAAGAGCGAATTTACGCAACGTTTTTATTTCGAGGTGACTGTAACGGAAGTAGTTATTTACCGACCTTCTTTAACGTGCAATCAAGGAATCAAGGACAGGAGAGAGGATTATACAAGAAAAATATTCAGAACATAACTCACAAGTTTCAGAAGCATAGATCACAACCCATTAAGAATAATATTTAGAATATAAGCATTCCTGTTCCAGGAGCATAGATCACAACCCATAATGATATAAGAATAATTTTCAAATATAAGCATTCCAGTTTTAGAAGCATAAATCACAACCCATAAGAATGTAAGAATAATACTCAGATTGTAAGCCTTCTAGTTTCAGAAGCATAGATAGATTACAACCCATGAGGATCTATAATAATAAAATCGGGTTGGATCTTAGTTTGTCCGCCCCGGTTGTGGGTGGTAGGTATGAGATTGGGGAGGGTAGGCGAGACATGACACATTCACCCTCCTCTTGCAAATCTGTTTGTCCGCTCCGGGTGGGGGCTAGGTAGGCAGGGAATGGGGAGGGTAGGGGAAACATGACAGGCAGCGCCGGGTTCCAGCGCCGTGCAGCGCGCTATCAAGCTCGTATAAGAATAATATTCAGAACATAAACATTCCTTTTCAGAAGCACAGAGAGAGAGAGCACAATCCATAATCTCCTTTGTATCCCAGAGACTTTTATAAGCGCAACTTAGAATATTCAAGGACATTGTCGATCTCTCCATTCGGTGAGAAGCTTCGTTCATTTCCTATTCTGTTTCCTTTCTCAAACACTCCCTCCTTTCCTCCTTTCCCCCTCCCCCTTTGCAGGAAATTCCTTCCAGTCATTGACACATCCGTGACCTGTCCCGAAGATTTTTCTGCTTCGTAACCCCACCACTTAACACGAGGAAGACCTCCCACAAACGGCTGCTCCTTTGTTGCCCCCCCCCCAACCTTGACCCCCTGCCCCACCCCTAGACCCTTGGGAGGGACCCTGGAGGGGGGCAAGAGAGCTGAAAAGGAATTTGGTAAATAGTTCAGAGAGGTTATGGAAATAGTCTAGATCTCGTACTGATACCCAGGTCACCTGATACTTTAATAATTTCTCATACGTTCCCAGTTTCCGTAAGGGGTTTTAGTGCCGTCAGTGCACCTCGTGCGGTGCACTGTAGGCTTTACTTGAGGTTCTTTGCAGCAACCCCTTTCGTTTCTTTTACTGTACCGCCTCTCATATTCTCTGTCTTCCATTTTACTTTCCACCCTCTCCTAACACTTGATTAACTGCTTTGAGGTTTTCCTCCTGTTACACCTTTCAAACCTTATACTGTCAAATCCGTTTCAGCAATGACCTCATAGGTCCCAGTGCTTGGCCTTTAGCCTAAATTCTCATTTTAATTCAATTCTTATATGTTCCTATTTTACTTGTGTCTTGTTCTTATGACTGGAAATGAACTATAGATTTTTATAACAGAAATTAGAGGTAAATACGGAATTAAGTCCTAGAAACTGGTTGATGCTGTTATTCATAGATAACATCACTAATAGTTGTTCTACAATCTGAGAACATTGGCGGAGTCTGTTACTTTTTCCCGTGTTAATTACAGTATATTACATTTTCCTGACTAATCACAATATATTACATTTTGCTTGTTAACTACAGTATATATTACATTTTTCTCTTTTACTACGATAAATTACATTTTCCTTGTTTGCTACAATATTTTACATTTTTCTTGTTTACTACAATATATTACATTTTCCTTGTTAACTACAATATTTAACATTTTCACCGTAATCACAATATATTACGTTTTCCTTATTAACTACAATATTTTCCATTTTCCTTGTTCACTACAATATACTACATTTTCACCTTCATCTCGATATATTACATTTTCTTGGTTAACTACAATATTTTACATTTTCACCTTAATCACAATATTTTACATTTTCATTGTTAACTACAATATCTTACATTTTCACCTCAATCACAATATATTGCATTTCCCTTGTCATTAACAATGCATCACCTTTTTAATGTTAATTACGACATTTTACGATATAACAAGAATATTCAACCTCTCACGAAACAGTTGAAAGTGAAAAGGTCACGCCTACTTGCACAAAAAATAATTCAAAGAATCAAAAAGTAAAATAAAAAACAAAGAAAAAAAAGGGAAGGATACCAGGGACCTAGTTTCTCAGCAGCAGCAGCAGCGTATATAGCCTTGTAGCAACCATCCTTGTAAAACTTTTGCGTAAACAAGGTTATCGGTACCCATACTTGAATTAACCCCGTTTATGTACGGGGTTAATTCAAGGTCTATGTATGGGGAATGGAGAGGGTGTTGAAGAGTCTGGTAAAGAAATACAGTTGTTTAGGGGAAGTTGTTAATTCAGTGGTTGGCTTCACAACTGAGTAAATCGAGAAATAGTATTTAGTGTGGAATATATTATTATTATTATTATTATTATTATTATTATTATTATTATATTATTATTATTGGAGAAACAAATCCACAATTATGTAAATGTACATATATTTAAATTTAAAACTTTAAGGATAGCTTTCGGGAATCTGTTCGGTTCCCTTTGATTCCCGAAAGCTATCCTTAAAGTTTTAAATCTAATATACGTATATTTACATAACTGTGGATTTGTTTCTCCATTTGAAGACTCGTGCAACTATGAGGATTTTTTAAATTATTATTATTATTATTATGATTATTATTATTATTATTATTATTATTATTATTATTATTATTATTATTATTGGAGAAACAAACCCACAGTTATGTAATGTACATATATTTAAATTTAAAATTTAAAACTTTAAGGATAGCTTTCGGGAGTCTGTTCGGTTCCGTTTGATTCCCGAAAGCTATCCTTAAAGTTTTAAATTTGAATATATGTACACTTACATAACTGGATTTGTTTCTCCAGTTGAAGACTCGGGCTACTATGAGGATTTTAAAATTATTATTATTATTATTATTATTATTATTATTATTATTATTATTATTATTATTATTATTATTAGCAGAACACTTGATAATTAATAACCCATTCTTGACGCTTCTAGGTGCACTTTGTCAAAGAATATCATCAAAATATTACCCTTCAGATGATACTGATAATAATAGAAGAATCTACGACCACAATTATTACACTCCTTAATATTGAGAACATCAAAATGATACTGATAAAAAAAATCAGCAAAGCACGCGATAATATTAATAATGATGATGATGATGATGATTTGAACTGATGAATTTGGGAATTTTGAAGATGATTCTAATCGTCTTAAGAGAATTTTAGAATCTGTAAGAATCACAAAATTCATTTGTAACAGTGAGAGGTTTTGAATACTTTGACAGGTCAGTTTTCAAATCATCCGTCATCCAGTTGCATCCATTTTCTCATCCGCACACCTGTCAGTCCTCCCAGTCACCCATTCATCCGTTAATCCACCCCGAAAGAAAAGTTAATGAAATATATAAGAATGTATATATTATATATATAAAATATATATTTATGTATGTATGTATAACTGAATCAGGAAAATCTGGAACGTGATGAATAAATAGATAAAGACAAAATCCACGAAGGAAAGAGAGACGATGGAGTTCTCCAAGGCCTTTCGACGCCTCGTCCTTTACTTAGCAGACAACTACGTAAAGGACAAGAAGTCGAAAGGCCTTGCAGAACCCCATCGTTTCTCTTTGCTTCGTGGATTTTGGTGTATATATATATATATATATATATATATATATATATATATATATATATATATATATATAATATAATCTGTGTACGTATCTATCGCCAGACATCCTTCTCGTCACAGTCGCTTACATATGCGAGTTTTATAGCTCGTAAATGTCAAAACAGAGAATGCTGTGAAAGCCTTTATAGGTCGGCGTCGTTAATTATTGTGAAGATTACTGAACAGTGGTTATGTAATGAGGCTCTTGGTAGTCGAATGAATAGTGGGGCGCGTCTACGATAATGTCTATGTGGTCTGTGATTCAGAGGTATTTATGTCTTACCTGAAATGTGACAGTTTTTTTTTTTTTTTTTCTCTCTCTCTTTCTCTCTTGTGGAGAGACTGATTTTTGTCTAGTTGAGGCCCCCGCCCCCTTCTCTCTCTCTCCTCTCTCTCTCTCTCTCTCTCTCTCTCTCTCTCTCTCTCTCTCTCTCTCTCTCTCTATATATATATATATATATATATATATATATATATATATATATATAATGTATATATGTATGTATGTATATATATATGTGTGTGTGTACAGTATATATGTAAAACATATATGCACACACACACACATATATATATATATGTGTGGTGTGTGTGTGTGTGTTTGTGTTTGCAAAGATCTCTGAGAATGTACACAATATGATATGATAATGAGAGAATATATTTA
>NC_061094.1:61251202-61283702 GCF_015104395.2 Macrobrachium nipponense
CATGAGTACTGTCATAAATACTAAATGAATGATTTCCATCATTACATCACTTTTTTTTTACCCCTACGGAAATTGCTTTTCATTTATCAAGGACAACCAATCCCTTAATTATAATATTTGGGTAGATAATAAATCTGACAACAACAATACAGGTCCTGCACACAGTAAATACTTTCTATCTCTCAACTAGAGACATAACTGCTTATCTCTCAACCAGAGACAAGCTGGACTTTTAATCATTAAGGTCTGCTAACAGACTTACAGAGCAAGTTGTGGGACGCCACCCTTAAGGCGCGTTTCTACCTAACCATCCTAATAACTTTACCAAGTTAAACACTTATGTAAGAGTGATCTTAAATTCGGTTAAGATCTAGTCACTCCTCATTAGGGGTATAATCACTTATGGTTATTTTTCTCACAAACAATCGTTTACACCAACATTCAGGCTCATTCACTCAATAACCATGAGCAGGAAAACTTTCCTTTGAAGATAATATACCTCTTAAAGCATCCTAATGACTAACTTACACATCAGTCACATAACTTGAGCAACTCAACCAGAGTTTGTAAAGCTTTTGGACGGGTAGCTCTTCATACAAAACTCAACTAAGTTCAAACAAAACTCAATGAGTATAAGTTCACTGTACACAAAACAGGTAGTGTCATCATCAGATCCATAATTCTATGAAGATAACATATACATACAAGAATATATACTTGGAAATGGACATAATGGTTATATAGGTGTGAACTCTTCCAAAGCATGCAAATACAAAAAACATTCTTCACAGAAAATACAAAAAAAAAACAGTACAAAAATTACAATGATCTCACAGTTCTTCTATTAACCTAGAGGGAGGAACAATATTATTAGCACCTCTGGTTTGTACTCTTTCATTCACTACATCAGGAGTGGTATCATCCATTTCCTGCATGTTTACTAACCACTGTTCTTGTCCTATAAAGGGTTTCACTTTGTCAGCAGCACGTTCAATGATGGTTTGGTCAAACATGTTTCTTAACTCATATTTAGCACCATCCCTAAACACTTTGGTTACTACATATGGACCGCACCATCTGGGGTTTAGTTTCTTACTAGTGCTAGGAATTACATTTTCATTTTTAACCCAAACAAGAGAGTTTTCATCCACTTTCTCATTTTTCCTCTTTTGGTTAGCTATTGCACGATACTTACTGGCCATCTCTCTATGAGTTTTCTGAATTATTTCATGAGCCTTTGCAATGGCAGTATCTTCTACATCATCCGTAATTGTGGGCAACACACTAGTCACTTGTCTAGGAGCTCTACGAGAGAAAAATACATAGTGAGGTTGTTCACCAAGAGTGGTATGTACAGCAGAATTTAGCACACGCTGTGTTTCACTAAGTATTTAGGCCACTGATAATAAGGATGTCCTTTACACATTACATTTAGTACTGTTTTCATAGTTCTATGCATTCTCTCGCTTACACTGTTTTCCTTGTGGATGATATGGGGTAATATAACCAGCATTTATCTTATGTTCCTGGCATAATTGTCTAAACTGGTTTGAGGTGAATTCAGCACCATTATCAAGAATGACTGTCAAAGGTACACCAAAGTCATTCAATAGACCAAGAAGTTTTTGCTTACTTCCTCTGCAGACTTACTTCGCAAAGGATAGAACTTAACATATCGGCTGTAATGATCAATAACAGTCAAAACATATCTATAACCATTTGCACCAGATAGCATATCAGTTAAATCCAAGACTGATTCGCTCTAAAGGCTTAGTTACAGGAGGCAATTCTTGGAACTGTTGTTGTAAGTACTGGCTTTATGTCTTTGACACATAACACATTCACTTACATATTTACTAACATCTGTACGCAATGAAGGCCAATAGAACAAGTTTTCAATAGCGTCAATTGTTTTGCGTATACCTAGGTGACCTGACATTGATTCATGACCTAACTTCAAAGCTGCCTTTGTTAAGTCCTTAGGAACTACTAATTTCAATTGAATTGAATTATCAACTTTATCTGCACTGAGATAACAACAATCCTTCATACAAAACATGAATTGATTAATCAAAGCTCTTGGAAACCCTTTGCGCGGTAATTTACCACCTTCTAGGAAAGTTATTAGTTCCGCCCACCTTGGTTCCTCTAACTGCTTTTCTTTGAACTCATCTTTACTCAGACCAAGATAATTGTCCCTACTCTGATGAAAGACTGCTCTGACGGTGTACTACTTAGCTGATCTGCCACCTGGTTATCTTTACCTGGCCTATATTCTACCTTGAAACGGTAAATCTCCTGCATCTCAATTACCCATCTGCTCATTCTAGGTGACTTTGTTTTCTCTTGAACACTGAAACTAGAGGCTGATGATCTGTGTGAATGGTAAATGGAACACCCACAGAAAATGATGGAATCTACGACAAAGCTAAGACAATAGCAAGTGCTTCCCTGTCAGTGGTACTGTACCGCTGTTCAACTGGCTTCAGCTTCTTAGAGAAATATCCAATGGGTTTTAACTGACCATCTTGTCTCTGCATCAAAACAGCACCTACATGATCTAAACTAGCATCAGTGAATAATTCAAAGGGTTTGGTCATCTGAGCCTTTACTAGCAAAAATGGAGCAGTGATTAATGCTAGTTTCATCTGTTCAAAGCTGGTATTGACAATCTTTTGTCAAAAAGGGTTCTTTCTCTTTTAAGAGATTAGTCAGGGGAACAGCAATTTTAGCAATATCCTTAATGTTTTTGTTTTCTGTAAAAACCCACACATTCCTAGAAATCTCCTAGTTTCCTTGACATTATTAGGGGGTTTCATTTCTTGGATGGCACTGATATTGTCTGGAGATGGTCTACAACCATCCTTGGAAATTATGTGACCTAAGAAATTTGATTTCCTTTTGGCCTATCTGACATTTCTTTAGATTTAACTTCACTCCTCTTTCACTGAAAGTTTGAATAGTTGGTCTAATCTTTTCAACAAGATTGGAAAACTGGGAGCCCAACCACAATATCATCTAAGTAATTCTTAACCCACCCTTTCTTAATAGAGGAGCCAAGATATTAGACATGGATACTTTTTTAGTGGGAAAATATAGCTGGACTGCAACTTAATCCAATCCAAAAGGGAAGGCGTTTGAACCTATACAGTGAAACTCCATCACTAAAAGTTGTTAATCTCTACTCTCTTCATCTAATTCCACTTGATAGTATGCATCTTTCATATCTAAGGAGGCATAATAATGGTTTCCTGCAGCTGTTTCTACATTTCTTCTAATCTAGGTAAAGGGTGAATATCAACCTGAAGGTGTGTGTTGACTTTACGGTAATCAAGGCACATTCTCTGAGTATGATCTGGTTTCCTAACAAGTACAATAGGGCTAAGCCATGCAGCACTGAGGGTTCTATTATTCCTCTTTCTTTCTTCCATATCTTCTAACATGGTGTCAATAAGGGTTTTGGCTTTTTCAGGGTATCGATATATGGGAGACCTAACTGGCTGAGGATCACTTACAGCAATATGAGCTTGTACATCTTTGAACTTTCCCAATTCTTTTTCTTCAAGGATGACACTGAATTATTAGCAACCAACATGTCACTTAATTCTGCTTGTTGATCAGCAGTAAGATGGGAATTATCTTGCTGAGAAAGCAAATACTTAAGCTTTTCTTCTCTAGTATTTCCTGACTTGATATTAACATTAATACTAGGAGGAACTAAATCATTCTGAATTCTAGTTTTCCTGCATTTTGGAACTGGCTGATCAATGTCTTCTTCACTGATTATCCTATAATACCTAATAGAGTCCAACCTTCATTGTCATCCTGGCTTTAGTATTATTGACAAGTGGCAAAAACACTTCCTGAGCATCATTAACCTTAAGGCATAGTGCAGACTGAGTTGACACTCCTTAACTTCAGGTACAAATTCTAACAATGTGGTTAGGAGGTTCATCTACAGGTAAGGGATAAATACCAGCTATATACTGAGGTAGAATAAGTTTCCTTTTAAGTCTAACCTGAGCTTTATGAGGAAAAACATTAGGTTGAAGTACTTTAATCTGCCTGACCCTTTTATTAGAGTGGTCTAGGTTTCAGATACCTTACTGGATAAATATGTCTATCCCAAATAATAATTTTATGTGCATCATCCCATGTCATTGGTGCAGACCTAATCAAATCGGCTCCTAACAATAAGTCTGTGTCCAGATAACCATCAGGCACAACAGAAAACAAATGGGTAACCACCCTGGAACCAATGTGAACATCCAAATACACTGTACCAAGAACAGGGAGAACATGTTGAGTAACTCCAGTAAGTTGTGGTATATTTCTCATTTGATTACACTGTAAACCTAAAGTTTCTATGAGTTTCTTCTGTGCTATACATACTTCACTACCAGTATCAATTAAGGCACAACACATTACATTGTTAATCATCAAATTGATAGAAGGAGACCTGACACTTGGGCTTACTCATTCATTCTTAACAGGCCCTGGACATTTTGTTGAACCTCTTTTACAATTTGGTTTGTGACAATGAAAACAAACACCTTTTGGAGGGTTACGTGGACATTCAGAAAGTTTGTGATCTCTGACCTTACAATAAGCACAATACTGATTGTTTTCTTTATTCTTACTAAACTTCTTTAATTTGCTAGACAAATCACTAATTTGCTTCTTCAGATCTTGCAATTCTGTGGATGTATTTGCATTACTATTTACTACAGGCTGTGGTTGGGAATTGCAATTATTAACAGGAAAAACAAAACTTTTACGTTGGGTAACATCCCCACTTATGGTAGCTAGATGATACTCATATTCCACAAATTCAATGAATCTTTCTAAGGGTATCCTCTTCTTCTTCTTCTTCTTCCCAGCTTTTTTTCCCATTTTTATATGGGGTCGCCGTTTCGGATGAGCCGTTTCCATCTATTTCTATCTTGCGCTTCTGCCTCATCAATTCCCTTCTCATGTAAATCTCCTCTCACACAGTCCTTCCATCTCTTTCTTGGTCTCCCTCTCTTTCTTCTTCCTTGCACCTCCACTCCCATAGTATGTCTCCCAGCGTGGTCCTCATCTCTCCTCAACATGTGTCCATACCATCTCAGCCTCCCCTCCTGCACTTTCTTTGATACTTCCACCACCTTAGTTGACCCCTTATGTAGTCATTTCTGATCCTATCCACTCTTGTTACCCCAGACATCACCTAAGCATTCTCATTTCTGCCACATCCATCTTCTTCTGCTCTGCTTTTCTCATGCTTGCTGTTTCCGTACCATACAGCATTGCTGTTCTTACCACCGTCTTGTGAAATTTTCCTTTTAACCTAAGCGGCACTCTTTTGTCACAAAGAACTCCCGATGGCCGCTCTCCAGTTGTTCCAGGCCTGCCTGTACCCGATGTTTTACTTCTTCTTCCATACTTCCTCCAGCGTTAACAAAAGATCCCCAAAATACTTAAACTTATCAAAACTCTCCTTATTTGCTCTCCACCAGCTGAATACTTTCTCTATCATCCCCCTCAGTGGTGGTACACATATATTCTGTCTTGGATCTACTTATTCTCATTCCTCTGTCCTCCAGTACTTGTCTCCATCTTTCCAATTTCACTTCCAAATCTTCCCTGCTCTCTGCACACAGAACAATATCATCCGCATACAATATGTTCCATGGTACTGTCTCCTTACTTCCTCTATTATAACATCCATCACTATGTTAAAGATAAATGGGCTCAGAGCCGACCCCTGGTGTAATCCTACTCTCACCTCAAAACCTTCTGTCTCCCCAACACTGCTCCTCACTCTGAAATAAATACATTCTGGTACATCTCTTGTATCATCGCACATACTTCTCTGGCACCATCTTCTCCCTCAGGCTCCTCCATACCTCTTGTCCTCGGGACTCTGTCATAAGCCTTTTCAAGGTCAATGAATACCATATGTAGGTCCCTTTGTCTTTCCCCGAATTTCTCCATTATTTGCCTCAGACAAAATATACCATCTGTTGTTCCCCTTCCCTTCATAAATCCCATCTGCTCTTTACCTATTTGTACTTCTTCTCTCAGTCTAGCATCTATCATCCTTTCCAGTATCTTCAAAGTGTGGGACATCAATTTAATGCCCCTATAATTACCACACTCTTGGACATCGCCTTTCCCTTTAAAAATTGGGATCAATATACTCCCACGCCACTCATTTGGTATCTTTTCCTGTTCAAGGATCTTTATCATAAGATCGTACAGTATATCCACTCCTTCATCTCCTAATGCTTTCCATGCCTCCACCGGGATCATGTCTGGTCCGGTTGCCTTCCCATTCTTCATCTTCTTCAGTGCATTTAGTACCTCTTGCCTAGAAAACCTCATTACCATGCCAATGTTCACTTGCCCATCCTCTCTTATTAGTCTATTATTTTGTCTTCATTTTAACAACTGTTCGAAATATTCTTTCCATCTCTTCACAATGTCTCCTCTTTCTAAGCACTACACCCTCTTGTTCTTTGTATTTGATTTGTTTGATGGTGTGTTATCTTTGGTGCTCTTATTTCTCGCCTTTGATAGCTTCATCATCTTCTTTAATCCTTCCTTTGTCCCCAGCTCATTATACACATCATCATACGACTTTGCTTTAGCTTTGGGCTACCACCTTTTTCACCACCTTGTTTTTCTCTCTGTACCTATTTCTGTCTTCCACTGACTGTGACTCTTCCCATCTTTTCTTTGCCTCCTTCTTATCTTTACTACTTTCTCAATGTCTTCATCCACCACCAACTATCCTTTTCTTCCCATATGATACCAGATGTCTCTTCCTAGCAGCTCCTTTCCATGCCTTCTTATTACTGCTGCATTTCGTGCCCACCATTCTTGAACATCTTCAATCCCTATATCAATATCCTCCAAAAAAAAACCCTCCTCTTAAACTCTCTCTTCTTATCCCCTTCCTTCTGTAATTCGTACCATTTAATTTTCCTTATCCCTTAGCTTTGGTTTTTGGGTTCTTTCCCTTTTCAACTTCAAGTCCATACATAGCAGCCGTGTTGGGGGGCTACATGGTCGCCTGGAATAACTTTGCAGTTCTTGACCTCCACCAGATTTATCCTTTATACAAGAAATAGTCTATCTGGAGAATCTTCCCCCCACTCCTATATGTTATTAGGTGTTCCCTTTTCTTCTCAAAAAATGTGTTTACTATTGCCATGTCGAATGACACGTACGCAAAGTCCACTACACTCTCTCCTTCTGGGTTTCTCTCCCCAATTCCATGGCCCCCATGCACCCCGCCCAATCGCCTCATTTTCACTTCCGACATGGCCTTTATTCAATCTGCCCCAACTATCACCCTCTCATGCTCTTCCAGTTCTTGCATTATTCCATCCATGTCTCTCCAGAAATTTCCCTTCTCTTCTAAGGGTATCCTATCGTCCACAAGGAAAATCCTTGAGTCCTTTTCCTGGATGTACTGCTAAGTCCTCTATACAGTTTCTTTTTCACAAGACTGTCAGCTTTGGGAAGGGAATCCTTAGGAAATTTCATTCAAAAGCAGACATTTACATTTCATTCTGTTTAACATGCTCTAGGGGCTTCGTCTATACTGTAACGTTCCATCTCAATTTCCTGCCAAGCCTGCGTATATTGGCTTGAACAAGCAAAGTGGTGATTCAGTATGTCCTTAAACTGACTCCAAGATATGTTATTTCCCTTTTTCTTTTTTACCATTTCAGCAGTTAATAGAGTTGCAATTTCTTGTTCCACTCTGGTAAGTGCTACTTGGATTCTATCAGTATCTGCAGAAAACACAGAATTCTACTTGACTAAAAAATCTAGCAAGTCTATTATCAGTTCCAACACCTTGTAATTCTGACAATTTCAACATCAAAATATCCTTAGGTTCAATACAAATCCCTTAGAATGATTATAACAATAGGGTTATTCAGGTCCACCTACTGGAACGAAGGGGTTATTGACTGTGTTACTTCCCTGAAATGGATTACTGGGTATTACTGGCTGTGTACTATTATTTGATAAATTGTGTGTCAATAGTGAAGCTGGGTTATTGTGTGGTGTCATTGTTATGTCTGCTCTGTCTAACGGTGACAAATGGGTTAATGTCTGAACTATTAGCCTGTTAGGATTGGATGGTGTGGAAGTGACAGGTGTAGAGTTTGATAAATTAGCTATTTCCCTTTTCATGTCAATAAGCTGATCACACAACTGCTGCATTTGACAACCCTGATGTCCATGGCAGACAACAAATTATCATAAAAGTCTTCTCTCTCTATATCACCTCCATTTTGCAGGCTATGTTATACAAGGAACACAGGTAAAATAATCAACATAGGCTACAATACAATAGGCTAACATACCTAAGCAAGAGTGACATAGGCATACTCACAGGGTTAGGCTATAATACCTGAAAATAAGTACAGAAATAAGGGTTTCATGACCAACTTTAGGACGTGAGGTTGGATATACCTATCTATAACAGATAAATACATCCTTCACCGCTGGTCCCACCATATGGTAGTAGTAATAAATCTCTCTTAATGTGATATCCTTATGACTCATATTTACTATCCTGCATATGTATACAGTACTGATGTGTCAATTGTCCTGACTTAGACATTCGGAGGCTACCATACATTTTAGGACAATTAACTCAGACTAGCCTATACAAACACTTCAAACCATAGGCTAATAAAAGGTACCTCATAGGCCTAGGCTACTATACTTCTTGGCCTATCCTTAGCTGGAACCGGTACTTGACGTCGGAGACGGTCGAATCTTCATTGTTGTAATAAGGGTTGAGGGAAAGGCTGGCTCCCGGGTTTTTTTTAATAATATTTCTTCTTAACAGTAGGTGGATACATTGTAAAAGTAGCTTATTCCTAGCTGTACTCCTTCAATACCAGTTAGAACCAACACCGATCCCTATACTGGTTCTTACACAGGACCCCTATACTGGTTCCCTGTAATACAAACAGTTCATTTAGGATGGCAATCTCGTGCCAAAGAGCATGCATTCGTTAGGCCTTTAGGCTATGCTACCCATGCCTAACTTTACTGTTACACATCACAGTTAGCCTGACTTATATGCATAACATGGGTGGAATTTACTCTAGAATTGACATTTTCATAAACATATGGAAGACTAATTCACATCTTAGCCTACATTTATTGATGGTACAATTGCAACAACATGCAGACTCAACATGGTGCAACTTACGTAACAGTACCATTACAATTCTTGGCAATTGGCAGTTATATCAAAGTAAAAGTATAAAGAAACACTACCAATGTTATGGCAACATATACATTATAAACTACGACAAGTGCATACCTTTTACAAGGGAGAAATACGTCATTTCAAATGAATATAAGGGGAGAGACATTCGTTTCCCCTCAGCGTTGCCGTACTCGTCTCGAACAGAGAGATTTTAGCTTTTGCAACTGCGCACTTGGTTACAGTTACGTACTTACGTACATACTCGATCATAGACAATCTCAACTTCGAGTGGCTAACTTAACATCTTGATAAGATGATAACCAATTCGGTTTTTCCAGTCCACCAATTTCCATGAGTACTGTCATAAATGCTAAATGAATGATTTCCATCATTACACTACTTCAGCCTCTAGTTTTTCCAGATTCCTTTTCAGGGGTCTTGGGATCATGCCTAGTGTTCCTATGATTATGGGTACAATTTCCACTGGCATATCCCATATCCTTCTTATTTCTATTTTCAGGTCTTGATACTTATCCATTTTTTCCCTCTCTTTCTCTTAACAATCTGGTGTCCCATGGTATTGCGACATCAATGAGTGATACTTTCTTCTTGATTTTGTCAATCAACGTCACGTCTGGTCTAGTTTGCCACGTATCCATGTTTCTCACGATCACAAGTAACACGTGAAGATTGTATATCAAGAGCCAGCAGGAAAAATGAAAAGCAGCAGTACCTAGCGCTTTCGTGTATTCTTGATACACCTCATCAGGGTACAATATATAAAAGAATGAAAAATAGCTTCGAAATATCAAAGGTAAACATAAAAACAAAAAAGTAAAATACAGAACAATCAAACAGCCTAGTCAAGAAGCAAATGGTCCACAGCCTAGAATTGCACTAAAGGAACAACAATAAATGGAAATGGAACTACTAACAGTCAATTCTGATACCATAGTCCCAGAGGATCTTTGCCTGATCGTTTTCTATCACTCCTTCAGGTTGTTGCTCGTACCACTTATTACTGCAAGATAGCTGGTGTTTCTTGCACAGGCTGAAGTGGAGGGCTTTTGCTACTGAATCATGCCTCATTTTGTACTGGTTCTGTGCAAGTGCCGGACATTCGCTTGCTATGTGGTTTATGGTTTCATTTTTCGTATTGCACTTCCTACATATGGGAGAGATGTTATTTCCATCTATCGTTCTTTGGTCATATCTGGTTCTTAGGGCCTGATCTTGTGCCGCTGTTATCATTCCTTCAGTTTCCTTCTTGAGCTCTCCCCTCAGTAGCCATTGCCACGTGTGATCGCTGGCTAGTTCTTTAGTCTGTCTCATGTATTGTCCGTGCATTGGTTTGTTATGCCATTCCTCTGTCCTGCTTCCTTTCTACTGTCTCTGTATATTTCTGGGTCTTCGTCTACTTTTATGAATCCTTCTTCCCATGCACTCTTGGGAATGTAGAGAAGAAATTATACAAACTAAATGACGTAGAAACAGCTATTATTATTTTTTTTTTCTATCACAGTCTTTTAATTCGACTGGGTGGTATTTATAGTGTGGGGTTCCGGGTTGCATCCTGCCTCCTTAGGAGTCCATCACTTTTCTTACTATGTGCGCCGTTTCTAGGATCACACTCTTCTGCATGAGTCCTGGAGCTACTTCAGCCTCTAGTTTTTCCAAGTTTCCTTTCAGGGATCTTGGGATCATGCCTAGTGTTCCTATGATTATGGGTACAATTTCCACTGGCATATCCCATATCCTTCTTATTTCTATTTCAGGTCTTGATACTTATCCATTTTTTCCATTTCTTTCTCTTCAACTCTGGTGTCCCATGGTATTGCGACATCAATGAGTGATACTTTCTTCTTGATTTTGTCAATCAACGTCACGTCTGGTCTATTTGCACGTATCATGTTATACGATCACAAGTAACACGTGAAGATTGTATATCAAGAGCCAGCAGGAAAAATGAAAAGCAGCAGTACCTACGCTTTCGCGTATTCTTGATACACCTCATCAGGGTACAATATATAAAAGAATGAAAAATAGCTTCGAAATATCAAAGGTAAACAAAAACAAAAAAGTAAAATACAGAACAATCAAACAGCCTAGTCAAGAAGCAAATGGTTCACAGCCTAGAATTACACTTAAAGGACAACAATAAATGGAAATGGAACTACTAACAGTCAATTCTGATACCATAGTCCCAGAGGATCTTTGCCTGATCGTTTTCTATCACTCCTTCAGGTTGTTGCTCGTACCACTTATTACTGCAAGGTTGCTGGTGTTTCTTACACAAGCTACAGTGGAGGGCTTTTGCTACTGAATCATGCCTCTTTTTGTACTGGTTCTGTGCAAGTGCCGGACATTCGCTTGCTATGTGGTTTATGGTTTCATTTTTCGTATTGCACTTCCTACATATGGGAGAGATGTTATTCCCATCTATCGTTCTTTGGACATATCTGGTTCTTAGGGCCTGATTTTGTGCCGCTGTTATCATTCCTTCAGTTTCCTTCTTAAGCTCTCCCCTCAGTAGCCATTGCCACGTGTGATCGCTGGCTAGTTCTTTAGTCTGTCTCATGTATTGTCCGTGCATTGGTTTGTTATGCCATTCCTCTGTCCTGCTTGCTTTCTCCTGTCTCTGTATATTTCTGGGTCTTCGTCTACTTTTATGAATCCTTCTTCCCATGCACTCTTGGGAGATGTAGAGAAGAAATTATACAAACTAAATGACGTAGAAGCAGCTTTTTTTTTTTTTCTTTTTTTTGCTCTATCACAGTCCTCCAATTCGACTGGTGGTATTTATAGTGTGGGGTTCCGGGTTGCATCCTGCCTCCTTAGGTTTAGGAGGTTCATCACTATTCTTACTATGAGCGCCGTTTCTAGGATACATCCTTCTGCATGAATCCTGGAGCTACTTCAGCCTCTAGTTTTTTCCAGATTTCCTTTTCAGGGATCTTGGGATCGTGCCTAGTGTTTGTATGATTATGGTACAATTTCCACTGGCATATCCCATATCCTTCTTATTTCTATTTTCAGGTCTTGATACTTATCCATTTTTTCCCTTTCTTTCTCTTCAACTCTGGTGTCCCAGGTTATTGCAACATCAGTGAGTGATACTTTCTTCTTGATTTTGTCAATCAACGTCACGTCTGGTCTATTTGCACGTATCATGTTATACGATCACAATTAACACGTGAAGATTGTATATCAAGAGCCAGCAGGAAAAATGAAAAGCAGCAGTACCTACGCTTTCGCGTATTCTTGATACACCTCATCAGGGTACAATATATAAAAGAATGAAAAATAACTTCGAAATATCAAAGGTAAACATAAAAACAAAAAAGTAAAATACAGAACAATCAAACAGCCTAGTCAAGAAGCAAATGGTCCACAGCCTAGAATTACACTTAAAGGACAACAATAAATGGAAATGGAACTACTAACAGTCAATTCTGATACCATAGTCCCAGAGGATCTTTGCCTGATCGTTTTCTATCACTCCTTCAGGTTGTTGCTCGTACCACTTATTACTGCAAGTTAGCTGGTGTTTCTTGCACAGGCTCCAGTGGAGGGCTTTTGCTACTGAATCATGCCTCTTTTTGTACTGGTTCTGTGCAAGTGCCGGACATTCGCTTGCTATGTGGTTTATGGTTTCATTTTTCGTATTGCACTTCCTACATATGGGAGAGATGTTATTTCCATCTATCGTTCTTTGGACATATCTGGTTCTTAGGGCCTGATCTTGGTGGCCGCTGTTATTCATTCCTTCCAGGTTTCCTTCTTGAGCTCTCCCCTCAGTAGCCATTGCCACGTGTGATCGCTGGCTAGTTCTTTAGTCTGTCTCATGTATTGTCCGTGCATTGGTTTGTTATGCCATTCCTCTGTCCTGCTTGCTTTCTCCTGTCTGTATATTTCTGGGTCTTCGTCTACTTTTATGAATCCTTCTTCCCATGCACTCTTGAGCCACGCGTCTTCACTTGTTTTCATATATTGCCCCAGTGCTCTGTTCTCGATGTTGACGCAGTCCTCTATGCTTAGTAGTCCCCTCCCTCCTTCCTTTCGTGTTATGTATAGTCTGTCCGTATTTGCTCTTGGGTGTAGTGCTTTGTGTATTCATATGTTTCCTCGTTTTCTGATCTATGCTGCGAAAATAAAAAAAAACGAGGAAACATATGACAATACACAAAGCACTACACCCAAGAGCAAATACGGACAGACTATACACAACACGAAAGGATTATTATTATTATTATTATTATTATTATTATTATTATTATTATTATTATTATTATTATTATTATTATTATTATTCAGGATTTAAATATCATATCCAGACGTAAGTTACAACACCTACTGTCATCCCAAATCATGTTGCATTCACAAACTTATGAAACATCATCAACCATTACCAATTTATTCATTCACAAACTCGGGCGTGAATTCACAATAAAAAAAATAGAAGAGGAAAGTTGAAATACTGGCTAACTAACTTGCGTAATCTGCCTTCGCTTATCTGTTATCATAAATGCCTATCTTTATATCTTTATAGTTTCATGTGGGAAGAAGAATCTTCATCTCGTTAGCCTCGTTTTGTATTGGTTCCCCCCCCCCCCCTCCCCCCCCCCCCCTAAAAAAATCTTTTGCTCGCATCACAGCGCATGCGCGATTCACCTTTTAACCCCGACGTAACTCTGCGAGAGACGGTTTTCGTTACTGGGTACGAAAGCTCTTCTAATAAACGATTCGCGCGATCAAACAGGTGATTCGTAGACCCAGGGCGCTTCTTTTTCGGCGACGCTAATCAGCATAAGAATGCTGCATTGTGTTTCATTTGCACGACGCGAAAGACATCAGAGAACTGAAAGGGTCGAAGTCATCAGGGTCTTCGCTGGACGCTGGAATGTTCCTGACGCTTTGGAAAGTAGTGTGTGTTATTAGATTAGGAATTGCATATATATATATATATATATATATATATATATATATAGTTCTATATAAAGTCATGTTTTTACTATCCTAAATTACTAACAGCTTCTCATGATTATGGTCGTTGATACAACAATACCAAAGCTTTCTAGAAATGTCTCTTATTAGGTCAGTGGCTGCAATACTGTAGACAATGAAAGCATTTTCTCCTTATATATATATATATATATATATATATATATATGTATATATACATATATGTATATATATATATATATATTTATGTAAGGGGTTAGTCATTTGAACTAAAGCAGCTGACCAACTGTTCCCTCGTTGACCTGAGCAGTGAATTTAATACTTTTTCCAAAAGCGTGAAGACATCGAAAAGTTAAGGTGGCATTATTATTATTATTATTATTATTATTATTATTATTATTATTATTATTATTATTCAGAAGATGAACCCTATTGATATGGAATAAACCCACAACGGCCATTGACTTGAAATTCAAGCTAAAGAATAGGGTGTTTACTTGAGTAAAAAATTATATAATATATATATATATATATATATATATATATATATATATATATACACGTATATATATATATATATATATATATATATATATATACACACGCATATATAAACAGGAAAATGTAGAAATATAGTAAAATATCAGAAGTGAAGAAACAAACTAACCAGTGATCTAAAGAAAAAAAAAAAAGCTAGGAAAACCCGTATACTAATTAATTCCTAATCTGGAGGCTCCCATACGTATTAAACCAGGTCACGCTTGGTGATTCCCAAGGGTATGTGGCTGACATCACGTTAGCCATCCTTGAGAGAGAGAGAGAGAGAGAGAGAGAGCTGTGGGACGGAGATAGATAGGAATGCCTAGTAACAAGCATTCAGAGAGACAAGGAATAATGACCCTTATGATTATAAATCAGGTTTGCCCCGAGATACCCCAAGAAGGGAATTCTTGTATAGTAGGAATAAGTAGAGACCAGAGGTCCTTATCAGTGTATGGGAATATCCCTACCCATGACTGAGAGATGCCACTCAAAGTAAAATTCTTTGCAAAGCAGAGTCACGAACAAGAGGCCATTTGTTTTTAGTAGTATCTAAGTGGTGTGTAAAATAAGGCCCTTTTCATTGGCAAGATGTTTATGGAGCAGAATAAATAAAATTTAATAAACAAAATTAGGACTGTAGCGGGTGATTTTTAAATGCTGTAACTTGTCTGTCCATGCAATACATACAGTACCAGCTTTCACAGAGCTGTATTTCAATTTTTTTAAAGTGTTCTTAAGTGCGCAGTACATGCCTTTAGTCTTTCAATTCGTAGTGGTCTTGGAGTTAAGTAGAGCTCAGTCCAGAAATGGAATACAGAGAAGCCTAGTTTCCTGCATAGTTTTAGCACTAACAGTTTAGAAATGATAGTTACCTGATCTTACTAAGGTGCTGGGAAGCATAAATGAAAATCATCATCTTTGTTTTCTTGACACAAAGGACAGAGCTTGAGACTGCTTGCAGTTATCTGATAAAGTAACTGGCATCTGCCTTACACCCACACCCCCAGAAAAAAAGCCTTATTTCAGAAATTTCATAATTCGTTTTATAGGATGATGAAAAAAAGATCTTGCTTGTCTCATTAAGTAAATGGAAATCTCACGTCAGCGACAGTATTGACTCACAGCATTGACGAGAGACTTATATGTCGAGTCTGCCATTGAGTAACTGGATCCACGAGTGAATCCTAACTAGCACGAATTCGTATAATGGCAATCAACGAATGCCTGCAACATGGATTCGAGACTCTGACTCGTGTCAGTGGGCACGTACTCGAGTCCAGATACCCGAAGTACCCAATCAGATGTCGCCGGAATCCTCAAACAGGCACCGACGGGTAATGGGTAACTCGTGTCTTCCAAATACCGGCCAGATCAGATTACCCAGTTATCTTTCCATCCCGTTTTGGAGCCGTCTGGTATCTGAGCCTGTGGCTCCAAAAGCACTTGAGTGGCTGGATTTACTCAGGACTTCCACGATGCACTTTATCTAGTTGTAGGCCTACTGGTAAGTAAGGTCGTTTTGGGAAGGCCAATCTGGAAGCTAAAAGGGGAGTCACTCACTTTCTTTTCCAACGGTGCCCCCAAAGCCTTTAGGGTAGGGGAGCTCTTGGTATGCAGAAGGCTCCTATGCGGCCTCTTTTAGACATGCCCTCTGGTGATGATGATGATGACTCATTGGTCATATTGTGGAGGTGAGTTTAGATGAGATTTTGGTTGTTTGATGATTGCGTAACCGCTGGTGCTTGCCTGAAAGCACTTTGTTTATTTATTACCAGAGTCTGCAAACTGTTTCAGGTCCGGTTTAAGTTCATGTTTAAACGAATGCTGGATCTAGGTTTGGAATCAAACATGGCAAGCATTTGCCTGTGCATAAACGAAGCATAAACACACACACACACACACATCTGTATATATATATATTGTAATGTCTTTCAAGTTTTTGTATTGTAATACATGATAGGGATCTACAACCCCCTTGATTATGGCTGCTTTGTGATTTTCAAAGCGCCTAGTGGCAAAATGCTATTTTTATTATTTAGCACTACTCAGGAGTAAAGAATGTTCGCCATAGGCCTGAAAATATGACGCTTATTACATTTTTAGGCCTATTTCCTCCCGCAGCGAGTTCCAGAACCCTTCCAGACTTGATTTTCTGCCTTGGAATAATGTGCATAAGTATCCCAAGCCTTAGGTTTTCCAGAACTTCTAAATATCACCACTGTGTGCAGTTGCCATTAGCCTCAAGAAGAATTCTCATCTGTTCATATGCCATTTAGGTAGTTTTTCTCCCCACCAAGGAGTTCACAACCCTCCATTGGGCGCTCCCCTGCTTTTCAATACGGCACATTAGTCATACAATCTCTCTCTCTCTCTCTCTCTCTCTCTCTCTGCTTAGACTGATCAAGGACACTTGCATTGTTCAATACATTAGCCCGTGTATTTTAATAAGTACGTTTTTTCTTCGCATACTGAACCGATAACAATTTCAACCATCCACGAGTATTCAATCTTGTGTGTGTGTGTGTGTGTGTGCATATATTCATATTCTTGATATGATTAAATACTCGTGGATGGTTGAAATTGTCATCGGTATAGTATATGAAAAAACGTACTTATCAATACGTATACATACATACATACATAGAGTATACATATACACACATATCCCCTCGACCGCTGCTCCTCTGCAAGGTCGATCGTTTATAGGACGATCGTGTATAGGCAATAAGAGCGGACCCGAATCGAAAACTCGGTCGAAACTCATGTGGAAAAAAAAAAAAACATGTCAAACAAAATTGGGTTCGTGTTTCATTTTCGGGTGAATTCTTGAATCGTTGCTCCGTGAAACGCAGACCGTTATAATTGGAACCGGTCATCTGAGAGAGAGAGAGAGAGAGAGAGAAGAGAGAGAGAGAGAGAGAGGGAATTCCAGGGTATTGGGTCACTGAAATTGGTATGGGTATGCATGTGCACAGACAGACACACATGAGTATGCGCGCATCTTTGTGAACGTATGTTTGTTCATGGCAATGTCTCGGTCCCTTTTTCAGACAGTAATGGTTTTGGTAGACAAGGAGTTTCCTGTGTACTCCTTGTATAAGGAAGTTTCATGTATACTCCATGCGTGCAAGGAGTTTTCTGTATACTCCTTGTATACAAGGTGTTTTCTGTATACTCCTTGTATACAATGTGTTTTCTGTATATTCATTGTATACAAGGGGTTTCATGTTTACTCATTGTATACTAGGAATTTCATGTATACTCTGTATACTAGGAGTTTCATGTTTACTTGTATATTAGGGGTTTGCCTGTATACTCCATGTATACTAGGAGTTTCCTGTATACTCCTTATATGCTAGGAGTTCCATGTACACTCCTTATATACAGGGAGTTTTTTGTATACTCCAAGTATTCAAAGAGTTTTCTGTATACTCCATGTATACAAGGAGCTTCCTGTATACTCCTTGTATACAAGAAGTTTCATAATTACAGGCAATTATGGGATGGATAAGTCTCTTTAGCTCCACATGATATTCCAGAGGATGCGAATTGTTTATCTACAAAACACGATCCAGGTATACCATTAATGTTATGTGGTTTCTTCGTTTTTATTCTGATTAAAGCAACGTCATGTTTCTGACCTTTAAAACGACACGTACTAACATAAACAATTTGTCCTGTTGACGTGACTGTAGATGGCAGAATTTCGATGCGTTAGTCCTACTGATTGCTTGAGAGTTCGATTTGCCTTCTAGACGGGCTCTTTTTTTTTTTTTTAATCAAGATTGAATTTATCACAACCCTTGCGTGGTATCGTGAGTATACCTTATATCTCTAAGAAATATTTGTGTGTCCTTTTTCCACGTAAACGTTAGCGACAGCAGGACTGATATTTGATAGCTGAAATAAAATGGGTTGTCTTTTCGGAAATTTTATATGATCTCGATGCTAGTTAGGTATTGGACAGTACTTTTTTTGTTGTGTGTTCATTTTCATTTATTTATTTATTTATTCTTAATTGATTTTATTTATTTATTTTTTTGGAGAGGTGGTTGTCTGATTTTGAGTGCGAAAACGAATACAATTCTCTTTGGTTGTCTGATTTTGAGTGCGAAAACGAATACAATTCTCTTTACAACCTGCTTTTCAATGACATATTTAGCTTACTTGAACTGTGAGTAAAAAATGAGTGGCTCGCCAGCCCAAACTTTGACTGAGATACCATGGTCACTGAAGAACTAAACTTAGCAAATCCAAGATACAGGATTTTCAGTTGACTGGTAATTTGCGATATCTTTGGATTATGAGTGCATCCTCTTGGTGATGCTGATGTCCTTATCAAATTTTAATGTTGATATAATGTTTGGTACAAGGTTACTCAGTCTGGTAAGGAATGTTTCTCAGCCTCCCCAGATCTGGTGCTGAAATCCAAATATGTCATCGTCATATCTATCCAGGTCATGATTTTAGGCCTAACGGGAGGCCAATAAAGCGGTTTCAAAGTACTTCACTTAGATTTGTCAGAACTGTGTATTGTCCAAGCTACAGCAGAATTTACGTTATAAAAATGCTATTAAATGAAAGCTACAGCAGAATTTACGTTATAAAAATGCTATTAAATGAAAAAATAGATTATTGGAAACGCTTAGTTTCATAAGTTTTTGGGAAAGTAGCTCCAGTTATCAGGTTTCAGTAGTTTTTTTTCCTAGACCAGGTGGGACATCTTTGGCTGTCTTTGGGAAGGATAAAAATGCTAACACGTCGTTTTCTGGGCACCTTTTAAAAACTTGAAGACCACATATTGTATGATAAGTCTGGTCAACGTGACAAAAAAATATATTTTTTATTTTTCATCAAGAAAAAAATCCAGTTTTGAGGTCAAGTACCCCCCCCCCCACATGTCTGGTACCCCTAAAAAAAAAAAAAAAAAAAATGTAAACAGCAATCACACCCTTTGTCATAAAAAAGAATTACGCCACCAATTTCTTAACCTTCCGTGTGTGTGTATAATATATATATATATATATATATATATATATATATATATATATATATATATATATATATATATATATATATATATATATATATATATATATATATATATATAATATATATATATATATATATATATATATATATATATATATATCACACAGATACATATACATATACATATCTTATGTATATACATATGCGTATGTATTAATGTTAGCACAACTGAAATCATTATTAGTATAAATGAGAGCCAGTAAGACGGAGCAATGAATAACACCATAGACAATGGAACGAGAAAAAGAAACGAATCGCATAATTAATGCAAACATGATATAAGGATTCCTGTATAAGTAAGTAGGACCACAAAGAAGGAGATTGTCTGTGGAAGCAATGTAATAAATTAATAAATGTGTTGCTTGGTTGCTGAATGCAAGTGAAAGAAAAGGGTGGAAGATATTAGCATGAACTCAGTGTGTGTGTGGGTGTGTGTGTGTGTGTAGATGCTTACAGTTTGTATCGTTAATTCAAACGCGTATTCATCCCACTTCATTTACGAGTTAAAAGTAGTCCTTTTTTGTAATACATCGATTTCAAGCAACTTATTTTCTAGAGCAAATATTTGTTAAAAAAAGAACAAAAAGTAAGTCCTTTTACTGAACTAATGTTCAGTAAAACGAGTTGAGTTTTTTTTTTCTTTATTAAAAAAAATTTCACTAGGAAATAAGTTGTCTGGAATCGATGTATTACATAGATCGTATTTGTAAAAAATGTATATATTGACAATTAACCAGCAAAACACATTTATATTAAGGTAGGTAGTATCGTAAAGGATTCATCTCTCCCTATTTTCTAGTGCAAATATTTGTAAAAAAAAAAAAAAAAAAAAAAAAAAAAAAAAAAAAAAAAAAACTCAAGTCCTCTTACTAAACATTACTATTCCCGATGGTATTTGTAAAAAGTGTACATATTGACAATTAACCCGCAAGACACATTTATATCAAGGTAGGTAGTATCGTAAAAGATACATCACTCCCTATTTTCTAGTGCAAATATTTGTATAAAAAAAAAATCCTCTTGCTAAACATTACTACTATTCCCGATCGTATTTCTAAAAAGATGACTTATTGACAATTAACCCGCAAAACACATTTATTTTGAGGTAAATAATACCGAAAAGGATTCACTTCTCCCTATTTTCTAGTGCAAATATTTGTTTTAAACAAAAGTCCTCTTGCTAAGCATTACTACTATTCCCGATCGTATTTGTAAAAAGTGTACTTATTGACAATTAACCAGCAAAACACATTTTATATTAAGGTACATAATATCGAAAAGGATTCCTCTCGTTCAAAATGTGCGTGTTTAGTATGCGCATCTTGGCCATATTGTAAGACCGGTCATGATTTCCCAGTGAAGTTGTCCCCTCACTGAGTTTTCAATCCATCACGTCCTAGCTATTCGCGAGACGTTAGGGGAGGTGCTGTACCGAGAGAGAGAGAGAGAGAGAGAGAGAGAGAGAGAGAGAGAGAGAGAGAGAGAGAGAGAAGGAAATAATTCCCAACATCGACAGTTCGGTTCAGCGGCTCCAAAGGAAATTCCTGTTGAGGTGGTGGTGGTGTAACCTTTCACTCCGCGAAATTTTTTTTTCCTTTTCCGCTTTCCACTTCTCCCTCTCTCCCTCTCCCTCTCCCCCTCCTCCCCGCCTTCTTTCTCCTCCTCCTCCTCTCTCCTCCTCCTCCCCGCCGTCTTTCTCCTCCTTCACTTCTGTTCTTCTGCCTCGCTCGCATTCCATTGCAACGGATGTTCTCTCTCTCTCTCTCTCTCTCTCTCACAACCTCACGACCTCCAAGAGGTCGAGCAGGTGTTGCAGACAAAACGCGTTCGAAAGCGGTCGCCATGCATGTGTTTACACCCCCAGGACCTGGTAGGTACAACCCCCCCCCCCCCCTAAAAAACATGATCCATCAACTTGGTGGTGACGTCGTGAATTGTGATTGATTGATGATGTTTCATCCCTGTCGGAATCCTGAAGTCTCGTCGTCAACGTTTCTCCGAGGGGGTGTTGGGGGGTGGGGAAGGATGACAAGAGTAATGCGGAATGACAGAGTAATGACGAAATGAAATGACGAGATAATCAGAACGAGGTTCGTTGGAGTGACGAGGCAGGATTATTGTTGGTCTATGCTTTTGTGGTTTGTCGAAGAATGAAAATCAGACTTTGGTTCATTTTTGCTGGGACACGAAAAAGACTTCATTTGTTTTTCTGGTATATAATCAATGTGCAGCTTTTTTTATGTTTTTTTTACGGTAAATACTTAACATGCAACGGACGTAAGATAATAGCAACACAAAGAACAAATTTATTATAATTTTTCTGGTAATTCATTAACATGCAACACTCATCAGATAATAGCAACACAAAGAAAAAGTTTATTATTTTTTTTTTTTTAGTAATTCATTCATATGCAACGACCGTCAGATATTAGCAACACAAACTGCTTGACTAAGCGAATGAAAACGGCGAATGGTTAATAAAAAACGGAAATCACCCGTCTCGCCCTTTAGCTGAAGCAAATAAAACCTTTGACTATGTTCTTTTCAATGAGTAATTAACAACCTTTTTTCAGTGAATAATTAACAACCTGTACTATGTTTTTTCAGTAATTAATTAGCAACTTTTACTATGTTCTTTTCAGTAAATAATTAACAACCTTTAATTTGTTCTTTTCAGCGAATAATTAACTACCTTTACTTTGTTCTTTTCAGCGAATAATTAACAACTTTTACTATGTTCTTTTCGGTGAATAATTAACGACCTTTACTTTGTTCTTTTCAGCGAATAATCAACTTTTACTTTGCTCTTTTCAGTGAATAATTAGCAACTTTTACTATGTTCTTTTCAGTGAATAATTAGCAACCTTTACTTTGTTCTTTTCAGTAAATAATTAACAACCTTTACTTTGTTCTTTTCAGTGAATAATTGACAACCTTTACTTTGTTCTTTTCAGTGAATAATCAACAACCTTTACCATGTTCTTTTCAATGAATAATTAACAACCTTAACTATGTTTTTTCAAAGAATATTTAACAGTCTTCGCTAGGTTCTTTTCAATTAATAATTAACAACCTTTCCTGTGTTCCTTTCAATGAATAATTAACGACCTTTCCTGTGTTCCTTTCAATAAATAATTAACAACCTTTCCTGTGTTCCTTTTAATGAATAATTAACGACCTTTACCATGTTCTTTTCAATAAACAACACGCAACGAACTCTGAATAACAGAAATTACAAGGAAAACAAGAGTCACATTCAAGCAGAAAAAAAAGCCGAATAAGCTTGACGTCAAAAACTGCTCGACAAAGAGAGTGAGAAAACCAGCGAATGGAATGCACCGAACAGGTAGCTAGCCAGCATCATCACCATCTTCGACAGACGAACACTAATTATGAGTCACGATAGAAGTCGACGTCATTCGATTGAACTTGTGGTTTAGATGTACGGACAGTCAGCTGGATTCGATCGCTTGTACTTGACCCTTCCGATTTGGGGAGGGGAGGGGAGGGGGTTAGGGGGTTGGAGGGCGAGGGGTAGGGAGTGTGGGGGAGGGGAGGGGGAATGAAGGAATAGTTTGTGAGGACACAGGAACTTTTTTGGTGTGTCGTCTCTAGGCGACATAATCGTGTACAGTAGAAAGCGTGTCTCCGTTCGTCATTCGTTTGTGTATTTTTTTTTTTTTTTTTGCTAAAAATCATGCTTATAATAATAATAGTAATAATTGATAATAATTTTCGAGTATTATTTATGCTTCAGAATTTGAGCTTATACTATATTTAAAAATCTTTCTCAATATAATATTAATAATAATAATAATAAACTTTTGGATGATTAAGTTATATCCAAAGCCACCCACACCCAGATATATATATATATATCATATATATATATGTATATATATATATATATATATATATATATATATATATATAGATAGATAGATAGATATATATATATATAGATATATATATATATATATATATATATATATATATATATATATATATCTATATATACAGTAAAGTCCTCGGGTTACGCTGGTCTCGACTTACGATGTTTCGTGGTTACGAACGCGCCCCCATAAAAATATAAAAAAATAATATTTTGCGTCGTTCCGTCTTACGCGGTTTAGCGTCGTAAGCAACGTAAACAAACGCGAACTAGTTCCGGGCGCACGGCGGAAGAATAAAAACGCTTTGTGGAGGAGAGGATGGCGTCGCTTCGCTACGCTCATTATCCTCGCCCATACGCCATTTTGGTTGTTTACAACTGCCTCTCTCTCCTCGTGTTGTATCGTTTTTGTAACTTTTTGCTCTTTGTTATGGCTCCCAAGCGCAAGGCGGACTCTTCTGATGGTAGTGCATCGAAGAAAAGATAGGCCATCACCATGGAAATTAAAGTGGACATTATAAAGCGATCTGAGAAGGGAGAAACGCCAACAAACATTGGCCGCTCGCTTGGCCTTAGCCGTTCGACCGTTGCTACCATTATCAAAGATAAAGAGCGCATCGTTGAACATGTGAAACGGATCTGCTCCTATGAAAGCGACAGTGATAACTAAGCAGCGTAGTGGTCTAATAATTGAAATGGAAAGGTTATTGGTGCTTTGGTTGGAAGACCAAAATCAACGGCGTATCCCAGTCAGCCTTATGGTGATCAGGAGAAGGCGCAAAGATTGTTTGAAGCGTTGAAAAAAGAAAAGGGGGAGGGGAAGTGAAAGTGAAGAGTTTGTGGCTAGTAGGGGTTGGTTTATGCGATTTAAGGCTCGGGCCAATTACCATAACCTTAAATTGCAAGGTGAAGCTGCTATTGGGGATGAGAAAAAGCAGCGAGTGAATTTCCTAAAGCGTTGTCTGAGATAATTAAGGAGGGGGGTTATTCTGCCTCAGCAAGTGTTTAACGTAGACGAGACAGGTTTGTTTTGGAAACGTATGCCTAACCGCACTTACATCGCCAAGGAGGGAGAAGTCAGCACCCGGTCATAAAGCCAGCAAGGAGAGGCTAACTTTACTTCTTCGGGGGGTAATGCTGCTGGCGGACTTCAAACTGAAGCCCTTGTTGGTGTATCAGGCTGAAAATCCAAGGGCACTCAAGGCATTTGGAAGGGTCAACTACCAGTAATTTGGAAGTCCAACAAGAAGGCATGGGTGACACTTGCAGTGTTTGAGGACTGGTTCGTAAACCAGTTTGTTCCAAGTGTGGAGCGGTATTGCGCCTCCAAGGGTATCCCCTTTAAGGTGTTGCTAGTGCTGGACAATGCCCCTGGACACCCTGCCCAGCTGGGAGACTTCAACCCTAATGTCAAGGTGGTTTACCTTCCACCTAATACCACGGCCCCTTTTACAGCCTATGGACCAAGGAGTGGATTGCTTCGTTCAAGGCCTACTAAACTACGAAGGACAATTGCTATGGCTTTACGGCAACTGAAACCAAGAAGGACTTGACTCTGAAGGACTTTTGGAAATCCTACAATCCTTGATGCTGTAAAGAACATTGCTAATTCCTGGGAGGAGGTTAAGCAAAAACAAACATGAATGGTGTCTGGAAGAAAATTTGTCCTCAATTTGTGAATGATTTCCATGGGTTTGAGGACACAGTTCAGCTAGTTGTCAAGAACGTTGTTGCCCTGAGTAAGGAAATCAATTTGGAGATGGAGGTTGATGAGTTACAGAGCTGCTGGAGTCTCATGGCGAGGAGTTATCTGCTGAGGACCTGATACAACTGGAGAAGCAGATAATAGAGGAAGAAAGAAGAAGCACCCACCCCAGAGCCTAAGGCTTTCACAAGGCAGGACTTGATAAGAGGTTTTGCAGAGTTGCAGCAAGCGTTGTCAACTTTTGAGGCTCAGGATCCCAACTTGGGACAGGTTCACTAGGTTTCCAGAGGCGTCATGGATTGATGCAGTGTTACAAGGAGATCTTGGATGAAAAGAGGTCGCTCTCTGTTCAGACTAACCTGGAGCAGTATTTTAAGAAGGTAGAGAGCCTGCAGGAGATCCTGTACCCTCTACTCAGCTGCCTCTGCTAATCCAGACCTACCTCCTGCCCCACAATCTCCAGCACCTTCTGAATGTTCTGCTAAACCCAGACTCACCTGCCCCAGTATCTCCAGCACCTTCTGTAGTTCTGCCTCACCTAAAGACTCACCTGCCCCAACATCTCCAGTAGTATGTTCTGCCTCACCTCAAGAATCACCTGCCTCAGCATCTCCAGTACTAGTTATGTTCTGCCTCACCTCAAGAAATCATCTGCCTCAGCATCTCCAGCAACTTCTGGAGGTTCTTTTTCTCTTCACTAACCTCCCCCAGTCTCTCCAGCACCGCAGCTTCCTCTCCATGGTGCAAGCCAATCAAACTAATAAAGGTAAGGAATTGTTCTCTCGTTGTTCATTGATAGGTATTTACATTAAATCATGTGGTATTTTTCAATGTTCCGACTTACGCTGAAAATCGTGTTACGACGCATCGTAAGAACGGATCAACGTCGTAACTCGAGGACCCCCTGATATATATATCTATATATATATATATATATATATATATATATATATACATTTGCGTGTGGGTGTCTGTATATGGTGTGTGTGTGTGCACATATCCATAGAGTTCAAGAGTATATTAGTACCCTTTGTCCAGTCATACATATGCATCCGCATACTTATCAGAGAGAGAGAGAGAGAGAGAGAGAGAGAGAGAGAGAGAGAGAGAGGTATTTATGATCTTTCTGTTCATTTGGAAATAATGTTCCTCCCATCTGCTGCTTCTAATGTACCTTTCCCCTCATTTTTTATTTTATTTTTTTTTTATTTCCACTCCAAATTAGTTTGATTGTCTTGCTTAGTCATAAAACATTAATTTTCTGTCATTATCTGTGGTCTCTTCTTTCTCTTCCTTCATAACATCGTTCTAGAAAAATCGAAGAGCAGTAGCTATTCTATGGAGAACAGCCTTGTCAGACCCCGTGATATCACTCTTCTCTTCTCTCTCTCTCTCTCTCTCTCTCTCTTCTCTCTTTCTCTCTCTCTCTCTCTTCCCCGTTGCCAGGGGGTCACCAAAGGTCGTTTCTGACGGGTGCTGCTGCAGAGGAGAGAGAGAGGAGAGAGAGAGAGAGAGAGAGAGAGGGAAGAGAGAGAGAGAGAAGAGAGAGCAGAGGAGAGAGAGAGAGAGAGAGAGAGAGAGAGAGAGAGAGAGAGAGAGAGAGATGGGAACGGAAGCTCCCACCTGCCCCTCACACCTGTATCATTAAACAGCATTCACGCACACGCACACACACACTCACACGTACATACGTACACACACACACACACATGCACACACAAAGACTCTTGTGTTAGGTCTCCGAAAAGTCACGTTCAGAAATGCCTTCACGGACACGTCATAATAACCTCAGGAATTCCTTTTGGCAAGCAAGCAGAAAAGACCCCGGCGTTCTTTGAATCAGAAATCACTGCCTGTGTGTGTGTGTGTGTGTGTGTGTGTGTGTGTGTGTTTGAACGAAGAAAAGGAGAAAAAATAAAATAGATAGATAGATGTGCCTAATGTTTCTCCTTGGAAATGGATTTGCATAATATCAGACCCTTTTTTTAAGAATAAGTCTCAAAGCCCACAATAATTATTAACAGTAATAATTCTTAAAATTTTCCGACATTCTTAAGAACAAGTCGAAAAGACCCCAGACTTCCTTATCAAACTTCTGAACTGTTAAATACCCATATTCAGACAAAAAGAGCCTAGATTAAAAAAAAATTAACTAACAAACATATATCTGCATGCACACAGTGTGCGTTGTATAGGAAGAATTAGAAATGCAAGGAATGTGGAGGTACTTAGAAGACCTGGTAAAAGTTAGCGTAGGACTGTAGGTGAAAGGGCAGTTCAGAGTATCTCTGGATAGTTCGGTCAAGCGAAAAGATCGGAGGATAGGACTGTAACAAAAAAAAAAAATTATGCAATGAGCAAATGTTAGGAGGAGTGAGATATCAGTGTCCTGTATATTCTGAGCCTCCCTGTAGTGGCCAAAGGCTTCACTGTTGTCAAAACAATTATATATATATATTCTATATATATATATATATATATATATATATATTTATCAACTAAAAAATTCACCTTCGGTTTACATATATGAAATATATTAATTCCGAGGTAGAGTGAATTAGATATTAAAGGATATTTGTAGCTCGAATAATTTATATGAATCACGGTGATGTGATAATTATTCATATACATATATATATATATATATATATATATATATATATATATATATATTATAAATGGGTTGTTAGATCAATCCAAAGACTTCTAGAGTTAAATTATGTTGAGACTACAGCATTCTTCTCGCAGAATTGACAGAAATGCTCAGATACTTAATCTCCTATGTCATTGCCAGCCTTGTATACCGTTATATATACTAACAAGCTCTTCATTCTCGGAACGAAATTTGATTTTTGACGTTTAGAAGCCAGGACAAATAAACGCACACAAGAAAAAGTGCACCGTTGTAGCATGAAGTCTTTTCCCTCCCTGGGGTAGGTAACCCTCTTCCCCCTCTTGCCATCTCCTTTGTTCCTTAGGCGAAGATTTTCTCTGCGGTTTGTACCCACGTTTTGTTTGCTCGGGTGCACTTTGGCCGGTTTGTTTCTCTTCGTCTTCCTTATGTCGCCAGTGAGGTAATCTTCCTGTAATTTAAGTCTTCTCGCTGGGACAATATTTAGTGTTTGTGTACACGCGAGTAATAGGTCTAGGTTTTGTGTTCACAAGAGGAATAGGTCTAGTGTTTGTGTATACACTAGGAATATTCTAGTGTTTGTGTATACGCGAAGAATATTCCAGTGTGTGTATATACACGAGAAATAGTGTAGTATTTGTGTATACACGAGGAATAGGTCAAGTGTTTGTGAATACACGAGGAATATTCTGGTGCTTGTGTATATATGAGGGATAGGTTTAGTCGTGCGTATACAGTAGGACTAAGTTATGGAGGGAAAACTACTTGTGAACAGATAACATATTGGTTGACATAAAAATGGAGGCTAGTCACCGCCCTGAGAAACAGAAAGACTTCTGTATAAGAGGCATCCCTCCCCCCTTAAAAAAAATAGATAAACTGAAAGGAAGCTAGGAAAAAGGATAAAAAAAAAGAAAGACAGGATACACCATAATGTGATGCAGGAAAAAGACTGGTATCTATTGTGGCAGTGGGTCCCCTGGCATTGACAAATTTCTGAGTGGTTGTTGCTTTGGGAAAAAAGCTCAAAGCTCTTTGTACTGTACACTGTGCCAAGACCCGGTTACTGGATCCTGATATAGTCGAATCTTCCAGTGGTTTAAGTTGAAATTTAAATTATAGTAGCTTTCACCTGATGTTTTACGACATTATTGAAAATACTTTTGGGCTAGGGGTGCCCTTGATTAGGAATTTAGGAATAACCACTATCCGGAAGTTCCACTTTATCGCAACTCATCCTCCGTGGAAGCAGTTTAACTCGTACAATACGGATTGCCATCTAAGTTTTCAACCACAGCCTTCCTGACCAACCTTCATCGCAAGAAGAAGACGTAATTCGGAAGAGAGAGAGAGAGAGAGAGAGAGAGAGGAGAGAGAGAGAGAGAGAGGATAAAATCAGGTTGGTACTAACGGCTTGGACGGACCCGGTGGGACTAGGCGGGTGGGGACCGAGAAGAGAGAGGCAGTGACCTTGTGGAGGCGCCGGGTGGCCACGAATGCGCTCCAAAACCAGTCGCCTTTTTTTTTTCTTCTTCTTGTTCTTTTTTACGTTTTCACTCTCGTCACATTCCCTATAATTATCATTACAGGGGTTTCTAATGGCCGTTGTCGCGACTTTCACGCGTCGCACGTAAAAATCTGTTCCCATCCTCGCTTGCACCGTCGTTGGGAGTCGTCCTCCTGCTGGTGGAAGTCGTTAGTCGCAAAAGGGCTCTTGAAAACGGCGCTTTAAAATCACGCCATGCCCCGCCACGAAGGAACAAAGAATGCTCGACTGCCTGATGGAATTCACCGCCTGGCTCACGGGGTGTTGCTGCAACCTGTGCTGGCTTTGTGTTGTTCTTGCGTTCATGTTTAAACTTTAAGAGTTTCAACTTCCATCACTTCTGGTTTATGTCTGTATACTTATAAACATCCGTATACCTTGATTGAAATTTAGACCAAAGGACTCTTAATTGTATTATTATGTACCGGCGTACTGCATTTTGAAATCCTAAAACTTGACTTTCAACTTTTATCACTACTGATGTATCTCTATAGACTTATAAATCTCCCTATCCCTTGAAAAAAATTAAAACAAACGATTCCTGAATGTCTTATTATGTACCGGCGTACTGCATTTTGAAAGCACTTAATTAGTCCATGTAAAATTTCAGTATGTATCGTCCAAACCGGCAAATTGGCAATTAGAATGCTTATAAACGAAGATGACCTTTCATGTGCTTGTATTCAAATCACGTAAATAACGTCATTTTTAACAGGACAAAGGTTGCATAATGGAGTTATAGCGATCTGGACTTGACATCCAGAATGTCTTCTTTATAATCATATCGTTCCATTCTCCATCCAGATGGCCACAACTGATCTTGCCTTAATGGACAAGAGACTACAAATATTTTTTACAAGCGTTTCCTGATGTACCCAAAGTATTCTTGTTTTTTTTTCTCCCCTTTTGTTTGTATGAACGACTATGCGCAGAGAGAGAGAGAGAGAGAGAGAGAGAGAGAGAAACTACGATTAAAAATTCTTTACTTTTGTTTCTGTGGTGAACGAAAGAACGATATCTTGAACCATTAACTTTTATTCTTTGGAATACCAACGACGTTTTAATATTGCGTCTTGTAGTCTCAGCATTTACACAGGCCTAGGAAGAGTCTTCAGTCGATATAATTACATTAAGGTGATAATTTAAGGAGGTTTTCCCCTACTCCCATAATTTGAGAGCTCCTCTAAGTGTACCTCGATGAGCCGGTGGTGTACTGATATCACCTTTGTGTGAAGCTCGTAGCGTCATCGCTGATTTAATTAAGAGTGAACGGATATTTCAGGGTGCAGTAACATTATTAATCTCTGCGATTCAAAATTTGTATTACCTTCACTGCAAAACCAAGTACATTCTCTCTCTCTCTCTCTCTCTCTCTCTCTCTCTCTCTCTCTCTCTCTCTCTCTCTCTCTCGCTGATGACTGGAGATAGCAACGGAACGTATTTTGTATTTAAAAATTAGTTGTACCAAATGACAGTAGTTTATACGGATGATCTATAAAATATTAACTATATTTAACTCGTACAGTACAAGGTACCCTTTTATCCAAAAAACTTCAGCAGAAATAGAATTTTTTGTACCAAATAATGGATTATATTAGTAATGGCTGATTGATTTTGCCTATAGCTCGGACATTGTAACTGCCATTTTGCAGATATGTTTTGCGTTTACTGTATAAACCTTTTTGGGGACAAAAAAAAAAAAAAAAAAAAAAAAAAAAAAAAAAAAAAAAAAAAAAAAAAAAGAAAGCTGGGAAGAGAAAGGAAGGAAGTAAGAAAAGGGAAAATGATACGTTTCCTCTGCTTTCACTCCCGGTACTTAATCAAGGTTAGACAGAAGTAATAGGATATAGAACCTTGACAGTTACATGCATGTACCCAGCCTTCCTCAGTATTATGCTCACGCATTTCACGTAAGATACGCGCCATTCACTCCTGCCAAGCATGTTGATTTTGATCATCGTGGATACCGAATTCCTTTTTTTTTTTTTTTTTTTTTTTTTTTTTTTTTTTTTTTTTTGCATCTTAGGTCTAGTGTACTTCGTAAATGTACTATTTTTTTGATGAATTTTCTTCATTTATACGTCTTTTTTTCCCTTTATGTACTTTGTGGGTAATCACCTTCAGTGGTATCCGCTTTTTACTCAGAGAAATATTTAGCACCTACATTAAACCATCCAGATTTAAACCTAGTCTCATAGGCCTAGTTATGCACCTCACTGAGTCCCTCCTTCAGTAGTCTCACGTTCTGTCGTATTATACCTCTCTCATTTTGTGCTACGGCGCCTTACAGATTATGCCATAATCTGTAATATTTACATCCATGTATCTTTTACTAGTCTCTACCGTCCACTTACGCAACTCCGTATTGCTTCAGTAACCAACTGACCACAATCGTCATTTCCATCTCACTGTCAACCTCCTCCACGCTTATTTTACCAAGTAGCCCTTTCATCCTTTCTGTCCTTATTTCCATTTAGATTATCATGACTCGGGGAGACATAATATCAACCTCTTACGTGTTAGTTTTTCGCTGGAGTTAGCGGGATGATTGGTGGGACATCTGAATGCACATATATTTAGCCTAGGCCTGAACAAGAATGGAACATTGCCACTAAAGAAACGGTACAACTAAGCTGATAGATAATTCTAGGGTTTGGTATCAGAGGAAATGGAAACCACTTACTCCATTGATCAAAGTGAAAACATGAACTTTGCAATATAGTGCTTAAACGTATTTATTAAATATTATGATACATCTTTTAGTCAGACTTGCATACCTAGGAAGACGGTAGGAAGCTTTCTGATTGGGAAAATAAGGAAGAGAACAGAGGGCTTACAGACAAGAGCAGTACAAGTTTAGACAAGGAAGAGAGTCTCCAGATCAAATCGATATCAAACAACCACACGAAGGTTCTGAGAATTGAGGAGCAAACGGGAAAATATGA
>NC_061094.1:61286202-61312389 GCF_015104395.2 Macrobrachium nipponense
TTGAATAGGTGGTAAATGATATGGTTGAAAGACGAGTATCTGGAAATAGCAAGTCGTCAATTCTCGTGTTCCGGGATACTTAAGATTGCTTATCATACTGTTCTCTGTACTGAGAGAAACGTTGTATGCTAACGTAGCATCAAGTTTTTAAAAACATTGGAGAGAGGAGAGAGAGAGAGAGAGAGAGAGAGAGAGAGAGAGAGGAGAGAGAGCGAGAGAGAGAGAGAGAGAGAGAGAGAGAGAGAGAGAGAGAGAGAGAGAGAGAGATTCAGTTCCAGTAGTTATCAAGGTTTACAGTACTAAGGAAGTGTCTCAAACGTAGTAGCATCAAGTTTGTTAAAACATAAAACGTGTATTTTAGAGAGAGAGAGAGAGAGAGAGAGAGAGAGAGAGAGAGAGAGAGAGAGAGAGAGAGAGAGAGAGAGAGATTCCAGAAATCAGCCACAACATAGAGAAGAAGATATTTACAGGAGGTAAAGAAAAACCAACCAAAGAAAATCTCTTGTCACAACGTTAAAAATATCACAACAGCCCCTTATCCCATCCGAGCCGTGGGAACATCCAGGAGTCTTTCTATATAAAACCACAGGATTATCTGGCTGATGAACCCTGTGCAAGCTCCTGTAGGCGTGTGTGACTTCAGAAAGCAACGGCTGACGGAACAGTTTCCCGAGAAGCTGTCAAAGTTTGACGAGATACAGATCGTTTTCCTCTGAGCTGAGGAGTTTACGCTGACGCAGATCCGCTGTGGAAGACGATACAGATAAGAGGGGCTCTGAGGCACGTCAGAAACGAAGAGGTGTGCCGTACCAAAGGAGAATCCTTGACTATCACTACGTAGCCTACTACTACTACAACTACTACTACTGTGCGAATCAACTCGTGTTTTCATTTTTTTTTTTCGGTTTTTGGATCCTGGGTAGAGAAGATGAATAATTGAAATGAAGAAATGTATAATCATGTTTTCATTTTTTTCGGTCTTTGGATCCTGGGTAAAGAAGATGAATAATTGAAATGAAGAAAAGTGTAATCAGAATTGTATTTTTTTTTTTTAAATAAAAGAATCCGGAATCTTAGATATCTCCCTTCTTATGTATGCTTGTACATATGCAAAGAGTATACATGAATAAATGTATCCGAATTAATTATGTACGTTTGTATGTAGTATATATGCAAAAAGTATATATATGGATATATGCGTCAGTGATGATTGTGAACTGATTGTAGCTGATATAAAAAGATAATATATGTTTTCACATCTGTGTTGTATGTTTTGTGCATGAAGTGAATCTTAAACATAATTTTTTGCGATGATGCAAACCTCCGCCAAGTCGGAACAACGTCGCCCAGATGGGCCCTCCGGCAGGAAATATCCTTCTGGTGGTCGGCAAGCCTCTTTGGATGAGTTTACAGCTACCTTTCCTTTCCCTATCTTGGTTGCGACCAACCTAAGTCGTATATCTGACAGGTGCATGATTCCCTGCTTAGGTTAGGGAAGACACGTTAAGATTAACTAAACAGACCCATCGTTTAAACATAGTTAACATTTCACGAGGTGAATTAAGTACAAGTATATATTATAAAGAGAACTGGACGCCGAAATATTTATTTGATATTTCTGGTTCGGGAAACCCCAGTTCGCTAATTGGAAGGGCAGGTGTTGGCTGTATATTTTGACAAAGGCAGCAGCACCCTGTTCCCACCACCTAGATAAGTTTTCATGTATGTGACTCATTAAGTAATTTTTTTTATTGTGTTCCCAAGTGGGTTCTCTATTCCAATGACTCGCCTTTCATGAAAATCCTTGTCTGTATATTTTAAGTGTCATCCTATCCGTTCTCAGGCGAGTGGGGGAAATAGCTAATATTTCACGTAAGTGCGCTGTGTTTCGACTTCCCAAAATGAAGCTGTTAACTTCATTCAACTTTATTGCTGCCATAATCATATTCAAAACACGCTTTTTAATCAATAATTTGGCATAAGACTAACAGATATAACCAGTCTTTGACGCAGCCATTGTAAGATGAATGTTACATTCACTTGCCCATCATTATTTTCTCTGGAGCCATCTCACAGAAAACGGATTACCGGAGAAAAAAAAACTTTATACAGGAATAAATGATCTAATAGCAAACTGAATAAATTATATAATGCCAGGAAAACTGAAGGACACGAAAATCCTTTCCCAGTATTTAATGTCACTTGTCTCTTTTTCCAAGACGCAACGGAAAAGTGCACACCTTACTATTTCTCGCTAATTCTACCTACCTAGGCTACCTATTTTACCTTCCACGCATTCCCCGCGGGAAGTTAAGGAAATGATCATTTTGTTGACACCCCGGGCATCAGGTTTACTTTCACACACTCGTTCATCAACTTACGTCTTTTATACATCAGTATTTTTCTTTATTCTTCAGTTTAGATTATGTTTGGGGACTATTTTTTGCATCCCAGGGTACTTTTCGTTTTTCGCTTTTCAGCATCATAATGTATATTATTTCGTTTTCAACTTGCCTCTGCTTATGTATATATGTATAAAACATTCCTACCGAAGTATGTTTATTCCTTTACTGTATTTATTTACAGGAATGTGTAAATATAATGCTTATTATATTACTTTAATAAACAGAAAATTTTTCTCTTTGTCCACATCGTCTAAATCAGCCAGTGACGTAATGTTTGCATCCGTTAGCTATCGCTACTGCTGTAAGCAACGTTTACCGCTCCCCTCAGCTGGTCCACATTCCTTGATACTGAGCTTTTACTCAATACATTTTTGCCCGATTATTCAAGGGAGTTTGTTGTTCGCAAAGTTAGAATCCTAAAGATCAAATGCAGATTAAAACAATTCGGTGGATAGGCTTATATACCTACGCCGAGAATATACATGGGCTTACACTACGACTTTTAAAATTTATTATGGACCTACACCTAGACTTAAAGAACAAGTAGTCCTACACGGCGACTCGTTCAATTTATGACGACACGCAAAAGACGAAGAGATGCTTTTAGATGTGACACAATAACCGAGTCAAAGTGACACATCTATATGTCTCGACTCAAGCTGTCGGAACCGTTTCCTGCATAGCTGTCAAACTTGACGAGTTGCAGATCACCTTGTTCACTGCCCTTGGAGGGGGGCCTGTTTCAGTGACGTTCATCCGTTACAGAAAGGTCATAACTTATTTACCCCAAAATAGAAATGCTCTGTGCCGGTTATTAAGTAAAAGGGACCACGTGAATGCCGAGGATGAGTAGGATACAGAAGGGTGTGGCTCGAAAACATCCCGTGTTTTGGGGAAATCGTTGGAAATCCGTTATTCAAGAAATTGTCAGCAGAGGTCCCCGACCTCCGTTGATGATTTGTATCATCACCTCGTATAAATAACTCACACTTGATGCACAGATATGTGGAAATATGTGATTATATATATAAACCAAATCTTGCTTCTTCTCAGGTATATCTATACAGAAATTCCTTAATAATATGGTTGATTTGCGAGATGGAAATGCATCTACCAAGTCCTTTTGTGGACTTTATCGCTAAAGTAATGTCCACAGACGAAAGCAATAAGCTTTGTATATGTTGTGTATATATTGTTAAAAGTACATTTCGTTTTCCTAATGAAATATGTTAGTATGGATAGCAAACTTTACAGGTAACGGATACCCTAGTAACATGATAAAGGGCTGAATGGGAAGGAAAAAGCGTTGGAAACACTAGACTAAAAACAGGAGAGCAAAAGAAAAACGACTACAAAATATCATTAAGTTCATTGCAGAATGAAAGAAGATATCTTCCGGTGGATGATCGCTTGATAAAAATTTCCTCCAGGTGGTCTTGAGCTCGCTTTCCGTGTTGAAAGGTCATTCTCTTTCTTTTCTCAGCCGACTCCGAGTGATTCCCTGAACTTTGACAAAAATGTAGTCCACATTGTATTTTTGTGCAGCTGTAATAAATTTACATTTCATGTCCTCTAGTCATTTATTCATTTTGTTTTTTTTATTGTGTTTATTCGGTTCCTTGTCATGTGCTATTTGCTTTTTAAATTTTGTGCTTATCTCACATCTGAATGTGACGTCACAAAACGAAGGAACCCTCTTTTGCAGATACAGTTCTTGACCTCTTATGGAAGGTATTTAACCATATCACAGTTCCAGAATTCAGGCCAAATGCTGATTTCACAATGAAGAATCACCGAATGTAAGAAGGTTGTCAATGTAACACGAATTTGATCAGCCAAATAGACCTTGTTATAGGCCTAGGCTATCGCTCATCAATTCACCAAGAAGTTAAAATTTTGTCTGCTTAGCACCTCGAGACAGAAGAAAACCTCGAAAATGGTTCAAGTCATATGAACCCACAGTACTGCATGTAAGGTTAGTTGAGCTACTCATACAATAAAAGTAATGTGCATGTTTTTCATGTCAGAATAGCCCATATGAACAAGTTACTTTCCACTACTAGACAATTTTAGTTGTATATAGCCTTCGTGAGGCTAGGTTAGTTAAGATAGGCTTCAGTGTTTTGTTTCATGAGATGCTGCCAAATTATAGTGAAAGCCTCTAGCTAGATTTTCCTAGAAGCTTAATTGTGAATCGTTAGGTTTTAGTGAACCAAATGAATGGGTTTTTTAAAAGTTAATTTAGGTATTAGAATAGGCCATTGCATATGTGTTCTTTAATTAAAATCTGTGCAGCTGCTGCAGCTGAATCTATATTTTCTAAATGTAGAAATTTTTATGGTTGTATATTTTGTAGATATTTTGTAAAAAAAAAAAAATAGATAAATAAACTGACAAAAAACTCCATACATACATAAGTCTATTAGAATCAGACAATTGTCTACATCAACAGTTGTGAGACTGCAACCAAAAATTTATCAGTAGATTCCTTATTAAAGTCTTTACAAGTCAGTTCACGTATGATAATCATTGCAGGCTTACTTTGATCATTGTTGGGTTGAAATTTGTAAAATAACCTTTGATCATTGTTAGGTTGAAATTTGTAAAATAGCCATTAAATATCAAGTTTATCAAGAGTCTGATCATTTTAATCTACTTGCTGAATAATATCCAATACTTTGCTAGGATCTTCTTCATTAACATCCTTAGCTATGACTACATCAGAAATTTCTTCAGTCACAATCTGAATCGTCCGTAGATACTCTCTCAACATTTTCTTTACAACACAGTTTTTTGCGTTGCAAAGAAACAAATACCTAGCCTTTTACCCATATCTGAACCTACTTTTAATGGTGTGTGCTTATATACTCGTATCAGTGAGTGCAGAGTACCATGGAGATATGTTAGATGTAAACACTTAAGTTTATGTCAAGTTTTGACATTTGGTTGCATGTTTCACAGCTGGATGTGGCTGTCAAGAACATCATTCAAATCCTCAAAGAGGAGGTTTGTTTTTATCATCTATTTCCAGGAAAGAATGCATGCTTTCAATGGGGTAATATTGTATTAATAATAATAATGCTATTTTATCATGTTCACCTTGCTCCCACTATGATGCTGTGTAAAATGACAGAAAAAATGCAATTGTATTGGAAAAATGCATTCATTGAGCAATATTATGCAGTACTAAAACTTTTTTTATGCCATATGCCTCTGGATGGATATTGTTGGGCATTTCAGTCACAAGCTTATTTTCAAAATACCTCACAAGAATAATGGTTATTTACAAGATCTTCAAATAGTCAAGGTTTAAGAAAAGTAAACAGTTTACTATTATGATAGGGTTTTTCTTACTAAAGGCACTGTAAAGCAATAAAAGTTAATATGCACTTGTCCGAAAAGACTGACCTTCAGTGGTTTTATATTTTGCAAGCTTAAAAGACTGAGTTTCTATGTTTTCATACCTTTATGCCCCTGTTCTTACTGCAGCAGTGCTAATAATAAACAACATATGTCTAAGTTTTTAATTCTGAGCAAGGAATGGGAAACATCTGATTAAAAGTGTGGAGGGAACACCAATCTACATGAAACTGGATGCATTACATTATTGAAGCTCATACACCAATGAATATATTGTACAGACATCCAGAGATTTTTGAAAGGCAAAATCTCATTAAATTACGAGGAAATTCATTGTGTAGTTAGAGGTAAAATCCTACCAAAATTGTAAAAAAAACTCCTTGGATTTTTTACAACAACCCAACTTACCTGATCAATATATTCTCTGTAACCTTTGACGGTGAAAGGCTTCCATAATCGTTAAAAAATTATGCACATGTATTTAATATTTACAGGCCACAAAATGAACACATACTAAATTACGGGAACAAAATACTAAAAAATAAATATAATTATGTTGGTCGTCAAATATAACTATATAAAACATACAAAAATCTTCACTACTCGTACTAAACTTTGAAATGGTTCTGGAAATAAACAATTAATGAATTTAAAATATATTTTCCATCGCTATTTCATGCCAGGCTCATCTAAATGCTCCCCTCATGTGCCTTCCACCGTTCAAGTCTCTTCTTCCACCACGTTCCACAAATTTCGGTGGGAATCTCTCCTTTGGACTGATTCCTTGTCCGTTACCTCTAATATACATTCCTCGGCCTCTGATGAACCGAGTTGGTCCTGGGTTCATGGACACTCCCCTGAATCCTCTTGGAGACACATCACCACGGAATATCCACGGCATACCTCGTCCTCTGGGGTTTATTCCTCGTACTCCTGATAAAATACCAGTAAAAGTGAGTGTGTCGCATCAATGTTACAGAATATTTCATTCTAATAACCATGAGTAGTATGGTATACTGCATTCTAATAACCATCACCATGATTGCAACTCTACAGTATTTGCTATATGCAGTGATGTGATGTTACAGCATATTCAAGGGAACATGTTTTAGAAATCTTTTCCTTAAAAGTGAATGGAGGAAAAAGGGCTGAAAAACATGAAATGTTGCATCAATTTTACTCACTGATTTTCATGATACAATACTACAATTTTTCAGCTTGAATTCCAAAACTCGGGGCTATCCAATGAACTACCAAGACAACAAACAACTGAACTTCAAAGGTAAATCTTTTAATAAAATTTGTACAACTAACAACTCACCAATGTCTGGCCTGAATGGTGGCCTGTGGAAGAATCTACCTCCTCCACGGCTGTCTCCACGACCTCGACCTCCTCGCCCTCGCATTGAATCGAGCAAAAACTGAAGGATAAAAATATAAGAGAGCAATATACAATGCAGTATACTTTGCTCAGGATTTATTAAAAGCTCATGGCCAGTGCTGTTATCTAGCCATTGGCAGTTGTCTCAGTCACAATTACGTTATTCTCTTTCTTTCTGTTAGATGATAATTATTTGTGAACCACTCAAAATCATCTTAATTTTAAAAATATAATCCCCCACCCTATTATGATTATTATTGATGGCAGTTTTTCCTGCATTCATCTTAGTCTATTTTTCTTTCCGTAGATTCTATTGCTGTATCTTCCTTTCTGTAGATTTTTGCCAGGATGACATTCTCATTATTAGTTTATGTATTATTTTATCTGCCAGAAAGGAATATTGTCAAAAAAAAAACTTTTCAAGATTATCCTTTTTCAGATAATGCCCCAGAGCAATCTACAGCATCTTGGAAACTTGTTCCCTAAATAAAAGCTAATGGTTTTTCCACTGAGCAGAACCCAACTCAATCAGCCACTGGATCAAGGCATGTAACTGCTTCTAAAGCTTACCCTTATTTCAGATAATGCTCCAGAACAATCCACAGCATCTTGGAAAATTGCTTCCTCAAGAAAAGGTCATGTTTTTGCCACAGAGTACAACCCAACTCAATCAACCACTGGATCAAGGCATGTAACTGCTTATATAGCTTACTATTTAACAACACTTACCATTTAAGATTACGCTTACTGACAGGGAAAGTAAAGGAATAAGTGAAAACTTCAAAGTCACAAACAGAAAGTGAGTGTATTAGTCTATTATAATACCTAAAATTCCATTACCTTTCCACGACCAAATGAAATTTTGTTATATCCTGTGGGTCCTGTAGGCTGATGACCAGTGCTTTCCAGAGCAACAAAGTCATCAACATGAAGGGAGGGTGGTCTGGATGTGTTTGGCGGGCGAGAGCGGAATGGATCACTTCTTGAATTCATTCCTCGGTTAAATGAACGACCTCTCATGGGCGCCACTGGAAAAAATGATGGAGATGATCATGTTAAACCTCAGGTTAGTGAATACAGTAAATTCATATCGGCAAGCAAAACATAAATGCAGTGACTCCAGAATCACCAATAAATAATTTGCACTCAAATTTATTCATTTAGAATAAATAAACCTTTCAACCAATTTAAATGACAGACCCACATGCACATAAATGTAAAAAGAAAAGAAAATAAAAATAACCACTTACCAAAAGGTCTTCCTCTCTTATCTGGACGTATTGCAGCTGCACTGGGCTTATATCTTGGTGGGGCTTTGCATAACTTTTGTGGTGTAAGTGTTTGAGCCCCCTGACCTTTCACCAATTTGTGCAGAGTTCCCAAGAGGTCATAGTCTCCTGCATATTGACGGCATGTTTCCAGAAGGTTACTTGGTATCTGAAAAATTATACTTTTGCAACCCTATGTACTACAAGAGAGTGCTTTCAATAGTATGTACTTTATATTTCATATTAAAGAAATCTGCTTTTTATAAATACAATAATTTTGATATGATGGCCTATAAAGGCCTATTTTTTTATGCTGCCTTCTTCCATTAAAACCAAAGTACATCGAAGAATCCAATATGTGTTATTCTTTTGATCTTTATATAGTTTTTTCAACATATTCTCTAAATAAAGTTAAATTAAAAACTTTAACTTTTTAGATCAAAACTAATAGATTTTAACAGAATGAACTATCAGAAATATTGTTTTTATTCCCTGAAAGTAGATATAAATATACCAAAATAAAACTTAAAAGAAAAATGACTCACCATTTCCATTTCATCTGCATCTTCAAACACAGGAGGAACTAACCAGAAGGACGGAATCTCGTCATCAGCCACTGGAACGGTCCAAACTACCCGTGAAGCAAAGAGTGCTTGCAAAGTTTCCATCTCTGGGCCTGCTGGCTCACTTAGTTCTGCAAAGGTCCAAATTACTCATTAATTCCACAGAAATGCAATGGCAATCTTGGTCCTTTCAAGGAGCATATACGTACATACGTGTCATGAAATAATAAAAATTAATGTATATGGTAATTTACTAGTTCATTAAATAACTATTTAATAACATTAAGATCGCAATTTTCAGCTACCTTAAATTATAATCAAGATGGAAAAGTATGTCCTTCCCTCCTAAGATGCTAAACAATGAAAATAAATTATCATTACAAATTAAATAACTTTTACAAAACTGAAGAAATTCTTTGTTTAGAACCTGAATAACTTCAGTTTCAAGATTATTACTAAATACAGTACTTACGCAAAATGTGTATGATTTAAACCACACAGTAAGTACTTAACTATCTTGATAAACTTGAACAACTTTAGTTCAGAAACAGGAAAACTTTTTCTAGATCGTTTACTGACCTTTACCCTCCGATGTGTAAGACTGATCTAGAATGTTGATCAACTGAGAAATATCTTCGTAGAGTGATTCCATGGTCTCCTCTTCGCATCCTTCAGCCTAAAATGAAAAAAAAAAGCAACCTATAGAAAAGCTGCTGTTTCTTGGATGGTGTTTATTAGAATAACATGGCACTCATCTCACACACTAAAGTTTTTTGAAAATCACAGATGGGATCTTGATCTTTCTCAACAAATAGACTCTGAGATCATAAACAAACTACTAAGAATTATATTTATTCTTTTTACTACTTCACACTGGCCGACCCATGAATATGAACATACTCACCACCACTTGATTCTCTAAGAGTTTTAATGGATGTACACGCTCCTTAATTTCATCATCCCTCCTCTGGGGTTCCTCTCTTCTTATTACTTCCTCTTTTTTGACTTCCTCTTTCTTTGGTGGTTCCTTTTTTGTTTCCTCTTTCTTCACCTCTTCTTTTGTTTCTTCCTCAGTCTTAACTTGAGCTCCCTCAGCCTCTTCAGTCTTTGGATCTGCTTCACTCTTATCTGTGGCTTCTTCTTCTTTTACAGCTGTGGCAGCAGGAGCAGGGTCTTCTGCTGGTTCCTCTTTCACAACCTTCTCTTTCTCCTTTTCTTCTTTCTTAATTATTTCTTTCTTTTCCTGAGAATATTTGGAATACTGCATTTCAAGACCGCCTAGCTTCCAGCCAATGTAACTGGCTAATTCTGATGGTGTAACAAGCAAAGTTCGGGACACATGAGAAGATTCATCTGTTTCGATAAGAAGCTGACAAAACTCAAGAGCACCCTGAAGAGATGTTATATATTCTTGAGATTCTTTCCTGAATGATGAGCTGAGCCTCTTGAAAAGGCTGATCAGACAAGCTCTCTTTTTCTCCATTACACTGCAAGATAGTTAAGAATTAATAATGGTAAATCACTGCTAGAGTGCCAACAATTTTTTTTATGTCAAAAAGCACACCTATTTACTGGATTAACCATATTTCAATAGAAGTACAGCATACAATTAGTACTGGCACTGAAATTTACAAACTGTATTTAACTCTGGATTTGAAATCTACTTTCCATCTCAGCACTGTATTTAACTCTGGATTTGAAATCTACTTCCATCTCAGCACCGTATTTAACTCTGGATTTGAAATCTACTTTCCATCTCAGCACAAAGCAAAATTAACAACTTTAATCCATGAAACCTACTAAGTCATAAGGGGACCAAACTGACTGTGAGGTATTATCTCTTTTCCATTGTTCTTGTCTCTGCTTAAAACATTTAATGGCATTTATTCTTCTGAAAATTATTACCGATTAGTATTTTAATCCTCTGACTGCAAGCGATTTGGTAACAAACCAAAATACAATAACAGTAAAGACATGCTGAATCAGATTATTTTATAATATAGACAACAAAACCAATACATTTATTTCATAATTCGACTTCAAAGGCACCAAGTAATCTACTCCTCTGGATTAGAAAGAATGTACCACCAACTGCTCAGCTCTAATTAAGCCTTTTAAAAACATATTGATATGGAAAAAGCAAGTAACAAACCTACTTAGTAGTATGCATGAATCAGGGAGAGAAATGGATATAGTATTTGTTGAAGTATAGTATTCTCTGTCTCAAGAGTGTCCTATGACAGCTTTCTATATTGTTTTATGCTTTTGCTTGGTTAAATATCTAATTAAGGAATAAGAATTTTATCAGTGGAATCCTGGAAAATTCTAGGCCTTCCAATTTCAACATTTTTCATTCCAGTAAAATGAAGAGGACATAGCAAACATTTGCATAAACTAATCAAAGTATTCAAACTTAACTTTGTACATACCTTTTAATGTGATAAAACCCGTAATCATGCTCCATTAGTCTCATCAGTGCTCTGAGTACTTGCTGTATTGACTGATGAGGACTGTGGAGGTTCCGAAGATGGTCTATCAAAGCTTCAACTATAGGTACCAGTGTATCTTTGTTGGGTACTCCACTTAATGTTATTAGAGTTGGACCTGCATTAACACTTTGTACATTCCCATCTTGCAAGTTACAATCTTGTGTTACATGCATTGCATTTTCGTGATCACAGAGATACTGAATTATTGTCACTAAACACTCTTGGGCTTGAACATGAGCATGAGACCCACTTGCAGCTACATTCAGAATACGACACCATAGCGCAACTAGCCCAGAATATTTATCTTCAGTTTTGGCTGTTGCTGCTGCCAGAGTTGGGGAACCACCTCGCAACAGATGCAGTATGGCTGCCTTTGTAGGAGCATGGGACACCAACAAAGCTAACATGTTCAGAACACGCACTGTCTGCAGTGAGCAAGGTCCAAAATCTTCACCTGAAGCCCGCTGGTCTAAACGATGTGACTGAAGAACGAGATCTAGAGTTGCACGAGCCACAAGAAGGGCCATAGGGGCTGCCAAGTCTGACAGAGCAACACACATCCGTCTCAGCAGGTGCATTAATGGTGGATAACTTGCTAGGCCCAACCGCATAATTATTTCATGAATGTTGGATGACAAACAATATAGGTGAGCACTCCACAGTTTGCGCAAATTGATTATCTGAGATGATTCCTCTTCAGAAAGTGGCACACGTGTTTGGATTGGCAAAGGTAGAGGTAAGAGTTCTATTACTAAGTTAATTACTCCCATGAAAGTATGAGGCCCTGTCAGCAAATACTTGAACACCTGCAAAATGGGAAAATAAATTAAATCAGTATTTTATACAGTCACGAAGACACAAACCTTAGGCTACATTACAGAACTACTCAGCAGAACATAATTCTGAAGCCCATTAATCATTTATACTATTCATTGCTCATGTCAATTCTACATGCAATATGAATTCATTTTAAAAACTGCAGTATATTAAGGTGATTTTTCTCCTTGTTCTTATAATTCATGTGGCAAACTCAACATCTGCTATGTTACAACCTGGAAATGCATGACTGCTGCCTCAACTATCATACTCTCATCTGACTTTCTGTTCACATAAGAGTATGACTCCAAGCTTCCAAACACTAACTAATAATTTCTTAGCCAAAACTGCTAGCTAACAGGCAGTATAGCTTAATCAACATACTGGGTTTGTATTTTGGAATGATACCTACATAGGCATTATGTAAGTCACAAGGGCATTCAAATTTACTGAAAAAATTACTTTGTTGCCTTAGCTAGAATCATTATCTCTTGTTTAATTCTGACATTAAAAGTAACATGAAAATCTGCTACCGAGTTCCTGAAGAACCCCAGCTGGTATAGCTCCACTGTAAGCTACCTAATAACACTAAAGATTAAAAATACCAATTTTTTATTTTATGTAATAATGAACTACAGGAACCTGAGAAAACTCAGCTTTTGACAATACATTTAAAGGCTAAACTCTTGTACCAAACTTATGCTAAATTAGAATCTTTATGCAAAACAAACTAAAAACTATCCTCAAGTCATAACTCAAAAAACCAAACGTTAAATATCTCAAGAACAGAGGCCCTATTTAATATTTTGAACCAACAAAATAAGAAAATCCTATAACCATAACAAATAAAATTAGCCATACCTCTGACATCATTTTGGTCCAAAGACTTTTGGCTAGTACTTCCTCTCCCTCCGTTTCAGAGTACACTGGCTGAGTATACACGAGCAATATACTAATCACTTCCTGTTGTAGTTCCTGAGCCTGAGAGATATACTGTGATCCCAATGGAAAGGACTGCAGTAAAAGATATGTCTGCACTAGAGGAACAATGGCAGTCAAATCTTTGAAGTTTGTATTTCTAGCTTGGATGACATATGTTAAAATATTCTTCAGAAGTTTCAGGGTTGGCTGAATAACTGCGAGAACCATTACCCCTTCTGAACCCATAAAATCTGATCCATGTACAGATGGTTGGGAGTACATTGAGCACAGTTTAGATAACAGATTGGTTAGATGCGTATGACAGTCCGCTGAAAACAGTTGAACTGTAGCATATTTATACTTTAATTCTTCTATCAGTTCACCATTATGATCTTCTGGTAATAAATCTGACACAGGATATTTTGGCACTGTTAGATGCTGAATTATTCTTAAATGAGTCACTAATTCACCTGAAAACTTGTCAAGTTTCTCTATGTGTTCCTTAAGATTATTTGATAAGGTAGACAGATTATCATATGTAAAGTTTTCAGCTGATTTTGTGATTGATAACCAAGGAACTATTTCACAAAACTTAGCATGCTCATCCAATTTGGGGCCCTCCCGTGCTTCCTCAAGGTCCACAAGCTCCAGTATTTTTTCACCATACTGTTCCAACATCTCAACATTTTCTGAGAACTTTACCGTCAAATTCACAAGTTCAACTGCATAGCCAAAGCAGGCTATCCTTGTGGGAGCGTTGTCTTGGTCATCTCCCGCTCCAAGTTTTAAATAAGGGAACAAAATTTCCAAGTTCCTGCCAACACTAAGAAGGGCAATAACAGCATGGCGACCAACACATGTAAGGAGCAAAGATGTCAGGCTATTAAAGTGTGCAACTGCTTGAGAGTAATCTGTGTTGTGTGATGAAGCCAGGAGAGCCAAAGAATCCAGCTGCATCATAGCATGGAATGTATAAACCATCTTCAGTCCAACCATATGAAGAGGGTTTTCTTCACTGTCGCTGCTATCATCGCGCCCATCCTCTCCCAGCTGAAAGAACACATAAAAAGACTTATAGCCTCTATTGCTACGAAAAATACCTGAAACACAATTTACTTACAACAGTTTGAGGATGATGGTAAGACTTACCATGAGAAGATGCCCTTCTCAAACTAAATATACAGTGCATGCACACAAACTACCAAATCCACATACATACTTGCATTAAAAGGAAACATAAGAACATCTCAATTTTAAAAATAAAACTTCAAATTCATACACAAACCTGTAATAAGCTCCTTGCAATATTTGTGATATTGAAGGGATATGAAGCCATATAGCTGAGACCGTGTGCAGAAGACATGAGGCTGTCAAGAAGACTCTTGATCCCGCCAATCAATGCACCACTCTGCACAGTGCCCAAACCTCCTAAAAGCACCATTAGAGATGTTAAGAGATCTCCACAGTCGAAAATTACATAGAGTTGTGGATAAGGATCATGGGGGTTCTTGGGAAGCTGGAACTGCTTGGACCCTGGAAGCCACCTGCAAAAATTCAATGTTTCAAATATTGACATCACTTACTACATACAAATTCAATACTTTCTGGTCTCTAAACAATCAAACACATAAATATATGAAGATAAAAAAGGATTCTTGGACTTTTATCACAATGACTAAGCAAGGAGAAGGAAAACCAACCTAACACATCAGATTACTTTAGCAGGGACTGACTTAGCATAATTTATGAATTTATGGTTCCTGACACAAAGAAAGACGACGACTAATCCGTCTTAAAACGTATAGCTGCCAAATATTAATAAAGTAGGATGAAAACAATGGTATATATCATAAGTTATGTGCGCTATTTCAGTAACATACACACCTATGTGGCTGAGCCAAAAGTTGATCTGCATATTTGTGCACTTTTAATATTTCCTGCAGACAAGAATTGATAGCATCAATGAGGGAATCGGGTATGGTCGCACTCCAATTGGGTGGGAGGTCAATACGGCCATCTACTTCGTCCATATCCATAGAATCTTCTTCTGGATTAAGCTACAATAAGAAGAGAAGAATTAAAAGTCAATTAAGATGAAATATTAAGAGGTTGAAATTGGTTTAACAGGTTCTGAATGTAAAACCTCCATCCACAACTCAGTCTAATAGTACAGGCAGTCCCCAGGTTACGACAGTGTCGGCTTACGACTTTCCGAGGTTACGACGCTTGTCAATAGACGTTATTTCCAGGGTTACGACGCCTACAACGCTCATCTGGGAGATGAAATATGACACCAAAAATGCAAAATAATCAATATTTGAAGGTTTGTTTGATGAAAAATGCCAAAAGAATGCAGTTTACATAGTTTTTAATGCACCCAAAGCATTAAAAGTAAGGTTTTCTTAGGATTTTTGACAATCCAGGGACCGCCTGTACATACTTTATTTTTCAATGAGCAAGGTTTATGAAGACCAAAAAAGGGGGAAATGCTAGTATGGATTTGTTTTCAAACAAATATCACTTACACTTCAGGAGATCAAATCACACAATATTACTCTTGTAAGGGTTTCAAATGCAAGAACAATGGAGTTTCCTCATACTAGTTATAAAGGCAAAGCCTGAGTATTCTGCATAATTTATATTGCAAAAATCCTTTAAAGATACAATGAAGGTGCAATGCCTTCTGGAGCATTCGAATTCAACTCCAGTCCTAAGCTGAAAAGCAATAAATGATTAGCATAGCAGATCTTAACCATCAATGTTGCAAGTTACCAAAAAAAGAAAAACAAATTACAGGAACACAATGGTACTCATACTTACTTCATCATTTCCTTTCAATTCCTCCTCCAAGTTGGGCAAGTGATTCAGCAACATCTTTGTGCTTTCCATGAGGTTCTGACATACTTCAAGGATGTGAACTTTTCTTATGATAGCTGATAATGCTACCTGAAATGAACAAAATATTCTAGCATCAGGCATCAATGTTCCTGTAGCTCTGGAGTAAATTTAACATAAAAAAATTAGTGATTCTGTTTGCACTGATATCACAAATAAAACTTCTAATTCAAGTGAAAGTCAAACAAAATAATTTATTTGTCTTCATTATACGAGCCCCCTTAATACACTAAGCAAACAGAAACATCATGAATGACACTAATTTTAGCAGCTGGGAGAATGACATGCCGTCTAAGATTAAAGGTTTACAATTATATTTTAACCAGACCACTCAGTCAAAATATTAATTTTCAAACAACTGAAGTAAAAGTTACAGAAGCTGGACGGCTATGCAGGAAGAGACTAAAGAAAGCAGACACAATGTAAAAGGCAAGTTACATCTAGGAACATTGGGGATTCCAAAAAGAAACTTTAGTACCATCTATAGGGCCATATAAGGTACACTGTAGTAGGTACCATTGGCTACTATAAAACTTTAGCTTGCATTATGTGTAGAAACATTTAGCTCCTAAATCAAAATGAACTCACTTTAGCTCTGGTCTGCTGGACATCAGTAAGCATCTCCAAGATAATTTCATACCAGTTCCTGCCTCTTTCTTCACACTTGTCATCAGCTATTCCTAAGTAATATCTCAGACCCATGGGAGTCCTGGTGACTGAATCAAATGTTCTGAAAAATAGAAATATGAAAAGTACTTTCATGTTACTATTTGTGTACAGGTATATAATATACATACTTATAAAACTGAAACTAACTACAGACTAAATGTGCATTATCAATATTGTATCTGTAAACAAAAAGTACTTTATTTTTTCTGAAAGCTATCCATTTTTCCTTTAAAAGTCACTGATACTTGTAAACTTATAGCCACACTAGTTCCCAACAAGTAACAATGGTGTTAAGATATTCATGCTACTGTAAGCCCACTAGCACTATTCAATTTCAATGATCAGAAGACAAGTGATGCATCAAAAATGTTAATAAATGAAGTCACGTCATATTGTTCAGCACAATAACCTTACCAGTCTATGACTTACCAATACCAACATTCAAGTAAATGGAAGGAGTCCAATATACTGTATTATTTAAAAAAGCACAATATAAATATATAGTATAATCTAACCCCTAAACTATCATACATTCACAGTATCGAAAAAGTTTTCAACAAGAGGGGTTTGAAATTATCTTTGTATATTTAGGATTAAATTAAATATAATACATATGACTAAAAAGTTATATCCTTTGTGCCTGTAAATTTCTGCAGATGCATGCATTGCAAAAATCAATGAAGTTTTGTAGATAGAAGGTTAATATAGAACTAGAATTTAGTTATGAACAGGAATAAAACAATCAATTCACACAACATTAAGAAATAACCGAAAAAAACACTATTTTACATATCTCTGAACTTCTAAGTTTTCCTTCTATTATCATTATTATTATTGTTATTTTTCTTACAAAGCAATTACATAAATCCACCAGGTCAAACTTTGAAGATGGTGAAACAAAAAACCATTCACCTTCCAAGTGTAGTCTCTTAAAACATGATTTATTGAAATGATGTAAACTTACACAGGAGCTAACATATACAGTTATTGAATGTTGTACTTGGATTTTAGTCACAAAGTATATTAATCCCATTTATTAAATCTAGCAACAATACAAGTTTGAACAACAGTGAAGTGGGAACACTGTTTAAAAATGGAAAAAAGATGATATGACATACTTCAAAATAAGTAACTTGATGGAAAGTGCCATGTGAGGTTGATAATAGAGCGCCTTCAGCTTGTCCATGATGTTACGGTCCAAAAGCACTTTAGTAATTTCATCAGAACACTGCAGCATTAACTGCGTTAGGCGTACCCCAGCCTTTACATGGCGAATCTGTTAGGTTAAAAATCTGGTCAATTATACTGTTGGTAAGACCAAGAAAAACAGTAAATTTACAGGACAAAACGTATATCAAATTATATAATGAACCTAATTAGAAAACAACTTATTGAAGCTACTGTTAAATTTATAACAAAACAAAAGTACCTAACTCACGTTCAACTCATATGAAACGAACCTTGTACACTGGCTGCTGCTGTGCAAGAGCTCTGTCAAAATTTACTCCTACATCAATCCAATCACAAATTGTGTCAAGTACTGCTGAAAGAAAAACAACCTATTGAGAATTTAATTTATAATTTAGTTAACACTCCTTTCCATTACTGCACCTCACAAACGAACTGCAGTACTATAAAAAAAAAAAATACAGCTACTTCTATGATTATAACAATATACATAAAGACTTCCGTGTGGTATCTTAAATTAGTACACCGTTGTAATGAATTTTTCATTCTTTCATGCATATGAAAGATATTCTTACCATCTCCATTTTTTGCCAAAAGATATGGAAGTCCTTTAGATAAAATCTGACAGACATGCTCTACACTCTGAACCCACTTTTCTCCAGCTTCCTCCCTAGCTTCTCCCGAGTCTGTTTCCAAGATATTTTCTTCGGGCATTTCTAAGGGAATTGGGACCTCTGCTAATAAGCTCTCAAGCTTGGGTGCCTGCAAATAAAGCCAATAAATTTAATAATATATATGAATGATTATGTATTACCTAGTACATATTAATTAAGTGCTCATATTTTTACATAACAGGCCAGAAAGGCCATTAACCAGCTACAAAACCTTCTGTAGAAAAGAATCCTACTGTGTGGAAATAGAAAAACAGCTAGGAAGTATACTTACAAAACAAAAACTAATGAGACACACTTATGTGACACTTTTATTCTAAAAAAAAGCCAAAAATGGCAAACTTACAAAATCAGGACCAAATGACCTAAATCATTATATTAAATGAAAATGCTGAAAGGCCTAGAAAACAAAGTGGACTAGAAATAATTCAATGAAATTCCATGAAATAATGAGATATATAATTGGTATCCCTATGGGTGGTATAATTATAGTCTTAATGTAGTTAATAATACAGTGGACTAAGATATAACATCTTTAGATTTATTGTTCCTCCAAAGTATTATTAATGAATAATTTGGATAAAATATTTGATATTATTTCCACATATCCTAGAGTTTTGAGATCCATATAAACTTACTTTGAGCTATCAATATTAAAGTAAACAGTCATTTTTCAACTAAAATTTATCATAAAGAAGAGATTGTAGTTCTGAAATACAATGACTTCCAGCATTTTTTTCTAATCCATATAACCCTGTCACCATCACAATCAAATATTTATCTGTTGTCAAACAGTAACATACTCATTATGCTATGTACTTTAATAAATGACAGACACCTATAAAAATAACCCACCTGAGAAGGTTCATCTTCCATTTCTTGCCCTTCAGTTTCAAACCTTGTTTTCCAATGTTGGTACTCTATCTGGAAATCAGTAAGAGTTGGGCTGAGCAAGTAGCCAAGCTCCCCCATCTGGAAATGGCTAGGTGTGAAAGGTTTCAGCCAGTCTTCCCATTCTTCAACAAACCATTCTTCCTCGTACTGGTCTTCGGGCAAATCTTCTTCGTCACTCATAATCTCTTCATAATCATCAACCCCTGAACAACAGAAATGCCAAATCAATTTCAACATTAGGATTGATACTATTGGATGGGAGAACTGATTAGATAACTGATAAATATTCTACACACTTAATGCCAGTTCACATTAATATCATTACAGAAACTTGAAAATAATCTGCATCGATTCTTCGAAGTCTGAAAGTTGTACCACAGTTAAAAATGTTCCCCCTAAACAGAAAACAAACAAAAAAAGATAGAAAACACCTCAATGCCCAACAAATCAGTGTGAAACACCATACCTATATCTGGCGGTGCCTCATCAATGCAGATTTCATCCATACACCCTTCAGGTGGGTATTCTTCTTCCATTTCTGTATTATCAGGAGGGAGATCTGGAAGCTCTTCATCATCACTAATGGCCTCCATGTCCTCAGTGGGCAATGGGGGGAGAACACTTTGGGGTTCCGCAGGTTCAAAGTCTCTTTCCTTTTCCTGTGCCTCACGAACCTCCCTCTCCCGAAGTTCTCGAGGTGTACCACTGCGAGTTGCTTCTTCTCGTGACTCTCTATCACGCACATCTCGAGGGACTGCTGAGATATTTGGATCTTCCCGAGTTTCTCTTTCATGGAAGTCTCGAGTAGTTCCTCCATGGTTTGCGTCTTCACTAAAGTTGTCCCCATGGAAGGGTGATACAGGATGTGGTTGAACATCATGAGGTGTACGAGGGCGTCGAGCAGATTTGTCTGATCTCTCCGAGTGCCTTTCGTCCCTGCAAACAGTGCAACCATATAACATTTCTTACCATCACTGAACATTAAATTTTCACTTTCAAAATAAACATTGCTTAGGAAAAGATCCACTACTAAAGATCCAATATCTTAATGACTATAACACCTCAAGAAATTCAATAATACAGTTAGCAACATACTGACTTCAGCTAGGTTGCTACAGCAAACTTAACTTGATAAATTTTTACTTCTTGTGGATCACTTAGCCCATCTTCCACTCCAATAGGCAAAAAAAAAAAAATCCAAACACATTACCTATCCCATCAGTTCATAGTAGTTCATTTCTAAGTTCATTAGTTTATTATACCTCATAGATTCATAAACAATAATGCTAGTATGCATAGAAAGTTATGCTTTCAGAATAGCTTCATTAAACAAATTGTTTGAAGACTGATATAAGTATCACAATAATGGATAGTTGTTCGGTTTAGGGTGATACAATTAGGTATTACATGGATCAACTATGAGTGAAATACCAGGGAAAACCTGGATGAATATACCGTGAAGGGTTTCTGGTCTCACTGAATATCTCTAGGGGAAATTTAACATGACAAATTTTAAATCAATTTGTTTTTTCATAGCTAACAAACCTGAGGTCTTAACAATAGGATAATCTTCTAGCGCCAGCTAGAAACTGGTTGAAAAAGCAATCAAAGATTGTAAAACAAGGAATCTGTGGCATCTGGCAACTCATACATATACGAGGTAAATCTCTTTGGTACCAAAGGTGATATGACCAAGAGATAATAGGGTACTTGAATTTAAGAAACCTTAGATTATTTTGGTAATTTAACCTAGTCATCATCATAAAAAAAATTTTAGTAGGTAACAGTGTGAAGAGACTCATCTTTCGAAAATTAAATTTAGCTCCCTTGCATTAACAGTTATAATTACTTCATGAAGAAAAATCACATTATGATAAATGTGACACCACTAAACACAAACAAATAATAGACTCTTACATATATAATCTTCACATATTTAAGCTACTAAACTAAATACAATTAAATCTAAAATACATCAAAAACTTACTCGATGCTTCGTCTTCCTCTGGACGATGGTGGTTCCTGCGTGGGTTGGCGTTCCTCTTCCACTCGCTCCCTACTCTCCCGGCTGTGACGTTGTTCTCGGTCCCTGTCTCTGTCTCTATCTCTATCTCTGTCTCTGTATCGGTCTCGCTCTCTGTCTCTCTCCCTATCCTTCTCCTTATCTCTGCTCTTTTCTTTTTCCCTATCTCTAGAGCGGTCTCTATCTCTATCATAGTCCCTTTCTCTATCCCTATCACGATCAAAGTCTCTTTCACGTTCTCTCTCCCTTTCATGCTCTCCGTCTCTGCCACTGTCCCTCCTAGATTCCCTTCTTGAGCTGCTTCTTTCACTTCGCTCCCAAGACCTGTCTCTGCTCCTTGATCTTTCAGCTGATCTTCGCCTTTCTCTATCTCTGTTATCTCTCTCCCCTCTTTCCCTTTCTCTCTCTCTTTCTCTTTCCCTATCCCTCTCTCTTTCCCTGTTCTCCCCACGGCTGGTTCTCTGCTCTCTTTCTCTCTCCCGCTCGTGCTCCCTATTGAACTCTATACGTTCGTCAGGCCACTGCTTCGATTCGTCATATTCTAGAGGTGACCTTGGAGGCTGTTGTAGAAAAAAGGGTTAAATGATAAAGTACTTATGTTAGTAAATTCAATAACAATAAAATCATTACTTCAAACAAATATGCATGTTTCTGATACCATGAAATGAATTTAGCAATACGTAGTGATAATTCATGGTGTGTATCTGCACAATAACAACAAAATATGATATTAATTTCATTCCTTGAAATCACTTGACATCAGAAGCACCCATCATTTTAACAAATGGGTATGAATCACATAGATAATCATCCTCCCTGTTAAGCACTATAGTCAAAATATTTAGGCTAATCAAAACTATCTAAAAAGCTGTATTGGTATGAAGCCTCAAAATCTATATGCAATAAGAGATGACCCCCAACAGAAAAAATATACATAAATCTTAGTTCCCAGACACTTCATTGAAAGTGAGTGTTAATAATTATAATTCTATCAGGAATAACTGAGATGCTCTAAAACTGTATTAAAAAGCCACCAATTTCTGGAGGTCTTGCCAACTGGATGGAGTATACAATAAAAATTCCGTTATCCCATAAATAAAATCAATCTTAGGGAATGACCTAATCTTATATCAAGTTTTTTTATACAAATTTTTTTCTTTTTCATACATAGCTCAAATTCATGTTCAAAGGGATAATTCATCAATATATGGGCACATGCCAACATGATATTGAGATGTCAAAAGTTATTTCAAGAAAGGAAGTAATGCACCAAGCAAGGCATGTCACTAAAAACTGCACCCCGTTTTGTCTCATTTGTGCTGAGATGATAATATGCCATGTTGCCATATCATTACCTGGCAGGCAAATGTTACACATTAACTCATGTACTATATTTCACAATGCTCAGGTTCTCTCTATGCTTTAAGGCTGGGTTTATAAGAATGCCAGATTCTTATAAACTGAATCTACAGCATTCATATTGAATTTTTTTAATATCACTATAAAAATGAGTGAACTGTAATCAGAGCCAATACACAACATGTAACCTTGATGGCTGTGCAATAGGGACTTCAGAAAGCATCAACCAAGAAAATATAAAAGTCTCCTGGGACCGAAACTATGGAAGAGTATGGCAAGACAGACAATGGTGTTTATGGATGAAGCCCAGGTACTTCAGCAAGATACCCATTCAGTGTTAATATTGTCAATCACTGACAAACCAATATAGGTAGCATGATCATGAAGACACATATTCAATCAAAACCAACCACAAAAGGCAGTCCTTCCTCTTGTAAGATTCCAACACAGTTCATCTACCAGGCTTGGGAGATCTTCCCCCAAAAAGGTAAAGCGAATATGGCAAGTTTTAAAAAATGAGACCAGTAATTGAAAAAAATAAACATATGAAAACAACAACATACAAAAAAGGTAAATCTTCAAACACATAAAGATACAAGCAAAGGGAAACGGGTTATAGAAATATAGTAAAAGAATAGCAAAACTAGACACAATGTTGTGATAACCACCTCAAACAAATGTGAGTGATAACCACCTCAAACAAATGTGAGTCTTGGGTAAAACAATACCAAGAATAGTTATTAGAGAGACTAATTACATATATATAATAAAGATAATAAAAAGACAAAATGTCTGAGAAAGAAGTAAAGGATTACAACAGTTTCTTATACATTACAAAATACATGCAAGAACGATTGAAAACAGGCAAAGAAATACTAAATACATGCGGACCTGGACCTTGTCCCAGGTCATAGGTTAAGCTACTGTTTTCAAAGAGCTCAACCATCCCTAACAGATACATTTCTCACCTTGGCAGGTTTTACAAACATACCAAAGAAATAGAGTTAAATTAAGGTATATGATGGACAATACATAGAATGAAAAGAGGCATATTTAATAGAGATGACAGCTATACAGAACACAACATGAAAATGTAGAAATATACATCTGAGGCACTAAGGCATTTAAGTAGCATAAGAGCTTTTTCTAAACTTTTTAAGCATCAGCAACAATAACATTGCTAGCAGGAATGTTCCATAGAAAGACATCTTGCAGTCATCCTACCAGCATCTGTTACTGCCTCAATTGTCAAGAGATTGGGGCCTTTGTGACTCCTCATCTTACTTTCTTTTACTGTCTCTTGGAGTTGTTTGTGCTCTTGCAATAACATTATAATTCCTCTACTTTGCTTTTTCTTACTTACTGGCCAAGTGCTCATCTATGGATTTCTATTGGTTCAGCAATGGTTAAACATCCCTCCCTCCTTCACTTTTTTCCTTTAAGCTGGGTGTAAAATATGTATGGCCAATGCAAATTTGAGTCAAGCTCATGCTTGCTCATTGTTCTGAACTCATACAAGGAGCTCCTATTAGTCAAAAAGCTCTCACCCAAGATCTGCCTACTATTTCACACATTTTCAATAGTTACCAGACTCAGTTCACCTGCCCTACTTTGCCATTTTATGATGTAAGTAAAAGAAAGGGGTTGTATTATGTACAGACACATGAGACACCACAGTACTTCACATGTATGCTATATACCATAAAAAAAAAATTACAGAATACTTTACTAGAAAAACATTCTTGTAACCAGAGAATCACAAAAATAGAAATGACATGTAAAACTGCAAGCACCTTACTTCAGACTTAGTAGCACAAAAAAAAAAAAAAAAAAAAAAAAAATACCAAATGTCCCTTTAATCGTGCTGTGTTTTCTGCTAATTGAAAAAGAGTGACTACCTATATATAATGGATGCATTTACTGGCTACTATAAATTGAAAATGCTTCAAATAGAAACTGATAACAGAAATAAAAACTGATTATCTATATGATTCATACCAAGTTCACCTTAAATCTAGATTTCAAGTCAAGATACTTCATCATTAATATTATCGATTGCATTACTATATCAAGATAGAAAAGTATTCATTGCATTATCTCTAACCATGGTGAATTACGAGTGTTCTAAAACTTATACAGAATAAGAAAAGGAATAAAAAAATTTCTTTGTGTAACAGCTACAAGTAAAGGAAGTGCAGAAGTCATCTCCCATAATGGTATGATCTCTCTAACCTTGGTTTCCCATTCTGGCTGGGCATCCTCTGAAGGATCATGAGAAAATGGCTGCTGCTTGCGCTGTAGAAATAAACGCTAATGACAGGCATGCAATATTAACTAAAACAAAAAAATCAGATAACAGCATTCGTAATGAAGAGCATGCTCGGAAGTTACACAATATAATTTCCATAAACTCAGAATAATGAAATACGATACAGAAATTCTATCTTTACATACTACATGGAAACAAATAATAATAATGATGATCTACAGTGAAAAGACCAGAGTAACTTATAACCTAACTTACACATTCTTGAGTATCTTCCAACCAATCCCTTATGCGTTCATGTGTGTTGACCTTTTCCGGAGGTGGCTGGGGTACAACCTCGCTCCGTTTTGTAGACTTGGGAGGTGATGGTTCACGCTGGACTTTAGTCAAGTGACCATAAACAGCAAGGGTAATAGCATTGTAGTTACCTCTGAGAAGCAGGCCATCTGTTGGAACCTATAACAAGAATGCACACAAAAGTGAACACTTTTAAAGTCTATCTTGAATTCTACCTTCACACTGCAACTTACAAAAACTTATAGTTTCATAATTGTAAAATCTGTTATTTATAAACATAACCATATCAAAATAAACATGAGAAACAACAGGCTGCCTTTGGCAGGTTTAACCACTGGAGACAACTTCCAAAAAATATCAGTAAGTGCTTCACAACAGTACCTACATTTAGTCAATACAACCCTCCCAATAAACAAACTTATCAAATGAAACAAAATAATAAATGCCTGCAAACACATGAAAAAACAGCAGGCAAGTGACAGCTCATTGTAATTAAACACTACGAATTTTTTAATATATGAATAAAGATGTTTTCCTTACCTTCTTTTCAAAATCCATTTGAATGTTTCCATGTTGATTGTATTGTAATGAGCCTACACTTTCAAAAGTTCCTGCTCCACGTTTGCTTAGATCATTGACAAAAAATTCTATTTCAAACTGACTTGGATTTGTAGCTCTGAAATTCATAAATAAACCCAATAATCAATGTTATTCACAATAGC
>NC_061094.1:61312889-61328667 GCF_015104395.2 Macrobrachium nipponense
ATTCACAATAGCTGGTTGTTTAACAAAGATGACAAGGCGCATGGTTATCCTGAGGTTGCAAGCTGTCCTGACTCAGAACCATGACCTACACTAGTGTTACATCAGCACAAAATTTTAATAGTCTTTTAAGCAATTTGTATTTTTGAAAGTAAAATTGAATTAGCCAGCAAAAGAATGGGAGGATTCCACCTTCAGGAAGAAGAGCTTTCTAATGTAATCAGCTTCATTTGCCACTCTCACTGCTAATTTACTCAGTTAACATGCAATTTAAGTGATAGTAATAGTATGCTTATGACAAATGGAGGAAATTAATATTATAATACGTACTGTGATTTAAATATGTTATTGTTATAATACAATTAAGTTTGTTCATACTTACCTGGCAGATATATATATAGCTGTATTTTCTGAAGTCCGACAGAATTTAAAAATTCGCGGCACACGCAGTGGGCGGCCAGGTGGTAGTACCCATTCCCGCCGCTGGGAGGCGGATATCAGGAACTATTCCCATTTTCTATTCATATTTTATCAGTGCCACTGTCTCCTGAGGGGAGGTGGGTGGGCACTTTAATTATATATATCTGCCAGGTAAGTATGAACAAACTTAATTGTATTATAACAATAACATTTTGTTCATGAAACTTACCTGACAGATATATATATAGCTGAATCCCACCTTCGGATGGTGGGAAGAGACAGAATAGGATTTTAGGGAAACTAAATTAAGTAGATGATATACATCTTGGTTCCTGACCTGTTAGCATAGCCGACTTCGTGATTACTGTCACCAAAGTCTGCTTCTGCGTTACTAGAGTTGCCAGCGAGGTAGAGACCTGTAATGCTGGTGCGCTCTAGATGATCTGTCAACGGGGGCGTGACCACAATGTGACTAGACCATATGACCATACTTCTGAGGGCACCGAAGCTAAAACCTTATGCAAAGAAAACATGTAAACGTCATATATACTAAGCGAGTGTCTACCGAAAGTTCCGGTAGCCTCACCTTACCGTGCAGACAACAAAGTCTGAAACTAGGCTAACTAGCTTTAGACATCAAATGCAATGAAAAAATTTACGATAGCGTATGCCTAGCCACAAATCCAAGTTAATAATCGAAAGAATAATTAGGATACTTAAGTGGCTAATGAAGTTTTTCAAAATCCTAGGCGGAGGTCTGTAAACAGTTGTTTACCGACCGGCGACAGAAAAAAATATGAATAGAAAATGGGAATAGTTCCTGATATCCGCCTCCCAGCGGCGGGAATGGGTACTACCACCTGGCCGCCCACTGCGTGTGCCGCGAATTTTTAAATTCTGTCGGACTTCAGAAAATACAGCTATATATATATCTGTCAGGTAAGTTTCATGAACAAACTACAAATTCATCTTTTCAGGGACCAACATTTTCTGTAACCCTATAATATTTCATGGGAACACACCATAACCTAAGGCACATGGTAACTCACCCAAGACGTACACCACCAGGAAAATCAGCTTGAACTCTTGCTCCCAGTGGTATGGCTCTGATCTCAGTCACTTGTACTGGTCTGGGGAACTGCACTAAATCAAGCTGTACTTTCTGTGATAAAGCAGAAACAAAAGAGAACATTAAAAAACAAAGAAACATTCTACAGAAAGATAATCTACACTTCACAGCATAAAATGAATGAGTTGGGTAATATAGCCTAGTAATGTAAAAGTATTCCTAGCAAAAATAAAATTATAAAATGATTAGGTACTAATTATCCTTTGTATACAAACTAGAGCTTTACATATAAGAATATTCTTCAGATCAAGCCACAAGAAGGTCACTGAACTTGGTAAAATGTACGTATTTAACTGGTGGTTATGGCGGGGGGGGGGGGGGGGGGGGGGGGGAATACATTACCAAACCTACCATCACCAAGCACTTCTTCCTTCGGCATCAAAGACTAGCCAAGGTGGAAGATGAGGAAAACAGCCCTAGGGTAGTTTGCATACCTATCTGTGGTACGCAGTTACAGCTCCTATTTAAGACCCAGTTGATCTTAACCCTGAGGCTAGCGTGCACAGCGAAATATAATGCCTCTTGACAGAACAAACGAACTTGCCAAGAATATTTAAATAGGTATGCGGAAAAGGAGCAAAGCGCTGTTCCACCACGTTCTTACTGGCAGCACACATTAACAAACTTTTCCCCTTGAAATCCGCGGATATTTTTTTCCTTTGAAAATCAGCGGTCTGTGGATATTCACTCGCCCCCAAACCCTGCTTTGTATTTTTGCCCAAAACTATCCTCACCCAAGTGTAGCCTAGCATGTACGACTTAAGTCAGGTCTAGGCTACTGGAAACATCATTCGGTAGATAAGGGGAAAAACCAGCGACTACCAACCCTTATCACGGTGGACAGGTCTTATTCACTCGATATTTAAATGGTGAAACAAGAATACAATTACTACTCCAAGCATACCATTCAAAAGATTGATGTTTCGTCAACATAATGTGATATATGAAAGCCCCATACGAACTAAAATAAGCATGTGACGCTCTTCGTAAAATATGTTTTCAAGGCAGTTTTGAAATCCAATATGGCGGCTACCGTGGGATGTACAGGTTCTGATCAGTGACGAAAATCATCTTTCCCAGCCTTTCCAGCAATCATTTGAACAATGTTAGCGTATAGTATATGTAACGTTTATTGATCTTACTCAAGATTGCAGTTGTAATCGGCACAATAAAACAACATTTTGTTGCCTATATTACTGAAAGTATGAAACTTTTTATTCCCGGGGTCATGGTTTGAACTGAATTCATTCTTACCTTGTATCGGTGGTTTTTATCCTTACTGCCATCACAACTGAAACTCCACAGTGCTTTTTTGATTGTTATTATACACATTTTGGTCTTAATTCACTCCACATTGCACTTTAAACAAGTTGCTGTTCCTGGTTCCTAAGCGCGCGCGCCACAAACACAGTTACGAACAGCAGACGACGAAACTGCAAAGTTTTATTCCCTAAATTGTTTACTTTACTCGTTATTTAGTTCAAATTTACTTTATTTAAAAATTTTAATTCAATTCATGTATATTATCCCTTTTTTGCAACCAAATTACCCCGAAAAATTACAGATATTTCTAAAGTAGATACAATCAAATGTTTCTAACGTTTTCGTACATCTGGCTGCCGAAAACCATACAGGAACGACTGCGGATAAGTGAATTATATACATTTTATTTTTTTTTTGCTTTTTTATTTTTGCTAGCACTTTTCATTGATTTCAGTCTATATTAGTACATTTTGAATTTCTTTAATAACCGTATGCCAGAAATGAATGTAACCTTTAATGTTTGCATGCTAAGAATGGCAAAATCATCGATGCCACATTAGTGGAGGCTTCACACATACGCCGACTCATTATTATAAACTGTTTCCATGAATTCTAGTTGTCACAGTAATGCAATAATGATAAAATTGCTTTAATATTTATGTATATATACTTCAATACATAGCCTAATTTCACCAATTTCAACGTTTTGTGTGTAGTCTTATACCCAGTTTGGAGGGTCAACACATACCGAATGGCAACAGAGAGAGAGAGAGAGAGAGAAGAGAGAGAGAGAGAGAGAGAGAGAGAGAGAAAGGAAGGCGAAGGACAACGAAGAAGGAAAGGGGTGGCGGTGGAGGGGGGGAGAGAGGGTAGGTGGAGCTTTATACGCGTGTTTGTATCCATTTCTGCATAATGGAGCTTTTGTCTCTTGGTACAAGGACAAGTGTCGTTATTCTTTACGATTAGTGATTCACGATACCCTTATAAATTACGGCACTGGGTGTAATGCACTATAGCAAAATCTCGTTCTGATACGAGTGTTCGTTACAGAAATAGGTATTGCCCAAAAATGTGCTTGCACTGTCTCTGAAACCCATAGTGGGTATGCTGCTTAGTTGTCAATCAAGTTTTTTGTAATCAAGTATTTTTTACAAGCTAGCTATTGAATAAATTTGTATTTATCTCAATCAAAATATATGCCCCTCAATGCTAACTTTCCTCTTTTAACGACTTTCTGGTATTTGCAAATTCGGCCCCATAATTTCTTATGGTGCGAAAACAGAGGCCCAGGGACCGAAAACGATTGCGTCACACTACGGCGATAATCCGGCAGTAAAATATCTTCATATATGTATCCTAAAAGTAAATAATAAAGATATATATGCGCATTACGATTATACCAATTACATGAAGAGCTGATAATCTGCATGAATAACTGGTAAACTGTTCTGCAAGAAAGTTGAGTAAAGCAATTATTTAGTACAATAGGTACGAAAGTCAAGATGTCGTAACGTCATTATACAGGACTTAAAAGAACGTTCTAATTCCAAAAAATAATTACTTAAATTTGAGTCAGAATCGAGTTACTTCTTCAATAACGAATATTTTCAAATTAATCATCATAAATATGTAAAATATTGATGTTTTACTATTTATTTAAAAAATTATCGAAGTGCACTCTTTGTCGTCGTCTTCTACAAAACAGTTGTTTACTCGGTGAGGGAAAGTTTTCCGATTGTTGTGATGAAAGTGCCCCAGCGTCTGTGGGTACAAGTGGTGTGCGGATTTATCACAGGAAATGGTTAGTTTATTGACACAAGCGACTCCGTAAACATCGAGATGGCGTCAATCTTCTAAATATTTTGAGTTGTAAGTAAAAATGTTGAACGCGTTTTGGTGAGATTTGCACTACATTTGACACCGTTTTCACTACCCTCTGTTTAAATCTTAAAATTTGGCCTTAATTTCTAACTTTGGAGAAAATACTTACTTCGAAAGGAGAGTAGAGGTCTTTAGCTCCGTTTCTCACCAACAAGAAGTCACGACTGATGCCCATCTCCGATGTCAGGACACGTTATAGGTAATGTACTTTTTTTGGGATTGTTCAAGCTGATCGTACATGGTCCACTCTGTACCCTGCGGTTTTTTACCCTAGCCTATCCTAAATTGCATTAAAGACTACTTGTAATTGTATATCTCTAATGGGGAAGTTTCGATCTTCTTTTGAGACCGATTTACGATTGTTTCTGGTTTCTGAGAGAGCTAGGTAGCTAACATCATGGAAGTATTTTGTTGACAGAACAAATTTTGCCCGGCCTACCTACCGCAGGCTTAGAACCAAACGCACTTTAACTGCTCTATAAATCAAGATTCAAACAGCCTGAATATATAAGGCTTGAAGTTTTTAGCGTTTCATTAATTTTTCACAAAATTAACGGCCCCAAACAAAAAAACCCCTGCCGGTCCGGTTCCATAGGTCAGGCTATGGATAAAGTGACACTTTTCTCCCTGCATATCTTTACACTCATAACCTCATATACATAACTGTATCTTATACTTAATCACCGTTTCTTACTATATAGATTACTTACGTCACTGGCTTCATGGGAAAAGGTGTCGAAAAAGAGTAATTCATTCATGATGAACCGATAAACTCATAACTACAACCAGACGACAACAACTTCACCGATTGTTTACTCTTTCGAACACGAGGCTAGCGAACAACATTATTACTATCAGACTCCGTAGCAGCAAACACTCCTTACGAAGCTGTCAACTATAAACAGACAACAGCCAGCCAAAATTTTACGAATAAACTGAACATTAAAATGTTACGTATAAATAAATTAAAAGAATATTAGTCATTGAATTCTTCATTGGTAAATTCATAACTACAACCAGACGACAACAACACGGAGACAGACGTCTTGCACTTGAATATGAAGCTAGCGAATAATCCTGAAACTATCATACTTCGTAGAAGCAACCACTATGTACGAAGCTGTTAACTTAAAACATCTAACAAAGAATCAACTGGATATTAAAAAGTGAAAAATCAGCAAATAAAAATAATATTACAGATAATTGTCGGAGACTCTTTGAAATCGGCAAATTCATTTGCCATATGCACAACAGTGCAGAGACATTCTGATAGTCATAGGCATACTAAATATTAATGCCCGCCTCCGGGTCCAAACTGTCATAAATAAATCTTCAAATTATTTTTTCCTGAATTACAGATTTTCAGCTCTCCCAATATCATGTTGGAGACTACTGTACAGGCTTGGGACAGTAAACACAATACGAGGAAACCAACTGCCGCTGATACTGCACGCAAGTCTTCCAAAATTAATTTTTGAAGAAATATAATTATAATTTGTGTAGAAATCGGGCTTAATGGGTGTGCTGGACTGCAAACGAAAATATGATTATACATTTATCTCTAACTATTAGGGATGTTACATATGAGGTTGTTAGCCCTACAAATGTTGAAGTGTTTCTGTGACTACATATCTGTGTGTGTGTGACTGAATAGAGTGATACTCATTTTATTATAAATTAGGAAAGACACTGGAAACCGTATCCATGAGGAATCATTGTAGGAAAAAAAATGCAAACATGCTTAATTATACCAAAAACTTACAAAAGTAGTAAATACGTATTCTTGAACAAATATGACCTATATATTTATGAAAATTAAACGAAATAGAATTCATCTTTGATAGTTAGAAAAGAAAAACTTGAAATAAAAATGATCTTACCAATACAGGTACTGGAATGCAAAAAATTGAAAAAAGAAAAAAAAAAACGTCATTGAGCAAAATGATATTCTTAATAATTATATAAACTAGGATCTTATAAGAATCTCACAGGTAGCCTGGGCAATCTGGAAACTATACATAAAAACATCGGTCCTGGAATAAATAAAATTGGACATATTTTATTAATCACATTTCAGCAGCAAAATCATGAGTTTTCAGCTATAATGATATTTTCTGGTGAATATGCAGCTTGTAGATGCAATAAAACTTTTTTTTCTTTCAAATAACTTTGTTTTTAGTATACTGTAAATGTTTGAATCCAATATAAAACAAATACCTAGAATCTCCTCGTTAGATTGACACTCCTTGCAATCCACGCTGTAATGTCGTAGAAAGTCCTGGGCATGTAAGTCATGTTCCACTATCTACAAGTTCATAATAAGGATATTACACCCTCAAAACATTGTATTTATTATTTACAAGGGGTATAATGGCCTTTTCTGTAATTTTTTTCCCCACCATTTAGTCATATTAAGAAACGCTGTGCCATTTGGATACGTGAGTACTCACCAAGAGTGGATGAAAAGCAGCAACAAATTACACACTTTACATTATCAACAGCATGTGCTGAACTTCGCTCCAAACAACCAACTGAATCCAATGAGTATGAAATGTAGGAAATATTTGGCGGAAAATACAGAAGTTACTGGGGAGCTGTGCCATATGGCACAGGGATTCATATCTAGGGTTAAGCAACCTCCTGAAGGAGGAACGCTTTCCTCCAGGTAAGTAAAATAATGATCAAAATAGTTTTAAGGGAAAGTTTTGACATCCAGGTAGGGGATTCGGGAATGAGTTTTCAACACTACAATCAGGGTGGCCAGACGTCCCGTATTTGACGGGATTGTCCTATATTTATGACATTTGTCCCGTGTCCCGTATCGACCCTCCCCGGGATGCCTTTTGTCCCGTATTTTCAATATTTGAAAAAAAGAATTACAATATACTAGTGAAATTTTGCAAAATAAGGGGTAAAGGCGGCAACAGTGCAGTGGGCCGAGAACGAACAAATCTGTCCTTGGTATTTGATTTTTTAAACAAGGCAGCATGTCCGACAAAAAGTCCAACAAAAAAGGGAAGAGAAAATGTACTTTTAGACCAGTGGCAAAATTACATTGATTTCAAGCAATGGCTCGTCCACCAAAACAACAAAAGCGGTGCATACTGCAAAATATGCTAGAATATTTTAGCATTACGCACAGTGGACTGAGGGATGTACAACAGCATGGATCAACAGCAGCACAAATCAAATAAACAAGTAGCCTAAGCTGCAGCAGTGTTAGGAATAAGATCATAATGCCCAGCAAAAAATTGTACAGAGGCAGAAATGGTATGGTTATATATATATATATATATATATATATATATATATATATATATATATATATATAGATATATATGATATATATATATATATATATATATATATATATATATAGTTCAACTACCTCTCCAATTTAGGTGTCCCATATTTCAATTTTCAAAATCTGGCCACCCTGACTACAATGGCAGCAAAATATATCTGGAGCATTTGGAATACTAGTGTAAGGACAACGCCTTATCGCAATTTTCTATGTATATAATTCTACAATCGCGTTGTGCTTACTTTGTGCCATTCAAGTCTTTTGTTTTTGTTTGTTTGTATGGTGCTTTTTTACGTTGCATGGAACCAGTGGTTATTCAGCAACTGGACCAACGGCTTTACACGATTTCCAAACCACGTCGAGTGAACTTCTATCACCAGAAATACACATCTCTCACTCGTCAATGGAATGGCAGAGAATCGAACCCGCGACCACCGAGGTGGAACGCTAATACCATACCAACCACGCCGCTGAGGCGTTCATTCAAGTCTTGTGGAAGTGAAAAAGTCAAAGGTATTATGAAAATACTATGAAAAATCAAGAAATAAGATACAATAGAAATTGTGCTACCAAAGCAAAGCAAAGCGAAGGGGAGCACTCTACTAAATCACCTAATTAATGATTAGTTTTGACGAGTCACAGCATCATGCACTACTGACCACAACACTTAATGAAATTTACATTATAGGTATCAGTCACATCACTGTGTTCAGTGGACCATCTCGTTGGTCAAGTCTAAACACAGTACATGCCAATCTTACATCTCTACCCAGAGGAGCATGTAAAGTATAATTTTAAGGCATGCAGCAAATCCTGATTTTAGCCATGAGAAAATTACAATCAGCATGATTTACCTCAAAATTCACTTTAGAAACCAAAGGTTTATAGAAGGCAAACTACACAGTTCATTGGGACCAAAGCTGTAATCTGCAAAGCATCTTTAATGTGCTGTCTTTCCCGTGATGAATTCCCAGACTATCCTTACTGCAGCTGCAATACCAGGAAAACTTTTAATGTGAATCCTGCATGTATTACAGTACAAATGTAAAAGATTGGCTGCATAATATCTAACTAACGAGATTTTGGTTCTTTGAAGAAAATTAGTTGGATATTAGTAGACACCTAATAAAAATTGATTAGTGCACCATTGTCAAACCACATCAAGATACATTCCTATCATTAACTTGCACTAAACAAGTATTTAAGAGAACTATAGAGTAATTACTCATAACTGCACGTACATGTGACATTAAGAGGCAATTGTTGTAACTAGTAAGGAGTACAGTCCGTATTAGTAATTACACTACTAAGGAATAACTTCTACTATAATGTATACTTTCATTAACAATTTGATCTTGAATTAAATCAGGATGCAGCAGAAGTAGTGGCAGACCTCTAAAATCATACTTGCACTGTTGCAAGGATTGAAAAGAGGTATTAGAGCCATCATTAATGAAGCAAGCATCCAAAGAGAAGAAGAATCTCTTCTCACTCCTAGAATACCTACCACTTGCCATTTCTTCCCATTTAATTCATAATTGGAGTAACAGTATCACATTTCTTGTTTACAAACATTAAGACTTAAATTTTGTTGGCAGACTGGCTGTAAACACCAAGTACATACATAGAAATACTACAGCAAAACCAGTAAAGGAATGGGTCTGATAAAGGCACTCTACTCAGTATATGCCATGAAATCACAAATGTTAATTTGAAGATTGACACATGAACTGAATCCCATTGGATGGATGTATGAAATTTGTGTCACATAGCCAGTGCTGGAGTTGGGGAAGTCATTCAGATCTTGTATCCCAAAATGGAACTGCTACATGCGAGTGGTTATTACCATACATGGGCACTGTTTCAATAGGAAAAAAAAAAAAAAGTTAATAAAATTAAGTGTATATATAGTAAACATAACAGTACCTTCTCTTTTGTCACCAGAAACGGCAGGCCATCATAGTTTGCACGTGCTTTTGTCTAAGTTTATGAAATTAACATTTTTTTCTTCAGGTTTCTGTCAAATACTGCATATCCCAAATTGCTAACCAACTCAATTCTGCACATTATTAACACTTCTTGAGAGTAAACAGTAATCCAAGCAAGTCTTAAGTTTTCTTTAATCACGCTAATATGGGTAATTTATTTTTTAGATTAGAGAAAAGTGAAAAAAAGTTTGAACAATTTCAACTTACTGCCAAACAAAAATAGTATTCTGTAAATACTTCCGATTGTGTATAACAATCTAAGGAATGAAAAACATCTACTATACAATACTATGATGTATTGACTTAATGCAGGACTTCATGCATCAATCAACTCAAAACTTGCCTCGTACAACCTTCCTGGGTTCCTCTTCTCTGAATGTGCAAAAGCAGTTTTCCTTTAACAGAATATCTGCCATGGTAATAAAAAACACTATTTTGATTTATAAAATTTTAATAACTTGGTTTAAAAAAAATTAAACAAAAGCAAAGACAAAATCTGGAATGTACCTCATTTGGGAAACTAATTAATATCTGAGAGTATATATAGTTGTGTGGTGACACTTATAAATAAAAGCAAAAAAACTTTATTTAGTCATGGAGTAAAAAAGTAAAACTACTACTAATGAACAATTGTGTGGTGACATACACTTAAAAATGTCAAGATTTATTTAGTCATGGAGTAAAAAAGTGAAACTACTACTAATGAATGATTAAAATGTTGCTGTATAGTACTTTCAACTAGTATTAAAAAATAAACAAAAAAATACTTTCATGGTTGGATAAAGCTACTACACAAATGCAATTATCTAAAAGAATACTTTCAAATTTTGATCAATCACATTAAAACACAGCCACAACAATTAGCACTGAGTATAAAATAGTATCTTCATCCTTTATAAGACAACCTTCATTAAAATATCCTTCTAATTTTATCTGAAGATAAACTTGGAACATTTACATGAAAACTATAACACCCACTAATCAATAGCATATAGTTCCAATTCCTGTTGAATTATGAAGTGCTTATAAGGACAATTTTCTGGATTTAGTGCAACATACTGCTTCATAGTGATATTGCTAAAGGTAATCTTGTCTTACCTACTCCACTTTTGGGAGCCCTGCTGATATTTCACTTTCAATACCACAGTGGTCAGATCCTCGGAGAATCTTGAAGTAGCCGTTGTCACCCCAGTCAGTGTTCCAGGAGTTGGCGCACAACCAGTAAGGTGTTCCGTCCTCCTCACCCCAACCCAAAACACGAATGGCATGTCCACCAAGGGGCAATCCGTGAGTATGCTGATAAACACCAGACTTGTAGTGCAGAAAATCTACATAAACAGTAAACGCTCCTTCAACGGGACCATTTGTCATGATGTCGTACTTAATCTGGGTTTCATCTTTGTCAACGCTGTAATGCTTGCTGCCATGGTGCAAATCACTCTCATAATCAACAACATAGTTGCTCTCACAGTTTTTGTGGCATTTAGGAGTCGAGCCACCTTCTGCACACTTGGGGCGAGGACCACTGACATGATGTTCGCATGGAGCAATCTCATATGGTTGGCAACCCTGGGTGGAATTGAAAGCCCCTCCAGATACGATACCACTGTGGACCCAATACTGGAAAGCAGCACCTGGGAAACCTCCGTTGCATCCAAAACCACAAAGATGGCAACAGGAAACCAGGTTTTCAGCAGAATAATGGAAGTTCTTTGTGCCGTTGCTGTGAATGCAGTCTCTGTCGGTCATCACCTCCACTGCTCCAAAGGCCTAGAAGATTAAGGGATAAAAAAAAAGGGAGATAAATCAACCACAAGGGCATTACTAAGTTTTAATTCATTCTCACAAAAGGGTTTATGAACTACTAACACAATTTCTTTCCCTATGGAATATGCCGAGTACGTAAATTAATTATCGGCAGTCATTAATGTTTCAGACACCCCACCACTCAATAACTTGCCTTTATATCTAGTTCCACGATCTATCTTCCTCATCTTCACAGAATTAAAATAATTTACACTTCACAACATACGTACTTCAGTACACTCCATTTCACACTATTTTCAATAAAAATTCATGGAATCAAAGCCACATCATTCTAAAGAGAAGTAGAAATCCTAATATGATGCATAATTAACCTTAACAGAGCTGTCAAGTGGTAAAACCTTACAGTTTTCTATGTGAAATATTAGTACTATATATACCAAGTTAAAAAAAATCATCCCTCATATGTTAAATACCCAACACAAGAAGAAACTGTATATATACCAAGTTAAAAAAAATCATCCCTCATATGTTAAATACCCAAAACAAGAAGAAACTGGATCTTTCTCAAACTATCTGAAGGGTTGATTTGGCAAGCTCATTAAGTAACTTAACCAGAAAACCATAAATATGAGTAAAGGTCCTGGATTCAACTGCTGAATAAGAGAAAAGGGAATTTGATAACTATAGAATACGTACTTAAAATTTTTCAATTTATAATATTTTTAACTCAGTACGGCGAGTTTTTAGAAAGTTCCAGTGAAATCAGGAAAGCCACAAACAGCATATCAGCAAATAACAAGGAGCAAGTTTAGGAATGTATACGTACTTACTTTTGATTACAAATAGTACTATAGATAGAAGACAACTTTTCAAAGAATTGGACCAACAGAATAAAATCATAATTTGTTGTTAACCAACTGGTGTCTATGAAATTGGCTTAAACAGTCCAGAGCAAGTATGCTACTCTAATTCCAATGTTATCTAGAATGAGGCAAAAATCCAAGTTTAAGCACGGATTAATCCAGCATGGATAGAGATTATCATAAATAAAACTTGATTAAACAATGATTTAATTCCAGGACTTCCCTAGTTAATCAATTCCTCAAATTTCTCAATTATCCTCCACCCTTAAAAAAATAAAATTGAAAACTTAACTACCTTGGTATTGCCTGAAAACATAACTACCTTGGTATTGCCTCTCTATAAACGAGCTCACTGAAACTTACCCAACATGATCCACAAGATCCTTGGTCTCTGATTTCACTGATGGTGGGGCACATGGACCAAGCAGTGCGCGAGTCAAACTCCTTGGGGATTTTGAAGCCTTCGGGGATTTTGTGTTTGTGAACTGGCGACATGTGGAACTTTGAGTCTGCATGAACGCCCATCAAACTCTTCAAGTAGCGCATCGGGAGATTCTTGTTGAAGTTCCTCCCTGCCTGTAAAGGATATGAATTTTTTTTATAAGGAACACTTTCTTTTTGTGGAAGATGAAAGAACTTATGCAGACAGTTATTTTAACTATTTATTCAACTGATTATTGCAAAACCTGACAAATACATACCAGACTCCACTATACGTATACATAAATAACAAAATAAGCAGAAGAGGCAATATGCCTTAAATTTTTGTTTGTTTAACAAAACTGTTTAAATAGAGAACTGCATTATAATACTAAATATTTTCACAAACCTTCCATGTCGTTTTCTCATTCTGCAGCAACTGAATGAATTTATCCGATAATGGATGAATTGCAGCTGATGCTGCACACACCAATCCCAACAACAGTAACAAGCCCTGCATCCTGTAAGACAGAAAAACCATATGACATTAAGGTGCTTTCTTAATTGATTAGTTTCAGAATCCAAAAAATGTTGTAGCTTAGTTAATTTTTAAGAGATTTTCTATGTAAATTAAATTTACTAAATGGTAAATCTTTATAACTCCGCGTCCGGTATTTCTTTGGAAATTGCAGTTTCCTATAGTATTCGGGTTACTTATTAAGAATTTACCGTTATTTTTGGGCGGTCGACTGTAATTAACCCCCAGGGGCCAGTACTAAACATGGCGAAATACATTGGACGCCCCAATCCCAAGTGGATGTTGTATTCGCGGTTACGTTCCTTGCAGTCCGTGCGCAGTTATTCTTTAGAATTACCTACTAAATTTTTACTGTGTTAATCCCTCAACCATCTCTAATGGCAACAGACTGATCGGCAAAAGTCATTAAGGAGACAAATGTTCAAGAAGGGATTAGCTAAGGAAATCATAAAATGAACCAAACTAAACATCGTACTCTAACCTAACCTAGTTGGTCATGGTTACTTAGCTGGTTGGGGCAGAGCCCAAGTTTGACCAAATGTCCACCTGTAACACTGCGCATGAGCAATAGTATTCCAGGATGGCCAGTATGCAACAACAGTTAGTTTACAAACTAAAAATAATAAATTATTTGTAAGCAACCAAAAAACCATAGAAAAAGTAAACTTCTAAGGAAATACCAGACTCAGAACTATTACTTAGATCTACAAAAAATTCAACTTGCAAATTACACTACATTTAGCCGCATTACTTAATGCACATAAATGTTGAAATTTCTACACTATACTTTGATCCAAGTAAATTAGCATTCTTTAGCCTCAAGAGTACGTATCTTTCATATTCCCGAATAACCTTTTCTAAAGTATTTTTCCTTTTGGTTGTGAAGGGGGGGGGGGAAAAATATGGCCTTAACAATTGTTCTACATTCCACCCATCAGAAGTAACATTATGAAATTTCTCTTATAATATCACTGTGATTTAAAGAATGAAGTGTTCAAGGTCAGGTCAAATCAAGTGTACTTGGTTAGATTAGGATGTATCCATAGTACAGACCAATTTTACATGACAATATGTGGGATAGTATGCAGAATAGGGAAACAAGGATATTCAGTGTTACTTGGGGGGTGAATGACGAGCGAAGCTCCCAGCCAGGTCAGCGCATGGCGCTCAAGGTTAGTTTAAGAATGTAAGGTCTGGCTAAGTCGGGTGACGGCACTCAAGAAAATTAATTGCATCCTTATTTCTTGAATCACTAGGGTGGGTCACGGTATTTCTACAGAAACAGTCCGCACGGACTGTAAGGAACGTAACCGTGGATACGACATCTACTAGGGATTGAGGGCCGTCTACTGTATTTCGCCATGTTTAGCACTGGCCCCCGGGGGTTAATTACAGTCGTCCGAATAAATATTACTTAAAATTCTTGTTCAGTAGGTAAAACTGCATAGAAAAACCGCAACTGCCATAGTCTAGGCTGCCATGGATAAGTACCCTGGAGCACTTACAGATTAGCGGGCCCACTCGACCGCCGACCGAAATCGGCGGAAGAACACCAAAACCAATATGGCGGCGATACCAAAACAACAACAAACAAAGTAGGGAGCTACTACATATCCGAGACTATCAATTTATGTGTGCTGTCAGAAAGGCCGTGGCGGAACGGCGCTTCGCGCCTTATCCGCAAATTTAAAGATTCTTGGCAGGCACGGCATGTTCTGGCAAGAGGTAATGTTGCGCTGCGCGCGCTAACCACAGGGGTTACAGTAAGGCTACTTACCGTGGCGGATGGATTTGGGTGTCGCGATACCAAAACAACAACAAACAAAGTAGGGAGCAACTGGCCCGGTAAAGTGTAAACAACCCAAATTTTTAAGAGTTTATTTTTTTGCTTGAAATTCACGGGTCGGGCTTACGGAAAGTTTTAAAAAACGTGATAGGTAAAAGGCCCTACTTTGGCAAATGAAGAAGTAACTTTCAACTTTTAAAAATGCAACCAGTATATACACTAGCCTAATCAGTAACAAATATTTTTGGGGCAAACCACCTAATTTGGGACTGGATACAGCAAAAAATAAATAAAATAAATAGGTAATAATAAATAAATAAATAACAATAATAATTAAATAGAAGGCTTAGTTTACAGACAAAACCAATAAAATCCCTTCGAAAATCCATGTGCATAAGTAAGGGAGTCTTAATTATATTTTA
>NC_061094.1:61329167-61435235 GCF_015104395.2 Macrobrachium nipponense
TTTCTTAATTATATTTTATTTCTTAAAGGAAGGCCTACTTTAGACAAAAATAAAAAAATCCATTCGATAATTCAACTGTGCATAGGTAGGCCTGGGCTAGGTATTATGGAGAAAAAAAAAAAAAAAAAAAAAAAAAAAAAAAAAAAAAAAAAAAAAAAAAAATCTTAAAAGTGTGATGGACCTAATTTATGGACGGAAAATTCCAAAATCCATTCGAAAATGTAACAGTAAATACTAGGCTTTTTGACCAAATTATTTCGGTAATATTTCTTATAATACAAAGACGGTTATTTATCGTTCCTTACCAAACCTCCAAACCCACTGGTTCGTGACTGTGGTTCCCCTACCGGTAGTAGGCTACTAGCTAAATGGGCCTAAGCATTTTCAAAAGACCTTAAATCAATAAACTAGAATAACCATTACCGAACGGATATTTCTTAATAATATTTTAGTAAATATAACCGAAGGTAATCTAGGACTCTTAGTAGGTAGGCCGTTTAATCCTTCGGTCACATGACCGGAAAGCGTGCTCGCGGGCCACCAGAGATTTCGAGGAAAAATGAAAGGTAACAAAGGATGGATTCACCATACTAAAAAAACACGATTGAATGGACTAATAGATTTAAATACATAAGAACGCTAATATAAATTAAATCACAAAAAATGGGGTAGCATCGTAGATCAATGACCCGATGTTACACAGAACGGTCCACCCCTTTTTTCAAGGTTATCTGGGTATTGTATATCGTCAAATTCAAGGCCTATACAAACGCACTTCGTCTTTAAACACACCAACATAAACACAAAGCAAACACATGTAAATATATGGCAAAAGAAACACCAAATAGCCGCTTAAATTGGCGAAAATATGGACACCTTACCTGACCAGAAGACTGAGACCGACTGACCGACCGCCGGTATGTATCGTCAGTTGTAAACAAAGCTCGGGGTTGTCACAGTTACCAACTTTTCAAAAATAAGTCATAGATTGTAATAGCCGCCGAAAGGAAAATAAAGTTTTAAGAGTTTTTTTGGCATGTGCATTAACTAATATATTTTCTAGGAAAATGTTTTAGTGAATTTTAATTACCAATTACGCAAAATTCCACCGCTCAAGTTGTCAACTTTTCCAAGAGGAAAGTCCTAAAGTCGTGATATCCACCAAAACAAAAGAAAGTTCGAAAGTTTTTGTCATGTGCATTTAATAAAACATAATTCAATATTTTAGTAAACGCTAGTTACCATTTACGCAAAATTCCATTTACAAAAAGGAGCAACACGTGAATAATTGATGCGCAATAACCAGCTAAGCTTTAATAGTTCACGTCCGGTATATTCGCGTGCAATATTTAAAGTTCCATTCGGGATTTCAACAGAACATCCGTCTCGTCTGCGAGTGATACAGGAATTTTACATGTCTTGAGCTGTAATCAACTTTAATTGACTCCTATTTACTATCCCTGGATCCTGGTTCCTCGACAGGAGCCCACGCCATGAAGTAATGAACACAGTTGCGCGCACATCATACGGGTCGTGTAAGCAGCTTATACTCTATAGCTGTTTTCCTTCATATTGTTAATCCTTTTTTTCTAAATGACACGTCTCGTAGAAGGATTTCATCGTTTTATTCTTCTTGTGGATCTGAGCTGGCCTAATGGTAGCACAGGCGCTTGCTTTAGGGGAGATCGCAAAGGGATTATTTGTTCTCATTCGTAAGCTACTAATTAACTTTACATCACCGTAAATCGAATTTTAGCTAACTTTGGCACAATATGTAAATAGGGCACAGCGGGGTGTTGGAGCAATTAATGTTATATACTTGGGTATCAATTCGTTGCAAAATAATACCTGAAAACAAGTGCGCTTTGCAACTATTATTCTAAGTCAATATTAGATTGACAACTAGGTAAACGCATAACATGCATTTTAGACTAAGTACACGCAAAGGCCACAACCACTGCTCATTTTAATTTTAGCCTAATTTTCTAGATATTTCTACTTAATCATCAGTTAGTTAAACGTTAAACGGAGAGATACTAAATAGAAGCATAGTAACTATTCACGGAAGCAATTATGGAATGGAAGGACAATTAAAGAAAATATACAAAGTCACGGACAAACATATGGGAAAGTTCCAATAGGCTGATAGATAGTAGCTATATAGACTCTCGTCTCTCCGATTGTTAACAACATTTCAATAGCTAAGGGTCTTCGCTAAGTTCGCTCTGTACGTGACGTGAACTGTAAACAATAAATTTTTGTAAGTACAACGACCCGTCTTTCAACAGTTAAATTCACGTGTATATAACCTGCACTTTTATTTTATTTTATTTTTTTTTTTCAGAGGAAGAAGTTCTTTGCACTCCCATATCAGGGTTGAGTCTAGTCTGTTTCATGAAAGTTGATTGCTTTATCTGGTTTGTTCAGTGCATTTCAGTTGTTGAAATCAACGTGAAAGGTTTAAAAATTCAGAGCAGTGCAAATCTTTCAAATTAAAATAGACACAGTTGCTGGAAATTTTTGACTGAAACAAGGATTCATGGAGAAGCATCCTGAACTGGAATTTTCGTTAAATTTTAATTTTGAATTCTTGATTTCCAATCAGTTTTTGGCTGTAGTACTTGCACATAAGTTAGCGTGCCGTTCCATTATATGCCTAGTGTATGTAGCCCTGGATTAATGGTTGAAACTGCTGCTGGTTTATAAGTAAATGGAGTAACAGAGTAGTAGTTTTTTCTTTTATTTTTACCGTCTAGATTTCACTCTTGAAGATAAGTAGTACCGGAAATGTTGCCATAGAGCTATAGATACCATATGTGTATTGGCAAGTAACGAGAATAAAAGAGACTGTTAGATAAGCATATGGCGCACACGCACGCACATACACACACACACATTATGTGTGTGGGTGGAGAGAGAGAGAGAGAGAGCTATCCAATACTCAATACTCAAAACTTATGCTGCAATCTCTGGTTTTGACAACATATTTTAGTCAAATCATGCGTCCCTTATCAGCCAACATAAATATATAAAAAAGAACAGTGAATTTAGCCACACTGGGGTCGTTGGCAAGTGGCAACTTCATAACTTATAAAACACTTCGATGTCTGCTAAATGACCGCTAGCCACGTGAGTGTAAGAACTATAATATAGGAAAGACTCTTGTATGACGACTGGACTATTCGCGTTCGGTTGCCATGGGCGATCTTTCAGTGCAAATCACTAAGTCGAGAGAAGTTTCAACGGTTTTTTTCTATTTGTTGCTTTCTTCTTCGTCTCCAGGAGCGTGAATCTGCAGCATGAAACTGAAACTTTCTATCACAAGGAGCTATGTTAATCTCACGTCTATGGGATATTATATGGTCTTCCGATAAGGGTACAAAGCTTGAGATAACAAAAGCTTGACAATATATATGGACTAATCTCTACTACTGAATGTTCACTTTTCGTCTTATGAACTCTTATGGTTCCCTTTAAAAAGATCTTTTTAAAAAACCTAATCTTATCTTCAATTTATCATTCTGCACCACTTCCGTTTGTTGAAGCATTTGTTACTCTGTTACATTTATGAAATTCAAGCCAGAATATGCCTACGCGTCGTCATAAAATGAAACCTACCAGCATACCCTTCTCATTTCTATCCTTCTTTCTTGTGTAACAGTATTTTGCTGTGATTATTTTCTTTTTTCTCGTTTATTCGTTATCTCCACTTTTTCTTATTTCGTGTATTCATACATCTTTACCTATTCACTGTTTAGACCAAAATCCAACATATTTTAGTCCTAGTTTTTAGTTTTCTGTAAAAGAAGACTATTGAGATGGCTTTGTCTGTCCGTCTGCACTTTTTCTGTCCGCCCTCAGATCTTAAAACTACTGAGGCTAGAGGGTTGCAAATTGGTATGTTGATCATCCACCCTCCAATCATACATGCCAAGTTGCAGCCCTCTAACCTCAGTAGTTATTTTATTCTATTTAAGGTTAAAGTTAGCCATAATCATACGTCTGGCAACGTAACGACACAATCCACCACGGGTGGCTGAGAGTTTCATGGGCCACGGTTCCCACAGCATTATACCGAGACCACCGAAAAATAGACACCACATTTTATTTGCGACGCGTTTCGTTGTTTCTTCATAACAACATTTTCAAGCCTAAAAGAGACATTACAGTATTTTAATAGTGCTTAAAAGATTATGTCATTATTGACTGACAAAACTGAGTAAAAGTAGCAACAATAAGATAATGGTTAAAATCTTTGAAATAAATTGCAACAGCATATTAAAAAAATTAAAATAGATAAGATCTTTAAAATATATGACAACAGTATACTAAGAACAAAATGGTGGGAAAGACAGAGAGGGAAAGTTTACACTACAAATGAATGACTGAATGATTTATATTAAAAGCAAGGGATAAGATGAATTGTCAAGGTTAACATCTGGTTTCCTTAAAAATATTTCTATCGACTCAGAGATTCTCAATAATGGCTCTTCTCTTAAAGTACCAAGCACACTAAAATTTTCCAATCAGTTAGAAGATTGGAAAATATTTTGTGTACTTGGTACTTTTAGAGAAAAGCCATTATTGAGAATCTCTGAGTCGATAGAAATATTTTTAAGGAAACCAGATGTTAACCTTGACAATTCATCTTATCCCTTGCTTTTAATATAAATCATTCAGTCATTCATTTGTAGTGTAAACTTTCCCTCTCTGTCTTTCCCACCATTTTGTTCTTAGTATACTGTTGTCATTTATTTTAAAGATCTTATCTATTTTTTATTTTTTTATTATGCTGTTGCAATTTACTTTAAAGATTTTAACCATTATCTTATTGTTGCTACTTTTACTCAATTTTGTCAGTCACTAATGGACAAATACTTTTTCTTTTAGTACTATTGTAAAATACTGTCAATTGTCTCTTTTAGGCTTGGAAATGTTGTTATGAAGAAACAACGAAACGCGTCGCAAATATAATGCGGTATCTCTTACCTACGCTCTTCTTTTCCTAGTGAGGCTGAACGACCTTCAGACATCCTCTAACGTCTTATTTACAACTCCCCCACCCCCCACATCCCCTTTAATCCTCCGTCTTGAGTTTAGTCTAAAGGTCCTGTTGACAAACAAGTCCTTTGAACATCAATGGGGCAGGGCAGGGTGTAGGTCTCGCTACCTCACCCTGTATATACTTGCTGAAGTCTAGAAGGGTTACTACACCTTAACACTTCTGGGGAATTATATTTGAGAAGTGTATATATCATTCTCCTAAACTTCTTTTCTTCAAAGGTGTAATTCTTTGTCTTGTTTATCACGCCATAACTTCAAATCATATGTAATGCATGGAATACTGAAATAAAGTATGCGGGTTTGTTCATAAACGATGTAGGCACGAAATGTAAAATTGCCGTATAGTTCAGGAACAAATTCCGTCGTTCATTTCATGAGAATTTTGTTCTTCTTCTTGAATATCGAAGTAGATTTTATATATTATCAAGTAATCCAAACCTGATAACCATGTACAATATAAAGTGGTCACCAATTTATCTTGCAATTTTTAAATCAGAGCACGTCTTGCAGTTTTGCTAGACAAATAAATTACGTTTTTATAGACATGCAGCCCCAACGCACAAGTGTCGAATAGAGTATTGTATTATGCTTTCGTGATACTGTATCGATTGAGTCTAGTTGTGGAATCATGTCGCGGGTTTGATTCTGGGAAATATTTGGTTGTGTTGAATGGTACTACGACGCCCTAAGGACTGCCTGAAGAATCTCTCTCTCTCTCTCTCATACACACACATACACACACGTATATATATATATAATATATTATATATATAATATATTATATATATTATTATTATCTAATTATATATATATAATTAATCAGCAAGTGTTTATATGGGTGACATTGTTAGGCCTATGGATGTTTAAAGATGGTAACCCATCAAAAAACTGACCCGAGCCAACGTTGCTGAATGGACTATTAACACTAAAATACGGCGTTGTTTCAAGTCTATGAAACTAAAACTAAATAACTACTAAGACTTACTCTATAGCGAAGTTGATCCTGGTAGCAACAACGACTTGAAACGGCTAATGCTAGTATGAAAATAGACCTACAGCGTTCGTGACTGACGCCTAATAGTCTCATTATGTTTAATTTCTAGCTTTCTCCTTCGACGGCAGAGAAAAATAGCCGCGAATGGTGACAGATAAGCGACTGTTTTAGAGTGCGATGAAAAGGTGACGTCAGCAGTGACGACAAAGTCACATGGTTCGTCTCGATCAAAGCGGTTGAAACGCTTCCGTGGGCTGAGCTTCCCGTGGCAAAATAAGCTCTGTTGAGAGGGTGAGATATAGTACTAGGTTTTAACTTTTAGTCTTATGTATCTCGCTGTTTATTGCATTTTTATTCAGTATTTCATCATTCATTTACTTGTAAACTGATCTTCTAAAAGTTGCGTTATTCATTGGCTTGTTCTTGCGTTGTTTATGAGATTTGAAGTCTGCGATAACAATAAGTGAATAAGAGAGCAGTACCAATTAAGATTTAGCCCTATATATCTGGCTGTTTATTTTAATCTTAGTCAATATTCTATCATTTCTATCTCGCACAATCTATTATTTGACGATTTTCCTATCATCCATTATCGTGTTCTTGTATTGCTTATGAGATTTGAAGTCCGTTATGAAAGAATAAGTGACTGAGCCGGAGTCTCAGTCAAGATTTGAAGAAGATGAAGTTCTGAAGTCTGATTTAGAGTGTTATGTTGTAATCACATTAGTACGTAATCTTTCTTATAATAAAAAAAGTTACAAATTTTACTCTATGCGAGAGAAAGAGAGAGAGAGGATAAATACCAGAATACGAACGAGGAAAGAAAAATGAGTATTGCACTCGCATGGAGGATATAAGAATGAGAGAGAGAGAGAGAGAGAGAGAGAGAGAGAGAGAGAGAGAGAGAGAGAGACTTAGTCACGTAGAGAAAATGGAAGAACAATGAGTCAAGATAATGTATGTATTTTTTTCGAGTGTGTAATGAATGAGTAAAGGAGAAAACTATCACTATCGACTGAGTAATTCAGTTTTTTTCAGAATTCTGTGGTTAGATAACATGTGGTTTCGTGACAGTCATAGGCGCCTCCACCCACATAGGATTACTGCCTTCTCATTCGTGCGCATGAAAGGAAGTAATTTTATTTATTTTTTTATTCATCAGACAACAATATTTTCACTTGTTAAATCACTTCCTGGTTATATGTTGCAGTCTTTTCAGTCCAAACTTGGCTCTTGTTGAAGAAACAAGAGGTCTTATAAGAGAGAGAGAGAGAGAGAGAGAGAGAGAGAGAGAGAGAGAGAGAGACCTTTATGACAGGCAATTTTACCCACAACTTGGAACTCCGGAAACTCTTTGCCTTCCTTTGTATTCCAAAGGTCGAGTCGCTGACATTTTCGTTTATTTTTCGTAACCGGGGAAGGTTTGGCTAACTGCCAAAGTTGGTTCCTGTCAGCAGAAGTAGTTGGAAAAGACTAGAATTCAAAATTTAAAATTAGAATATATATATATATATATATATATATATATATATATATATATATATATATATATATATTAATATTATAACAACTGACATCTGCGCTCCAACTCATTATTATCATATCGGATAATTATGATAAATTTTTCTTATTATTCTGATACTAGGTATAAGAGCTTATTACAAATCGATAATATCCATCTTTAATGAATAACAAACTTTGATACTCTTGATATTAAGAGTAAGTCTACAATTATTATAATATTATCGTTTAAAAGATGACTACGAACAGGAATGCTGGTCTATCGAGGAAAAGAGCTGGTCTCTTCTTCCTATAATACAAACATGCGTTAAAGATCTCCGCTTAAAATAACAAAAAACCACAATCTACGCATTAGATTATCGGTCTAACCAAAATTGCCTGACGAAATCCTCAAAAATTGCGTAGATTCTCAGTAGATGGTCGGGTACATGGGTCTACGTCGGTCATATGCACTTGAAAAGGCTCGAACAACCAACCCGTCTCTCTCTCTCTCTCTCAGTGACCTGCTCCTGACGTACTGTACGCGTGGAAGCCATATAATATACTACAGTAGTTTACTATATGTTGCAGTAGTTTACTATATGTTGCCGTTTTTTTTCTTTTTGCTAACGGTACGAAAAATACGGGTTTTATTCGTCTTACTATGTCATTAATCATTATTCTTCCACGTTATTCCAATATATACAGACAGACAATCAGCGTTTCCCATTTTCTATAAGCTCGTAAAATCTGAACAGTTAGCGAAACATGCAACAAGCCTTAGTTGTCGGGTGCAACCTGAGGCTCAAATGCAAAAGAAAAATAAGTAAAATAAAATAAAATTTAAATAAATAAATAACCTTGGAATACTGGAGGAGGAGAGAAATCCTAATTATGGTCCCATGACAAGACCTAAATTACCGCGGAGAAAAAACAGAAGACATCTGTTGCCTTCTAATGGTTGCGTGACTGAAGAATGACTTCAATATCACGAAGCAAATCATTCCTCATTCGTGGTCGTTCCGAGTTTCTGGACGACTGGCAAAGGCGATTAATTCTCACCGAATCTCTGTGTATGAAGATCATTATTGTTTTATACATTCTTCCTAATTAGTCTATTATTAGTATTGAAACTATAAAGAACATTGTTTATTTTTTAATGAGATAGACAAGGTCTTTTTTTTTTTTTTAAATCTCGTATTTTTACAAGGAACACTGTTTTGAATGACAGGGAAATGAAAATGACTCAGAATTTCCATATCAGGTTCCTGGTAGATTTCTTCTTCTTCTTTTTGACTACTTGCCCATTCTGGTTTATTGTGGTTATGTTGCTAATCTGCCACTCCCTGGGAGGGGAGGGGGAGGGGGAAGGGGAAGAGGACGTGGGAAGAGCGTTAATCCAGGCCGTGGGGTCTCTGGGGGCAAAGTATCTATCTACTGGCTTTCCATCGGTCTAGCGAATAGGTCTAGAGATTTTTAAGCTTCACCAACGAATGCTAGCGATTTAGCGTATATAAAACATTAATTTACTTGTTTTAAGCAAACGTTGATATTGATTTACTAATGACTAACTCCGCTACCCTGTGACTACTACGCTATTGCTTTCGTTCCTGAAAAAATTAGTCTTATCAACTCCACTCCAACGGTCGCTGGAAAGAAAGTTGAAACCCTTCCGTGGATCAGATAAGGTAACCGTATAAGCCGCGGCCTTCGCAAAATTTACTCTCACTGGATTAAAGAAATGCCAAACACCTGACCTCTTGTGACCCACGCCTCAGATTAACGGCTCCCTGTGAACACCAGGTGGGTTGGAAAACCACATCAAACCAGAATGGTCGAGTAATCAGCAGATCAAGCAAGAGCCTGATTTGACGTGTCTGTCTCCAGACCATTTTCATTCAGTTTCATTTCTTGAAAGTTTTCCACGTACTTTAATATATGCATTTTCTATTTGTAAAAGATTGAGCTATCAAGATGTACTAGTAAAATAGAAAAACTTGTAAAAAAGGCCTTAGGAAGTAAATGTATTAGAAAGCATCGGTATTAAAATATCTTTTAATGCAAATATCAAACGAAATTCATAAGCAGCGTTCAACGTTTTTCTTATTTCTAATGGATTCACGCTTCTGTGAGATGTAAGCTGCTACATTCATTGTAAGAAAGCCATGAAGTACAATGACCGCATAATGCATATGACCTTGAATAATATTTGAATTCATGTAAACAATGCACTTCCATTTATTAGTAAATATCATCTGAAATTATGACATTTACTCCATTTCTAATATCTTTCTTAGTATGTAATATTGTTGATATAATTATGAAAAGTTTGTATATAATTAATTGATATTTGTGATAAAATTTTAATTAAAAAAGGATACAGTCTTGTAAGTATTTCAAGTCTACTGCTGAAGAAATACAAATGATTTTGTATAAAAAAAATTCACACGGTAACGGTTCAAGAACAGTTATGTGGACAACTCATTTAATACGGTAATAAATTACAGAATCCGAGGCTTACGACGACGAAAAAAACCACAACGACTATTCTACCTAATATATAGCTCATTATCTCACTAATTATTTTATATTTGTATAGGGAAACAAATATTTGTCATGTCTTGCGATCGCACACTGCGTGTGCTTGTGAAATATGATCTTGTTTTGGTCGATAACTGTCTAGCCGATAACGGCTTACCATCTTGTAGGAGACAGATAAATAAATATGTTTACCGTCAAAGACGAAGCAGAGACACAGGACATAATCCCCGAAGAAGATAAATTCAGATAGTGATAGACAGTGACTATTTATTGTTCAGAGGGAGGTGCAGATGATAAGGAGCTAGGCCTATAGCTTATAATGTATTCCTGTATTTAGAAAAAGTTTTGACGATCGTAATGATATACCTTAGGCATGTCCTGTGTGGAACACTGTAGATGAAACTAGAGGTTCTTTGAATCTGCCTGATTGCTTTGACTTAATAATATAGGCCTAATTTCTTTTAACAAAGGCTTGACTATTTTGAGTCTATTTCTTTTCGTTTACGAGTACGACACTAGCGAAGAGTGAGGACTATCATCTTTATTTATATCCCCTTGTTTACGTTTCAACTTTACTTTATTTGTTTATTTCTAAGTGGCAATGATGAACATGCAAGAGCAAAAGCGTTACGTTTCCAGTACAAACCAGTTCTTTTTTTTGGTACCAGTTTAACGCTCAAACTAAAGGAGCTTCAGTAACATTTATATTAATCAAAAAGTATAACCTCCTTATTTGATATTGACAAGTATTTCAAGGGAAAATCACGCGCACAAACAAGATTTTAGAAAGTTCAATTATGGCACGTTAACGTCATCATCACGTGATCGAATGCAGCGTGAAGCGCTCTCATGTCCTTGTCTCCTACACGAAGCAAACTATTGTCTTTCTCGTGGTAGTCAAGTAGTGCGAAGGAGTTGAACAGAATAAGTCTCTTTTGAGTCTCATCCTGACGTCATAATCCCGTTTATATGGGGTGGGGATGAAAACATAATATGAGTCTACTGTGTACAGTTCAGGGATTACATTGGGTACAGCTAACCAGTAACCTAACCATTTTATTCCTCCTTTGTTCATTTGAGGCTGCATGATATGCGGTTCTGCTACATTAACCTTGACAAATTTAGGTCTCTCTCTCTCTCTCTCTCTCTCTCTCTCTCTCTCTCTCTCTCTCTCTCTCTCTCTCTTTAAACAACAAAACGACAAAAATATAGCTTTCTTTTCAATGTCTTCCTGTATACGACTACTACGTATCTTTTCTTTTACGCAACTGTATTAGCCTAGTCTAGGGAAACTTTTCTTATTTTATCTGATTTACTATTTATTTTTAAAAGTTATTTTTTATATTCTTTTTTCTAACTTTACTCTCTAACCAAACCAGCATTAATAATATAACACACGCTTATCAAAATTGTTTACAAACATTTCTTGCAAGCTAAATTAACGCAGAAAAAATCACGTGGGTTTTGAAAATTAAATGACGTCATCAACACGTGAGAATGATGGAGTAATTTAAGTGTTTTTGACCTTGAAAGTCTCTCTCTCTCTCTCTCTCTTATATAAAACAAATAACAGAAAGAACAATAACTATCGTGATTAATCTTTATATCTTTTCAAACAATAATGATTTCTTTAGTACTACATTGGGGATTCGTTTCTAATTATAGTTCCTGGATGGTATCCCTCGGGATCCGTTAGGCTAATCCCTAGGCCCGAGGATATCTGAACTTTAAAGTAGGATGAGAAAAGGTGTTGCCATTCCTATAACTGGTTCCTGTTTACCCTTGGGATATCTACAGGTGCAAAGATGACACCTTGCCATATATGTCTGTTTCTTTTTCCTTGTGGAATACAATTGCAAGGGCTGAGATCAGACGGCAGTTATTTAACTCGGCAACTCTAAAACTTATTGAAAGAAAGGGAATGTGTCAAGAAATCTTACAAAGAAGAAGAAGGAAACGATAAACAACATTGCCATCGAGCCCTGTTGGTTAAAAGGTTGAGCAAAATTTGCTAAATGATGACTGTGGTTGTTTGATGGATGCTTATATCGCGTAAAATATGATAACTGATGACAGATGAATAGGATTTTGAAACCGGAATCGAAAGAATATGACGTGTTCGTGAGCAATCTGTTATCTGTTGAAACCGGACACTAGGCGGATGCCAGTTCGCATCATACACACACAGATCAAGGCTGTATGTATCGAACGTGTAGTACTATCTTAGATGTGTTTGATAAAGTTAAAGTTCTTTTTAAGAGGTGTGAGAACAAAGGAAGAAACAAGAAGCTAGTTTTCTGAAGTAAAACTAAATAATTTCCAATGAAAGTATAGCACAGGTAAAACGGTCTCCAGTATAAGGAGGTAAAAGACTAGGCCTATAACCATAGCGATCGCACGAATTGCCGGAATAAAACTGAATTTTAATGCAAATCCAATATTGCAAAGGACGTGAATTAGATTCAAACATCATTTTGAGACACTGCAAGGAAATTAAACCCTTAGGATAAGTTAAATCAACTTCCCGTTGATTGCAACACTTTACGATATCCGCCATATATTTCAAAAAAATGTTACCTTCTTTAACTAGATTTAGTTTAAATGCTCTATAGTTTCCTAGCCTAGGTCTAGCTTAAATACGCCTCACAAAGGTAGCTTCAATGCTCCTTACAATGGTCGCATCAGTGAGAGAAATTCCCTCAAGGTTATACTGAGCAAGGATTAAAAAAAGAAGAAAAAAAAAAGTTGCTTCCAAAGACCGTTGCTTACTGTCATAATATAGTACATAGCTCTTACTACGTTTTTACCACACATGATCAATTGAGTCTAATCTTTATTGATTTCTGATCTAATTCTACAGTAAGAGTAAGATGACTGGTTTTGGACTCTAAGGATATTTTTCATTATTTGATAAGGTATTTATAAATGCGGTAATGCGCTAGACCTCCTATACGTACAAGGTTCTGATTAAATGCCAAAAAGCGTTTTGACGATTAACGAGTTTTTTCACATTAACTTTATATGTCTAGTTTTCTGACCTATTTTCACCTTACAACAAACGCCCTATTCAGCATTTCTGTTTTATACCACCGAGACTGTATTTAGTTAAAAGTGAATAGACTATAAGACAGGTGACGTTTGATACAAATTAACTATTAAATCGTCATTTAATATTCTGCTGTTCTTTAATCCTCCACACTTAATATATGCCTTTCTGTACCAAATAAACAGAGTTCTCTTACAGTTCAGCCACATTATCTTATCAGACAGTTTTAAATGGATAGTTTTCATTTAATTTTAGATTTACAACAACAAAACACTGAGGGTATAGAATTATAGGTGGAGGCTGAGATGAGTTCGGTAACGGTTGTAACGGCTGAATGGTGGAACTCTGTTAAAATCTGGATTCAGATTAAATATATATTTCTGTCTTTCTTTTTTCATGGAGGAAAAGCATAAATTTTCCTCCTAACACGAGTGATAACTGCGCAGAAAGCGAGTGGGGATGGTGCCACTCACTATTTGAGAGGGCGTAGCCAGACATAACAAATATACATAACTGAATTCAACGATTTCTTCATTGTATTTTTAAGGAAACTTGAACTAGACACCTTTGGTCGCTGTGGTATTTATGCATCGTAAGATTTGGCGAAATCGGTCATATTATAACATAACAATCACTTTGAATTCCTTAATATTTCGTTTTACCACGATGCAAGCAATGAAAAGCTAGACCGATGGATTCTTGACGGTAGATATTGTGTCAGAGTGACGTCTTTTGGGTTTAATGTCCGACGGTCCACAACAAGAGAGAGAGAGAGAGAGAGAGAAGAGAGAGAGAGAGAGAGAGAAGAGAGAGAGAGAGAGAGAGAGAGAGAGAGACGTAAGGTGAAGGGAATTCGATAAGGGTAAAAAAGATATGTAGTTACGAATCAGTGAGAAACTAATATAATATACTATATATATATATATATATAGTATCTATATATATATATATATATATACTTATCGATTGCATAATTGTATGTTCATGTGTATATATAGTACTACATACCCAGCGTGTGTGTATACATTAATTGTACGTATGTTGATAAACATGCATAAGCTCTTGAATCACAATAAATAAATTCGCAAGAAAAAGTAAGTATTTTTATCCTTAATCAATAGTTATTACACAAGGAATTATTATAGCTTTCATTAATACCGTGACAATCGGCTCTCAGTTGCCTATTCTGGCTGCTATTGGAGCAAGAGTTCGGGCTGGCATATACCCTGCTCAATCTGAAAAGTAGATTGATAGGTCTCACACATTAGCCTGAATGAGTAAAAATCCGTCAATTACCTACGAAGGTTAAAACGGTTCTTTGTAGACTGATAAGTCTCATACATTAGCCTGAAAGTGCAAAAATCCGTCAATTAACTACGAAGGTAAAGCGGTTCTTTAGGACACATGTAGTATCTGTTGACATTACAACTCGCTCGAGTCACGATGGCGTCAGTCTTGGCTGTCACTAAACGAGTGTTCAATAGCCAAGAGTGTGTCGTCTCTAACTTCGTCTTGGTTGATAAGTCATAGTCCGGAGGTCCATAACAATGTCTCCTTCTCCCTTAAACAAATTGCAAAGCTACGGAAAAAGAGTCCGTGCTGGTAAAAGTCCGCCTTAATCCAAAAAAAAATCTTCTGTTCAGCTCTGTTACAGACATCAACACAGCCATACATAGCCCTACTTAGTTTCATTTGGTTCAAACTTATTTGAAATCTCAGGATTTCTTCTTCGGAGTGTCACCTCTCCCTTAATACAGCATCAATGTCCTATTTAATCCCATTTATTGACGTATCTTTAAACTTTTTTCATCAGGTCATTTATCATGTCATTGTAAATTAATCAACGTAGTAATATATGAATATATCTCAGTTTGTTTCCAATACCTTTCAGTGAGAGCGCGCAAGCCCGTGTATGTGCACCTTTGGAGACATATTCACGACTCACGTGATACAGGTGAAAAAAAAAGTGTCACTGTGAGGGAGGGGCAGATTTCATTGTATATTCAGATTCACCGTGAAAGCGGTTTGATTATTTAAGTCACTATAAGATGAAAAGCGAATATAAACGATCAAGTTAATGATAATCGTGAATGCTACTGGTACTGATGTAGTTTACAGTTCCTCATTATCCACAGTGGTTTACTCGTAATATTTGCATTTATTAATTTTACTTCGTTTAGTAACCTTTAAATTTCATACGTATAAGTTCTACTAACGTTACGACCCCGCCGGTGGGGGATTTCCGCCCCCCCTGTCACACCCAAATGTTCGTGGAAGGTTGACGGTGCACAAATTATCCCCAAAAGTGCATAGCAACGAATGCATACAATGTACCGAATGACCCGTGACTATCTATATATAATACATCTTCGTAGTACTTTTGTGTTATTACGCTAATTGTCACCATGTTGAAACTTTTCTCAGAAATATAATAATAGGAAATACGTTGTAAAGTGAACGTATTTTATATTTTAAATAAATCGTTTAAAAACCGTCAACTGGACTGATCTTCTTTATTACCTGAAAGGCTTAAAAATGGCCCTCACTTTTTCGACGCACTGTGACACTTAACACTTACGGGAAAAAGTAAAACTTCACAACATTATTTTTCCTAATTTCTAAGACTTAATAAACAGAGGTTATAAATACAGTCAAACCCCAATATGCATTGGCAGATTGCCAGAATAGGGGATTCGAAACTGGCCTCGGTCGGTGCGGGATTCGAGGCTGGAGGATCGAACCCCGTTGGAGGGGGATCGAGCGATGCTCGGCCCCAGAGTCCCTCCAGCCGTGTCAGTTCATGTCACAACCCTGTGACCATGGTGAAACACTAATAGAGAAGTTCGTTGGACTTTTTTCCACACATTTAACTCTAGCACTCACTCCTATGTCGCGACCATGGGAATATCGGAAAAGGATGCATTTAGGATACTCGAACTACCTTTAGGTGGGTACAGAGACTTTGAATTGGCCCGGGTACGGTGTAGAATGCCCTCGAAATGAGGGCGAAAGTTCGGGGTTTTATCTCTGGGAGGAGGGCAGACGGGTCTCGTCTTGGAAAGTTCTTTACGGTTTATCTGGGTCTGTTTTATTCCTTTCTCTCGCGGGAGGTTTGTAGGTGGACATGGCTTGTAATTACAACCGTATTTTGTTGTTATAACCCAGATATTGTGGAAAATAACGGCTCAATTTGGGGGTCGCTCTGGGAGGAGGGCAGTCGGGTCTCGTCGTGGAAAGTTCTTTATGATAAATCTGGGTCTGCTTCTATTATTTCTCTCACGGAAGGTTAATGGGTGGGCGTGTCATGTCATTTCAACTGTATTTCGTTGTTTTAAGTAAATTTGAGCCATTGACGGGAAATGACACTCGAGAGTTGTGTGAGAAAATTCTCGAGAAAGTTGTCCCGTATTTTTTCTCTCGGTGAAATTTCGTCTCGTAATTATTTTACTCTTTTCCACACATACTTATAACCAGACTTATTTCACATATTTTTACTTTATTTACACACCCTCCCATTAAAGTCTTAACTTTAGATCCACACAAACCTCTAAATGTGTCAGTTAGCTTACGTACATCAACAGAATATGGTTGGGTTAGATTCTTCGAAGGATGTGGAAGTTTTGCCTTTTGTTCGGAATAAGCTTATGTTAGGCTACGTTAGGCTAACAAAAGTGGGATTTTACATTACCATTTGAATTACCTAAGCTATTATAACTGTCTTGTGAATGTACATGAAAGGTACTCCAAGAGATTTAAGCCTAGGTGGGTCAGAACATTGAGAATGACATATGACAGTTTACTTAGGCTAACCTACTTGACCAGATGGGTTAGACTAGGCTAGGTTATTTATGTTAACCAGATGTATTAGGCTAGCCTGAGCTACATGATGGATAGTCTGTGTTAGGCTAAGTAACTCGACTAAACCATTCAAGGCACACTTGTCGAAAAGTGTAAATTTACGTTTTTGGGGATTTTATGTGAACTAGCCTAACTTAAGATTAATAAAAATATGGTTCACATTTAGTATATAATGATTCAGAAGAAGGAATAATTATATGGAGGTATAATGGGTCATTTATATTGTGCAGGTGTCAGCAACAACTAGGGTAAAATATCGAATGGCCGGCCTCTACCGTTATGTGACCACCTTCCCGAGAAAGTACTTTAACATGTCCTGTAACCCAGGATAGACATTAGCCAAAAGCTAACATCTGTCAAAGTAACACCAACACCTTGAGACCTGTACTTTTCTCTCGAAGTAAGTTTTTTCCCCAAGTCACAAATTAAAGCCCTAATTTCCAATTTTTGAGAGGGTGGTCGCTCTATAGTAGAGGCCGGCCATTCAATATTTTACCCTAACTAAAGCAGGGAAACTATGATTGACTTGAATTATCCAATACGTACCAAAGATGTATGTATAGAATGATAGGCCTAGGATATATTTATTTGAAGAAAAGCCTCCAAGCATCTGCATGGGAGTCAGCGTGATCGTCCAGTGAGGGATATGGAAGAAAATACCGTCTCTGTTGATGAAATATAGTCTCCACTGCAAGCTTTGATTTTAGTTTTCTCTAAAAAAAAACTATGGAGACATCGACTAGATGGTGTGCTATGTAATTTCACCAAGACAGTTAAAAATTGCAAGGCATTTCATATTGCACTAGAGGAAAGGCAAGGGAACTAAGTACCATGTTGCAAAGATGTGAATGCGGTAGAATTTTATACTGTAGTGTATATAGAGTAAAGGGAATTTATACCCAAACTTATTAGTGTTTCTGTTAAACCTAGGAAAAGTGTGCTTTTTAATTCTACTATATAATCCTAGAACTGATGATAGATGGTCATTGCCCCAACCAGTTCTGTATCATAACCAGCCAAAATTAATTGTGCTATATCATTGTCTCTTCTTGTTTCTGTTTATTAGATTTTAATGATCACAAAGTACTGTCACCCATATTTAAACATACATTGTCAAATTTCTGCTTGAATAAGCCAAGGTGCAATGCCTCTGGACATGTTTGTGACTTGAACATGGGGCACAACTCCTAATTTTATGAGGTGCCTTGTGAGAATAACTTATAAATATAGTAGGCTAGTATAGAGAGTCCAAATAAGGAAGGACCTGCCTTGATGAGGTAATTCTTAACCCCTGAAGGGGTAGAACCAGTCTCTCTCTCTCTCTCTCTCTCTCTCTCTCTCTCTCTCTCTCTCTCTCTCTCTCTCTCTCTTTCTTTCTTATTGGTTTTATAGATGAGCCGAGTTTTGCCTTTATTATTGTTATCCTTTCATCATTGTTGATATTTTCATGTTTTATTCATTGCAGGCAGTTGTTTATTTAGCGTCTTGTATGTTGATAGTGATATATGCTATGAAGACCGTACAGAATTGTATATTAACATAAGGTTTTGTATTGAAATTGAGATGGCTTTTGCCTCACTGTGCGTGATTTCTTACCTTTCGTAACATGTTCAGGATGATTTCGTCTTAGTTTCAGGAATTCCATGTTTCCTTCCAAGCTTGTAGATTTGTGAACTGTATTATGTTGGTCATCTCCTTAGCAAGGAGCTTTACTTTTTCCCCTTAATAAGGGTGACATGTTTTGGAAAATGAAGAGACCAAGTACAGTGCTTCACCATCTTATGGCGGATTCGATCTTATGGCGCGTTTTCAGTGTTGTTAATGGTGCTTTACAGTGTCATTAGTTAATGTTGCATCAAATTATGGTGCCGTCCTAATGGCAAGAAAAGGTATCAAGTTAACTGCAGCATCAAGTTACGTTGCTGTAAGTGCTGTTAAAGCACTGATAACGGTGAGACACAGACTTATGGTGCAAATCAATTTACTGCACAACGCTGGAACAGGTCCCCTGCCGAAAGTTGAGAAACTATGAACCACTTTTACTGGGGCACTACAGCAAAGCCTCTGGCTAGTGATCTTTTGAATGCCTTTGTTTCATTGTTGAAGGCTGTACTACAGCTAATTGATGATAGATTGTTATTTTCCTGTTGATTTTCATTAGTAGTAGTATATATTTCCTAAACCCTGTAGATCACAGCTTACATATACTTTCGTGCTCCAGGAATGTTTGCAGCTGTGTCTTATGTACAGTGGCACTTTCTGGTTGAATATATCCAAGGTTTTTACCTTCCTTGCGTTTCAAGGCAATCTTAGTTATTTCATATGCTGTACAGATTGTCAAAATTCGAGCTAGTGAACCAAAGAAGGAAAATATTCCTTTGCATACTTTATTTAATTGGCTTCAGGTATAAATTTTTTCTGTGTATGGCTCTGATTTATCCACCAGAGAATAAGTATTTGAACTACTGGGTAGTGGGGTCTTGTGTTATCTGGAACTACTTTTCATCTTAAATATGAATGGGAATTGATGTATTGCAACACTGGGTGGAAAGAATCCCATCAACTTGGTTTTACTTTTAGTATAAATGTACAGTAATGTGAACTGGTTGTTCTTTCAAAACATGTTTGCACTTGAATAAATTGGAAGAAAGAATGAGTGCAAATCTGTATTCTATTGAGAGTGCAACTGATAATGTTAGGGAATACTGTAGTACCAGTTAATCACGTGTATTGTGTATTGGTATGCATATACAAACTTAAGCATTAAACTTTTGTAGTAATGGACTTCACATCAGTGTTTTCTTATAGACAACTTGTAATGTTATCTCCTTGCAAAATCTGATCACCTGTTTACATTTATTGTTTCATGTGTCAGGGAAATCTCACTTTAGGCTAGCCTTGTACTAACAGTAATGACATATTGTTTTTGATTTGAACTCCCCAAGAACCCAGGTAGGCCTAGTAAGTGCATTTCAGTTTGTATGTAATGTTAGTAGTTCGTATAGTATATGCTTGAAATTTACACATATGGCCTACATTTGGGGCTTAGTGCTTACAATATTCAAGGTGAATTTTAAGCAAATCTTTGATACAATATTAAAGAATTTTAAACAAATCCTTGAAGTATAATATAGATTATTATGGTGTTTTGTGTTTTGAAATAAAAGTACTGTAAATAATGCTGATCAAATTCCTTTTCTTTCAGGGGTGGATAAAGATGCTATCAAAGAAAGATATAAAAAATTGTCCTTAAAACTCTCTTCAAGCAAGTGTCCTGATGACAAGAAGGTAATGTTATTTGGGAGTTCTTGTTGGTATTAAAGATTGCTTGCAGTGCCCTTTAAGCCTTAACTTTCTTCTTTTTTACTCTGTTATTTATCTGTGCCCTTAGGTCTCTTTTGTATCTTCTCATTTAACTGTTTTGTATCTTCTCATTCAACTGTCTACTTCTTCAATTTCCACTATTCATTTAAGAACAAATCCTGAGGGGGAACCCTAGGAGTCAAAATATATGCTCTCTCAAAAAAGTATTTGTATGAGTTTTATATGTAATACATTCGTGAAACAGGTCTACCTTTGTTACAGCTCTTGACATAACATTATTGATACTGTTCTGCAGATCCTTTTTTATTGTTTCGTATACTTTCAGCTTTTAACATTTCTTGGTTTCTCTGCCACATTTAGAAGTCATCTCAATTTTCTTATATGATACTGTACTGTATGTACTTACATTTTAGTACATTTCTGAAAGTGGTTGGCTTTTCAGATTGATTTTTGTTGCCAACTTTAATTTTTAAAACTGCAACAAAATTGCTACAAAGCATCCTTGGATTTAAAGGGGATTCAGGTTTGTTCAAATTGGTGGCCAAACCCCCTTTGATATTAACAAATAATGACAATAGGGTGGTGGTTACATAAAGTTGTCATCTTTCAAACTATTGGACAAAAAAATGTAGATTCGGTATTATTTAAACCTTGTCCGCTAGGGTCAAGATGTGGCATCAGTAGGTGCTCAAAGTTTTGCCTGAGAATATGTAAAAAAAATCTGAAATATTTTTCTCAAGAACATGTTAGCTTGTCAAATGGATATGCAATTATATCCTCATTTAATGTACATTTAAACTGTTAATATCATGGCCTTAATAGCTAGATTTAATGTATTTCAATATTAGACTATTTTTTTATCCCATCACATTATTTTTTGGTCATCATTCAAGTGATATGTACACTTGATATATTTAAGATAGTTTAGAATTCTAGATATATTTAAAGGCATTAGATCTATTGTGAAGTAATACCATACATAATAACATTAGATTCAGCAACACTAGACATAAATCACAACATATTTGCAAATTAATTCTATTTTTTCCTCCAACAGAAACTTGAACAGGTGGTTGCTGCCTATAGTCAGTTGATACCCTTGCCACCACCAAAAGCTCAACCCAGTAAAAATAATAAGTCATCTAATTCTAAGAGTAAGTAGTGTATGTTGTTACTGCTTGGCATGGACTGGAATTTGTTATGCAGTTCTTACTTCTTTTGGTGATTATCATTGATGTTTCTTGATGTTCTGTGAAGTATCCTTTTCTACCCAACCTGCATTGTTTTTTACCTTTTACTTTCCATCCGTACCTCTTGATCTTTTGCCACTTAGCTGTCCCATAAATGCTTCATTAGAGACCAGTCCTTTGGGGCAATTCAGTGATAGTCTAGAAGAGTTATTCAGACGGCTTGTTAAATTGATATATTTTGAATTAGGCTGCTTAAATGGAGTCTTAAAGTTATTAGCAATGCACGATCTCCATTGCCTTATCTACAATGGAAAGTGCGAGTTAATCAATGAGTCATATTGTTTTTATCTCTCTAATTATTTTCTTGAGATTTACCCACCATCTTGAAATTATTTTCTTGAGATTTACTTACCATCTTGACTGCAGTCAAGTGCTTTACAGTGAAAGCATGAGTCTAGAAATTATGAAGTTTTATTTTCAAAGATTTACTGAATAAGGAAAACTTGGATTTGATTTGCAGTCAAAGTACCATACAGGGAAAACATTTAGCCCTGGAACTGACAAAAGCTAGCCTGGAATTAAGTACTATACTGGAAACAGTCTGTAAAGATACTTATGCTGATACGTTTTACTGGTTATGATAATTCATAGCTGATATAATGATAGAGTGAACGTATGCACGCATATGTAGATAAGCCCTATCTTAAGCATTAGTCTTATCACTCAAGTCACTAGGATTGATGTTTGGTGTTGTCATTGAAAAAAATCTGGCCTCACAAAGAGTTATGCTTCGTTTTCTCCAGGAAGCCATTACAGGTAGGGGTTTTACTCCGACAACCAAACTGCTTCTCTGATGGCAGAGGTTTGACTTTAAAGGAGAATGTTGTGTTTTTAGAAAATTATGCGTTTGGACTGCTGTTGCATATCTCATGATAAGTTATGACTTGATGGGTTAGTCAACCCTAAAAGTAAAGCTTTGATATTTTGATAGTTTGTAATTTTGTTGTCATGTTTGATATGATTCTTGTCAAGACAAATGTTATAAGATTTAGCATTACCCAGTGGTTGTAGAACATCTATAATAACTACTTAGTTTGGTACTGTATTCAGTACTGTGCCTGGAGTATAGGTAACCTAGCATAACCTTTTGGTGTTTGGGTGTTTGATAACTTTTTAATTGATGTTTAAAGTGATTAGCAAGGTATTGCTGCATGTAGATGTCAGTAAATTATCGAATATCAAAGGTCCTTTAGAAAGTTGAATGTAAAACATCTAAATATAAAAGTGCTCAAGTTTTGAGATAGAAGGAAGTGGAATACAATTTTAATCCAGTATTCACATTTTATCTTGGAAGTTAGCCATCATGTTATAGACCTTGAGCTTATCTTTTATGATTCTCAAAGGTTTATTGTCTTGTTAAATTTTTGGGTGAATTTCAATGGTACTAATGTCATCTTTGTTTTTAGGTCAACCGCTTCCAGTATATGACGATGATGATGATGACTCAGAGGACGGGAGCTCTGAAGATGAATGGAGAGGTAAGTTTTATTGTTACTTTTGGAACAGTTAAAAAAAGATACACCCACACTCAGCCTTGAGGTATGTCATGTAATGAAACTCAGCAAGAAGACTACAGATTGTAAATTTTATAAGTTCTTGAGGGTCTTGTGAGGTGAAGATTAATTCTATATGTCTATATATATATCTCAGTTGTTTTCGACACTTTGAAATGAAAACTTATATAGCCCCTTTTGACTGTTAATTTTCATTTTACTTTAAAATTTGTTTGATGGAATGAACTCAAGATTTTGGGAAATTTTCATTAAAGAGGGACATTTTAGCTGGATTCGTCATTTGACCAAATAGTTATTTTCCAAGTACTAACAAGATCTGTAAGAATAACACTTATGAAGGACTGCATAATCCAGCTTAAATTAGATTTGAAAAAATTGTTATAAGATTTATTCTGGTTGTATCTTAATGTATTGGGAAACGGGGATGATAATTTGTTTCCTATTTAGCATTATGATGAATTTTTACCTTGGCCAACATAGAATACAGGCAGTCCCCGGGATATGTCGGGGGTTCCATTCTTGAGACGCGTTGTAACCCGAAAATCGTTGTAAGCCAGAAGAGCATAAAAAATCCTAAGAAAACCTTACTTTTAATGCTTTGGGTGCATTGAAAACTATGTAAACTGCATTCTTATTGCATTTTTCATAAAATAAAAACTTCAAATATTGATTATTTTGCATTTTTGGTGTCATATTTCTTCTGCCAGATCAGTGTTGTAGGCGTCGTAACCCTGGAACATGCGTCGTAACCCTGGAAATAATTTCTGATGAATATAATTCAAAACGCCTTAACCTCGGAATGTTGTAAGCCGAACCCGTCATAACCCAGGGACTGCCTTCCTAAAGTATGCCTGTGATAATCACTAAATTTTAAGTGAGATTTTTTTTTCTTCAGTGTATTGTCGCAATGGAGATGCCCGCAATAATATATCAAAAGTTAACCAAGACCTAACCGGTGCCGAAAAGGAGAAGAGAAAAGCAGAAAAAAGGAGAGCCAAGAAGAAAAGAAGAAAAGAAAAGAAAAAAATAGAAAAAATAGAAAATCAAATTATTACCCAAAATTCTAACAGCGATAAAAGGTGAGGATACAACACACTTGTGATAAATTTGGCACTTGCAAGGAACTGATATATGTATGTATGATAGAGAATGTTAAAACAGATTAATGATTCAGATATTTTATGCATTTCTGATTTATGAGCTGCTTTCTGCTTTCACTATGATTTTTAATCTGTACACATTGTAGACTGTAGAGGTCAAAGAAAATACTTGTTTAATTACTGATGGCAGAATCCACCTCTTAAAAATATTCAGAATTTTAATCTGCAAAATTTTATATTAAATTTATTCACTATTTTCAAATTTGTGTGTGTGTATGTAGAGCTGACCCGAAGGATTTGTTCAAAATTGGACTGAGCTAAAGTTGATTTAAACATTTTTTTCCAATATTGCATAACCAGTATTTCAGAATTACTATTGACATCTCCCCCTATACTATACTTGGTTTCACCATTATAAAAGATTAACCCAAGGTTATCGAACAATATGGCATGCAAAAGGAGCATCACTGTACAGGGAATTATTTGTCTTTTTCTCTCTCCAGTAGAAACTGTGACAGTGATTCAGAAGAAGGTGATGATGAAGAGGAAGAAGAGAGCCAGGGTTTGGACCCAAATTCCGCCTTTGTCGCAATGGCTGCAAGCAAAAAAATAGGCACGCGTGGTGCCGTTTCAAAACCAGAGGAAAAGAGAAAAAATTTAAGTAAAAATGGCAGTCAGGAGGAGGAAGATGGACTTAATTCAGGTAAGATTGTAGTTGGATGTTGTGACCTTTTTCAAAAAAGAAAAGTGTTTGCGTTAATATGTAGTAATACATTGTTTATTTATAAATTTATCTTGTATATTTAAGCTCTGTGTAGAAAATGTATTTAGTGGGTTGGTAAGGTTCTATAAATATTTTTTTACCTGTTTTTCCAGTTCTGATATTCAGTTGGATTAAGGAAAAATAGTATTACTTCTGTCACTACTGAGTTGAATTTATTTTTATAAAAATAATTAAATGGTTCATTTTACTTTTGCTTCTATGGTACAGGTGATTTTGATTTTTATTTTGCTGATAAAACAGTATGCTATGTCGAGTAAATGTCACCCCTCAGATTGAATAGGCCTCGTAACTCCATACCTGACCTGTTTTGATATTGTCCTCTGATAATGTCTATCCAAAATCACTACCTTCAGTTACCTTTTTATTGTTTATGAAATTTTCTTGAAAGTGTTACCGAAGGATTTGTTTGCAGTTGAAAATGTATAAATGGAGCAAGGTGAAAGTGGAGACTGGATGGTCAGACAGAATTAGACTAGAAGGATCAATTGAAAAGCCGTTGGCTGAAAGCTCTTTTCCCTGGAGCTGAAGGATTGGTGCAGAAAAGCAGTGTTTCTCAGGCCTCTACTGAATTGACCTCTCTGCCCCTAATTTAATCTATTTTAATTTTGTATCCTTTTCTGTCCAAATTCGTTTTCTTGCTTTTCCTCTTGATGCTTCATTGACGAACGGATATTTGGGGACGCCTACTTGTCTAGAAATATCAGTGTTTGGTTTGGTACCTGTCCTTGCTTTTACTTGGAAATATGAATAACTTAATGAGAAGGAGTTTTTCATTTTCCACGGTCCTTGCTTTTCTGTTCTTAATAATTCTTGTTGAGCTACTTCATAGGGCTTTTAAAATTACATTGGCCTTTGGTTTCTGTTACTCTTTCTGTTTGTCATAATCCACCTCTCACCCAGTTTTATTTTGATTCCAAGATTATTGTAAAGATCTTAAGTTACTTAGACACTGATTCTGAGAATATTTGAGAAGGGTTTTCCCATTTAAAAAAAATTCTGGTGTCTTCCCTCCCAAACTGCTAAGTATTTTAACTAGAAATTTTCTACCCAAGGGGAATTTAGGCTATGTATGCCTTTGGGTTTTTTTTAAAACCTTTTCTGATATGAATTAAATTTTAAACATTGCATTGTGGAAGACTTCTACCTTTATTTTACTTCAGAGACCTAAATCATTATATGATTTATTCTATTGGCTTTTTAGTGGCAGCAGGTCAGGATCCGTCTCAACTTGAAGAAGGGTATAGGGAGGGCAGAGCGAGAGTCATCTATCTGTTTGTCCTCAGAAAGCATCAGATAACTTTTAGGCATAGGAATCTGGACTTTCTGCTGCTATGGCCTATAGTAATCGTAAGCTTTGTCAATTGTTAGTGACATGGTTCCTTTTATGTTTACTAACCATAACCCAATGAATTTCATTGGTGTAATACTACTTGTAGAAATTGCAAGACTCCCAATTACTTTTCTGGTATGAGTCCATCCCAATGCAAGTATAGTTACTTGCGAATGTTATGTAAGGATTTTGTTTGAAAAATATGCCATTTTAGGGATGTAATTTGTTTTTTTCGTAGGAAAAACCTTTACGCTACAAAATATTTGCACATCTATCACACCCTCCAAGCTGGAGCTGGTTCAGGTTGTGCATAGAATGACCAGTTTTCACTGTAAGAGGAACTGAGGGACCCTGATGCAGGCTCAGGTGGATGGAAAAGAATACTATTCTTGGGCATGTCTGCAGTTGCTGCTACCATAGGTTAGGTCAAGATAAAGTAATGGATTTTTGTAGTGAAAGTACTTTTTTATAAATTCTTTTTTTTTTTCTTTTTTCTAGGCCTTGATACACTGGTGTTGCAGTCTCGGCAGTTGGCAATCAGAGGTAATGAAGCTGCCAATGTGGGCCAGTATACTGTAGCTGTTCGTCTTTTTACTGAAGCAATTCGCTTAGATCCTAATGATCATCGCTTCTTTGGCAATAGATCATACTGCTATGATCAATTAGGGCAACATGAAAAGTAAGTGCAAAAATCTTTATGTTTAAATTGTATGAACCTATTTTTAATAGATTTAATTTCTCTGGATGTATGCTTAGAGCACGTCAAGAAAGGTTTAGAAATTTGGATTCTAAATGAAAATTGTAACAGCACATTATATGGAAATTTTTCCTGTCTCAGGCTACTATTTGTATAGAAGGATTGTACATTGTTGCTTTTGTCTGGAATTGTAGCTTCTGATAGTCTTCACAATAAAGATCCTCAAATATTTTCAGAGTAGGAGAGCATATATTAAGCTTGAAAATGTTGTACATACATAGCTTAAGATTCAACCTCATTTAATACTTGTTATGAAAAATTGTAATTGTATGCTCTGGAATCATTTCGATTAAAATTAAATATTCAATCCTTTAAGAGATTTACTATTGTCTTATGTACTTTCCAGACATGAAGAGTCAAGTTTTATGTTGGAGAAATAATCCTTAGTTTTGTTTCTTATTATGTAAGAATCGGTTGTTTAGTTGAGGTTGTATTATGACAGTCCTATTCATCATGTATGTCTAAAATTGTGGTTCTGGATGCCCTCTGGATCTTCAAGTGCGTTTGAACTAATAACCTCACTCTTCATGTTCATGCTCCAGAATTTCAAAGCATAACTTTCAACACCACTAAGGAAGTAATTCACTCTAGTAAACGCTCTTTCACCACTTTGAAAAGGAGCTCCCTCATAGATAGATCCAGTTGCTTAAGTGGGACCTCTCCTCGTTATTACCTACGAGTCCGGAGGGCATGTGTTTCATGAACTGTCTACCTTTACTAAGTAACAGAAGGCTATTGTTCTTGGGAACATTATGGGCCATGATATTAGGCATTTACATGTGATTAATTTGTTTATATATTAAGTTATAAAAACTGTGATAGGTTTATGTAGGGAAACACCACTTATTAATGTAATGTATTAAATTTCAGAGCTTTAAAAGATGCTGAGAAGGCAATTAGAATAGCACCTCAGTGGCCTAAAGGACATTATAGAAGAGGAACTTCGTTAAGGGGTTTAGGAGTAAGTACTCAATGTTATGGAAGTCATGGGCCATAATTTAATACATTATGGAGCACATTTAAGAGTATGGTATGTGGTTATTTTTTGTGTAAATTTTTTGGGAATTTAAGTGTGTTAGTCATTAGATATTTGCTTTGAAGAAATGGAAAAAACAATGCTGTACAGTATAACAAGTTTGCAAAACTCAGAATCAAAGCCTTAACAGTTTTGATTGATAGATTGGGAGATGGGATGGGGATTCTAATGCTTAGAAGAGATAAGGGAGGAAGAAAGTTTTGGTTAGGTAACAGACCTACCTCATGAAAGCTTTTCTAGTTTTAAGGGTGTGGAAAAATGTTACTAGGCAGGCAAAGAGGGAGAGGGATACTCCCTTGGAACATGATGATGAGAACATTTTGTTCTTAATTATGATTATTAGTTACTGGTTTCTGAATTGCTTTAATTAATTTCAGTGAAGTTTTCAAGTCTTGTTTTCTCAGCATCGTTCAGGAAAATGTTACAGATGATAAAACTATCAAAGAAAGGAAAGATGACGCTGGTTTATTATGTTATAGTATGTAAAACTCCGACGTTTTAATTTTTTAATGTGTGCACATTGTACCGTTCCAGAAATATATAGATGCCGAGTCTGCCTTTGAAGAAGTTCTTCGTTTAGATAAGGGTTGTCAAGAAGCTCAAGAAGAAATACGAAAAGTTAGAATAGTGCGTTTAGTAGAAATGGGATTTACTGAAAGACAAGCAAATAGTGCAATTAGAAAATATACCAATGTTCAGGTAAGTGCAAAGACCTTTTTCTTTTTTGTGGCAGAATTTGCTCATAACTTTATTGCCCTTTCAGATTGCCTTACAAAGAGATGGGTTGTTTTGCAGTTTTAATTTATATACTTGTATAGCCATGATTTTAATGATAATGGTACTAGACTATATAGCACTTGCATGATGTAAAAAACTGCATTGTTTGTAAAACCCCTCTATAGTAACATATAGAAGTGCGTTGTTTGGGTAACTCATGTAATTTTTGTCATTTATTATTTTTCTTTTCTTTTTAAACATATTTTGGTATTGAGAAACTATTTATTTCAAGACCAACGAAATTTACAAAAAAACTTTGCTCAAGAAGTTATCTACAAAATCTCATAGAATTATTTACATCTTTTTCTGAAAAATTTACTATATAGTAGCTGCCACTAATAGAAATAGACACCATTTAATAAAGAGCAAACAAGCTTCTTTCCCTTGCTGGGCCATGTGTGTAGGAACCAGGTACTGCCGGTGATTGCCAGTCTCTCTCATGTGTCTTCAGCTGAAGAAACACTTGTCAATGTTACTCACAATTTTAAAGGATTTTTTAATAGCTCAGTAATGCTGATTTTTCTGTTACCTTCATTCAGTGATTTTTTATGCTTTCTTCTTTGCCTTTTTTTCTGGGATTTTTCGTTTGAGAAGATTAAGGATAGTCGCTATCTTTCACTGGTATTTGTAAGTGTCAGTACACAATTGCAAGGATAGCAGGTCGTTAAAACTGCTGTGGTTCATTGTTTGCCATACTGGCAGATTAGAGGTTATAAAAGTCTGTGTAAGCAAAGCTAATATATGGTGACTGGAAAGGAAGAAGAGAGAGTGTAGTCTGGAGTGTGATCATTTGGAAGTATATTGGGATGGCAGCCCCTTTTGAAGGTCATTTCAATCATTGAGAAAGGGCAGAAGTGATGAAATGGATCTGATGGGAATTCAAGTGGAAAACAAACAAGATAAAGAGTACAGAGAATGTTGTTGCTTGTCGGTATAAAGAGAGAATCTGATGGAAATATGTTATTGATGAAGTAGTTTCGCTGAATTGATACATTTGAAATAAGTGTGAATTACGACATATTTCAGTTTGGCAGGTCTTATAATAGCATATGACCCTACAGTATACAGTACATTAAAAATCCCTCATCTCCCCCAAGTCAGCCAGGTTTGGTAACACTTCTATGCATGTTACAATGTTTTAAAATCAGTCCAAAAGATTCCTTTTCTTTTCCATTTTATAATTGTTGAACCTTTGAATTTTTATCTACAGCCTGCCTTGGATGCCTTGTTAGCTGGGGAGTTTAAGGAGACTTTGGATGATGTTTTTTATTCAGATGAAGAAGATGACTTCGTTAAACGTGTAAAAGTACCTCAGACTTCGAAGGACGTTAAAATGAAGTGAGGAGCATTTTTGTTTTGGAAAATTACCCAGTTTATCAATGAGCTATTTTCAGTATTGTCTTAATGGTTTTTACTTACTGATGCTACTGTGTAATAACAAATGTTATAGGTTTTTAGAAGATATATTTGACTTGTACTTATAAGTACAGATACAGTATATACAGTGAATTGTAAATTTGTTTTATGCAATGTTTAGAAGCAAAGAATTGAATTGACATAAGATTGATAAAGCCCGCAAATGAATACCTCAGACAACGAGGGAAGTGTCAGTACAGTATGACCAAAGAACCCAAAAGGCAGCAGCAATAAATCAAGTAAAAATAAGGTGCAAAAGTGATATGTGGAACTTTTTTTTTAATGGTTCCCCCTGTCTTATCCTAGTCTCATCACCTTTAAAAATGTGGCCCCTATATGGGTAGAACATGGTAGAACGAGGAACATTGAAGAAATGCCTCCTTAAGAAGAAAAGGGAACTAACAACAGACTTCAGAATGACTGCTGGGAAACCTAAATTGAATTTCATTACCTAAATTGAATTTCAGTAAAGTCAATTGGAGGGAATTAATCCAATAGAATGTTATGCCAAACCCTTAGAGAAGCTCTGAAGAAGTTGCAACATTTCCCAGACTTATATAGAAAACAAAGAGCTAAGTAGGACAAGTTTAGAAAAGGTTATCAATTAACATTACAGAAACCATTATGTTGATTAGGAGAAAGGCTGTAAAGTTTTTTATAATGCCCAGCTTTGAATTATATAAAGCTTACATGCTGCATAGTTGAATGATTAAGAGAAATGGCAAGGGGTTGGTAGGAGGCCTAGTGGCCTGTTTGACTGCAGGATAATTACTAAGATTGATTTAAAGGGAAAGTAAAAGGCCACTGGGGAAAAAGTTGATGGCCTTTTAATTTATACATGTACAGTAATTTATTTGGGTTAGATGAAGGAATCTGGTTGTGTACCCCAGGATAATTACTAAGATTCACTTGAAGGGAAAGTTAAAGGTGACGGCCTTTATCTTATACATAAGTACAGTAATTTATTTGGGTTAAATGAAGAAATCTGGTTGTGTACCCACTTGACCTTTTTATTAACAATTATTAAAACCCTGATAGAATATTTCAGAGAAATCATCCTAAAATTATTTTTCTACACTGTACATTGTATTGTGGTCAAGTTAGAGGTTTCACAGTGCATACCTCTTTCTAACGTATGTGATTTTTTTTTTTTTCAGTCCAAAAAATCCTGAAGGTTTAACATCTTTATGGGTTGGAAATGTTTTACCCGAGGTCACTGAAAAAATGCTTAGCCAGTTATTTTCTAAGTAAGTATACAGTGAATTTGATGTGTTCGTATGTTATTTCATGTTTGCATTTTTTATTTCATATGTGTCAAGGACAGTGTGGTACTTGTCTTTTGTATATACGTATTTCTGTGTGAGGTTTTCATGACCACCAACTGTAGAAGGCCAGGGAAGTTTGAACTGACTTCTTCTCCAGTGACTGGAAGTCCCCCTAGAAGCCATTAAAATTGTTGCCGTAAAATCCCCTTGTTTAGTAGATTAAGGTTTCAGTCCATGAATTATATTAGATGGTAATCAATTTTTAACTAGGTTGGATACCTGCACATGTAGGTTATGAGAAATAAAGATAGTATTGATAAAATAAAAACCCATTATTTTGAGTAAATCACAGGTTTCATAAAAAATGAGTTTCGTCACAAATACAGTGAAGTTTTGTTAGTACGCAATGTGAGAACTTGTTTTATCAGATCCTTATATTTAATGAGGTTTTGCTTCAAGCCTGTTCTGCCATTTGTTACTGAGTTACTAAGTCATACTTATAGTTTTAGTTTAAATTTATTAATTTTGATTCTTTTCTGTTTTCCGCACAGAAAAGGTCATGTTACAAGTGTTCGATTATTGAAAGAAAAATACTGTGCATTTGTTAATTATGCCGACAAAGAGGCTGCAGGTCGTGCCATGGAAACGCTTCAAGGTCATGATTTGTGTGGTCAGAAACTCCTTATAAAATTTCCTGATAATCCAATTGTAAATGGAACACAAAATGTCATATTCAGAAAAACGAAACCACCTGTTGTTAGAAGGTAAGTTATCTTAATTCAGTTTTGTACTTGTCTCATCAGAGCTCTTTTAGTCTTATGTATTATCAAATAGTATTGCTCTAAAACATAAATTTAGTGTACATATTAAGAGGAAATTAAATCTATTTTAATTTTTTTTATTTTTTCAAGATTTATTTAGGTACAGTTGTATTTTTGGAGCTTTTAAATCAGAATACAGAATGGCCAACATAATGGATAAAAAATAAAATGAATTCCTATTGATTCATTATATGCTTGTTTATTTGCTCTTCTAAAGATTATGTAGTATTAAGTTACGATAAATTCTGTAGTATTCCAGAATTATGGTGCACTTGCAGCATTGTTTTGTAGGTGATGAGACTTATTGCTCAACAGATGTTAGAGTAGCGTTTTCTTAGTATTTTTCATTCTAATTGCAGTAGGTTTAATCACTAAAAGATTTTATAGTAATCTGTAAAGTCTAGTAATATGTGTGCATTCATGGAAATTGCTGCATAAGTTTTGTAAGCCAAGGTGGATGTTATATTGAGTATATTTTGAGGTATAATTTTTATATGAAGGATGTCAGGAGGGTTTAAGTTTTTATTGAAGAGTTGTTAACAATTGGCATTTTATTCCAGCTGTAAGTTTTTCATTGACAAGGTTTCTCTCTCTTGACTTGGTTAGTGAGAGTGAGTTTTTTTAAAAAGAAAGTCCACTGCGATTTGTTAATTTTTTACTTGATTTTGTAACTTGATAAGAATGTGCCATAGTTTTGCATTTACAAAGAAGAAGTTAACTTATTTTTCTCTTTGCCAATGCATATATATTTGATGTTGTTCTCAGTGATGCACTGACATAGGTAATACATTAACATTATTAATTGAAACTGAAGTATTCTTTTATGCTGACCTCATTGGGGGTAGTGAGTGCACCTCACGCACTGCACTGTAGGCATTACTTAAGGTTCTTTGCAGCGTCCCTTCGGCCCCTCGCTGGAACCCTCCCATTCCTTTTACTGTACCTCCATTCATATTCTCTTTCTTCCATCTTACTTTCCACCCCCTCCTAACAATTGTTTCAACATCATTTTCAGCGCTGAACGACCCCATTGGTCCCAGCGCTTGGCCTTTGTCATAAATTTTATTTTCCAATTCCAATTCTTTTACACTGCCATCATTTCTTTTCCACTTCTTCCACGCAGCAATACTAAGCCGAACGGTGTTGCAAGTGGTATTGCCGTATCGCCTCCTGCCACGCAAGTTCAAAATACTGCCCAGTCACAATCTAACGGCTCAAAATTGAAGGGACCAGTCAATGGTGATGAATGTTACTTCTGGCGCACAACTGGATGTGTCTTCGGTGACTCGTGCAAACATAAACACATTCCAAATCATAAAGGAATTGATAAAAAACCTTGGCAAAAATAAAATATACATTTATATAATACATATATATATATATTATATATCTATATTTACTATATTTCTCCCAGTCTAAATTTGGTTTGTTCTTTCTGAATGTGTATATTCAGTGTTTTATTTATTGATACATCTCAAAGGAAAAAAGTTTCTACAGTCTCTACATTGGTTGTAAGTTTTGTATTTACATGTTAGTTGATGAGGCTGCGCTCTGTGGGGAGAGAAAGCTCTCATACGCCTTGAAATGTGGTGCTTAAAAAAAAACCATGTGAACATGTAGTCTGCCATTGTAGGAGTTCATCTCTTAATAAACATTTTCTTTTGAAATTTGATGCCCTCACATGCAGATCAAGTTAACTTTTGTGGATGATTGGGAGATCATTGTGTAAGAAATGTGAGAGAAAAAATATACAAGTCATTTTCTATGTGGAATATTAGGGCTATATGATAATGGGATTTTCAGGCTTTGTTTTTTCGGATTTTCTATTTTGAGATATAGTTTTATAAAAGTTTTATATTGTGTCAGATTAATAGAAGAATAACTGTGGAAGAAAAAAAAAAAGGTTTGGTGTAGCCAAGCTTGAGAAAGATTTCTATAATTAGTTTTGAGATATTTATTCACACCTTAGATATGTTATCGTTGATAATGGTACCAAAGGATGTGCATTGGTTAAATCCATTGACGACAAAGAGGAGACAGTAAGATTTTTCAGCATTCCAAGAGGTGATGCATCATATAGAAACTAAACGGGAGTCTTCATTGCTGCTAGCAGATCACACTCTTCGTTAACCTCTCTTTGAATCTGAACCAAGATAAAAAGTGAGTTCATGTGAGGAATGCCTGGCTTTTCACGTAAGCATAGCAATACAATGCCCTATCATTTTCAAGTATTTATTTTACTTTCCTCATTTCTAGGGATTGTGCGGTAGGTGTTTCTCTTAAACCTTCAGTGAATTCCATCATATCTAAGGTAAAACGACCATTCTAACTGGAATTTATGTTGCACTTTTTATGCAATCGTTAGTGAATATAAATATAATTTACATTGTGTTCTTGGAAAGACTTTATTTGTAGTTTTCTTTAGTACCTAGATAATTTGTACTGTTATGTATTACAGGATTTGTAACTTAACTACACCTTTCTTCAGTTTGGAGGAAAAAAGTTTCATAGACACATTATACTTTTGTTTTCTTATTGAACTATGAGAAGGCAGTGTTTTGTTTGGTTATGCCAAAAAGGAATTTCTAGTTTGCTTTTGTCCTGTCTTAGTTGGGAGTGATAGATTATCAGTGATTATCTTTCAGATATATTATTCCAATGGTCTAGATACAAACAGCCTCTCCATCAGGTATAATAAGCTGAAATTAAATTTTTGGAATAGTTAAAAAAAAATTCTTAAAGAAAGCTTTGTTTTGTACATCAATACTTTTGATGCATGGTGTTTTTAGATCGCCCATAATGTTCTCACTCACACTGTAATCAGTATCCAAGAAATAAAAAGTATTGTCATTATGTAAGAAATTTTTGACGATTAAACACTCCTCAAACTTGTTAAGAACATTTGATTTTTATTGAATTGATACTGATGTTCATTACTGCAATTGCTGGATATTACATTTGGCTGTGAAGTTATTAAGAAAAGCTAAGAAAGCTCGTTGTTTTTCATTCACTGCCAAGGTACTTGCTAAGGGAAAGTAGGTTTCAAACTGGTCAGTTTGAAATAGAGAACTAAAGTTTTGAGACGCCCACTGCTGGCTAATCAGCAGTTTTGAGGAAGGGGGTGGTCCCCTACTATATTACTCAATGTCAGACAGTATTATGAAGGATAAAAAAAAGGGTTGTGGTACTTAATCCCTTGCTTTTGTGTTTTAATACATTTGAGAATACTTTTTCTTTCTGTTTTTTATTGTCAAGAGTTTTATGGTGTCACAATCAACTGAAATGTTATTGAATTGCATCTTTTTTGCATGAGGAAAGTGGCACCATTAAAAAATCACTATAGTTGTAAAAACCCACAAAACCACAACGTTTTTCTTGGTAAAACTGTTTGCCCTTTTCAATTTTTGAGTTTTTTCTTTATGTCTCTTGTTGTTGTTGGATAAGAAAGCACAGCACAAGTAAATTCACCAGAAGTTTTGGAGAGCATGCACATTTCGTTCATTGTCTGTGTCACAAAGAGAAAAATGACTCCACTTCATGAGTACCAAATTTCCTTTTTAATTCGTTCATTGCCAAATGAGCAATATCAGTTTATTAGACAATTTTTTTTAGCATAATTCCTGTTCCCTACTAGAAAACTTGTTTGTATTTTTTCTCTTGGTGAATGAAAAAGAATGCTAAAATTAATCTTTGTTAGGCACTAACCCATTAATCATAAATAGCCTTATTCCATAGAACAGATCTCCAGCCACACCAGTCATCTCCATTATTCCATGAGGCCTCATTCTTCCGTGTGGCTCTGCTGTGTGCAAACATATTCCAAGCTGCTCTTCTAGGATTATCATATTTTATATAGTGATGTTTAATCACTCCTTCAGTTACTGTATACATACTACCTTTTTTCCATTATACTTTTCATTAGTTTTATGCCTGGCACAAGGAAGTCGGTCATTGCAAGTACAACGCTTGATGAAAGTTAGTGCCATGGAATTGTTATGAATTATTTAATTTCCAGATTGTTTAAAGAACAAAATGAAAATTGCAAATTAGAAAAAAACTCAGTTGATTGCCACTGGGATGTGTTCTGATAACTGATTGAATTGCATTATGTAAGTTGATCCATTTTAAACCGATATAAAAATTTGTACAAAGGCTGTATTAAAAACTACAAAACACAAAGAGCCAGTTAATGTTAAAATTTCAAAATGCATTTTGAAATTTTGAGTTTGTACACATTATGAGGCCCTACTTGCAAGTGGGGTGAGTTTATGCCTCAGTGTGGCTCTGAATATCAGAAAGTTTTTCAAAGCAAGTCCTTTTTAATAGTAAACTCAGAATATTCAATCTGCCCACCATTTTAATTTTTTTTTTTTTTATATCCAGAGGTAAATATTGTAGAGCTTGCAATTTGGAAAATTTAATGTTTCTGTATGCAGACCCATATTTTTTTAGCACTGCAGTTCTATTTGCATTCTGGCTCTTCATTTCTATTAATATCTATGGATGATTACATAAAGTAAGGTGTGATACAAATGTACTGCAGATGTGAGTGATTAATGGATGACTGTAATGATATCTTCGCTCTTAATTTTCTTTTTATGATGTAGCGAACCTGTAAGGGTGTGGCATGTTATGTTTACAGCTCCTTTATTTATTTATCTGTATGCATTGATATGATTGAGTACAGTATTGAATGGATACACCAAATTGGCAAAGACTGAGTGGTTACAATATACATATGTTTTGATTCAGTATTATATCACATTCATCCACAACCACTTATATTGTGTGAATTTGTAATGTTTTATACTCATTTTAAATTCGTGGTTGCACACTGGGCCAAGATTAGCACTCCTGCTAATTTATACAGATGCTCTAATTACTTCTCGGCCTTGGAGTTAAGATCATGTGAAACAAACAATAGTACCTTATTGGTTAACTAGAGGTCTTTCCCATGTTTTAGATTGGCCTTAATATGATGTCAAGATGGAGCCATTTTCTGCATGAAGCCTAAGAGGTATTCCATCACGATCAATATATTTTACTGTAAATTCAACAGCATTTATCATTTAAAATACAGGGTTCTATGCCAAGTAATTGTAATCCTTTCATCATTTCACATGATGTGAATAATAATAATAATGTTATTATTACTACTATAATCAGCCTTTATCTGTGAGTGATTAGCCTCTACTTCACATAGAATGTTTAATAAGTTGTAGACATGCAAAAAAAAAAAGATTAGGAAAAAACTAAATTGAATATCAAAATAATTGAAATATTCTAAACTTGAAACTCGTGTTCAATCTTTCCAAAGATATTTCCAACACCCCTACCCCTTACAGTGTACAGTAGTGAGATAATTCTTTGATAGAGAAGGAGGGGGCCAGGGAACTTGTAAGGTTTGTGAATAACCTGTCAGTATTTCTTGAAGGACCTGATATGAAGAAGGGCCTTCCAATAGTGTAGAGTATTGAGAGGTCTGACTGTTCAGGAAAGAAGACTAAATGAAGATGGATGGCAACTGTGAATGGTTAAAAGAAGTAAGTAATAGTCAATTGCAGACCCCATGGTTGCTACCAGAATTGGGAAAGCTGTAGATCCACATGGATTGCAAATGCTTTAGTGCCAATCTTGAAAGTGTTGGGGTCAACTTTTGCCATGTAGTTAATGTTTTATATAATTAAATTGACATTGTAATCTTTTACTTATTTTCAAGACTTCGAACTGCCTTTATAAAACACCTCCTCTGAAGTTTGCTGGTTGGCTGATGTATGAACCTTTACCCATAACTTTCCATGGCAGGGAATTTTTGCTGTGATAGCAAAATCCCCGACTTCATGACTTCTCAAATGTCAATGAGGTTTTAATTTCTGTAATCAAGGCATATGTCCCCACCTGGTTTGACCTCTTACTCCACATCCATTTGGTTACACACACACACCTATATTAGAAGCAGTCCTCGGTTTACAATGGAGGTTCCGTTCTTGAGACTTCACAAGCCGAAAATCGTTAAAAATCCTAAGAAAACCTTACTTTTAATGCTTTGGCTGTATAAAGAACTATGTAAACTGCATTTTTATTGCATTTTTCATAAAAAAACCTTCAAATATTGGTTAAGTATTTACCACTTTTGGAGTCATATTTCTTCTGTCAGACCGGCGCTGTAACCCTGGAACATGCTCTGTAACCCTCGAACATGCGTCGTAAACCTGGAATTAATTTCTGATGAATATAATTGAAAAGCGCCGTAACCTTGGAATGTCTTAAGCCGAATCCGCTGTAAGCCAGGGACTGCCTGTAATGTATTTAGCAACTAGGCAAAGACAGATTCAGTATCTTGACAATAAGCTGTTAGGCCAGCTTGATACAAGAGCTTTAAAAGAAACCATAGCATCTGATTATAAAATAGGCTGTGAAAGAAGTATTTGTGCTTTATTGGTCTAGCAGATTTAAACTACTGTCAGGTTAAAAGAAATCAAAGCAAACAATATAGTACTATGAGTAATTTGATGTAAAGTTTCAGAAATTGCAGAACACTTTACTGTTTTCAAAGATCTTCCTATTTTGATGTACTTTGATGTTGCATGACCGAGTGTTTGGGATAGATTTTCACATTGCGAAAGGGTTTCATGTTTTCTCATGGTTAGCAGCACTGTGGACCAATTGTTGGTATGTCTGACGTGAGTACTTGTCCCTCATTTTTTTCTGTAGGTATAATAAATCAGATTTCATTTAACTTTATATTTTTTTTATATATAACCACAGCTAGATAAGAAGTCTAGTCTCAGTAACAGGTAGACTTGTAATATTAAAAGGAGAATGCAAGGACCATGTTCATCTGTGATAATGGAATGTTACTTAACATTAAAAGCATTTTTAAACATTATAAATATTCCAGTATTATATTCTATGGTAAAGGAGAGAAATTTACCACCGAAAATGGTTAAGTTGTTATTAGGGAAGACATTCCCTCAACAAACAGCAAGACAAGACTGCATGCAGTAATTTGTTTCTTGTAGAAACAATGAAAAAAAGCCTGTAATTATTTGCTGTATACAACTGAATGCACTTAGCATTGCATGTTTTTGTTTTGTGTTATCTAGGTCTAAGAAAACGGCACTGTTGCACTGTAACTGTTCAAGTGCAAAGTAAGGCTTCCTTTTGTTTAATAACTAGCAAATCTGAATACAGAAAAGTCCAAGTGTTTACTTCATGAAGCTTATAAAAAAAGACATGGAAATACATCATGCATGTTGCTCTTGCAATAAAAGAAAGATAACGTGTGGATATGACCTCCCTAACATCTATATTATTGCCTTAACTTGCAAGACACTATCATAGAAAACGTAAAACTAGTCGATGACTTGCTGTTATATTTGCTCCCATCATGGAGTAATGAGAGTTGTCTAGCGTTTCATGTATATCCTTTAAACATTTACCTCTAGACTAAAGTTCCTTATTCTAAGATTATTTAACAGCTGGGCTAGAGGAAATTAACTTATGCCTCCACTTGACTGCAGCACAAAGGAAGACGTTTCCCCAAACGTGACGAAGGGTTAAGATCTATATCTATGGTTAAGATCTTCGAAGGAAATATAAAAAGACAAGACTGTGCAGTATTACAATATTTTAAGATAGCATTATCTTTTAACCCTTGTGACAATGTATTCAAGGGATAGTCACTTTATCCACTAAGTATTGAAATAAAACTTATATCTGAGCAGTATTATTGATTATTAAGATTACTTACTGTCCATACGATTGCTCAACATCCGTTTCGAGAAGGTGATGGTGATGTGCTTATTCCAAGTCTTTGGTCAAGTAAATGATAAATATCTTGCTGTTAATTATTCGAGTACGGTTGTATTCGAGTTGTACCGAAAAAGACACTACTATGTATTCATTAACTCCCATTTTCACTTTAAACTAAGCTACTGACTGACATGGTATTTTTTATAATTTTGCATCATTTAGGCCTATAGTTGTTTACGCTATATTGTAAAACGTCGGTGAGATGATATGATAATGTAATGATAACCATCGAAGAAATAAGATGTTTCGATAAACAGCTATTTTGTCTTTTATTGAACCTTTCCTGTGGTATTGGCATTTAATTGCAATTGTGTGTAGTGCTAAACAAGATTTGCTGGGCGTCGATTAGCGGTATATAATACCTGGTAATACACACACAAATAGATTTTCTACGACTAGTTGAATACTATTAAAATACAACGGACACTGTTGGTAATACTTAGAGCACCAACTGAGACATGTAGTTCACTCATACGTACTCGAATTGCGAATTTAACAAAATGTCCTCTAAAATGAGGGTAGGCCTATGTGTTCGTCTATGCCAACTTTTTGTAATATACTTGAGTGCCAGTCTATTCTGTCATCTGGTACACATTATGTTAGAGGACCACTCTCGCCTAAATTGCTCATGAATAAAAGAAAAATGACTACTGTTTTCTCTTGTCTGTAAAAAAACTAAACACGACATCCTGTGGACCTGTTGATAAGCCCAAAGCGTCACTTTGGCTTTCCCGTAAGTTGACTTGTGTAATTTACATATAAGACTGAGAAAAAAATTATTTCCAATTTGTTTAGTTTATATCGATTTATGTAAAGAATTGGATCACGACTAGCTCGGCTTAAAGGAGAACTAGAAAACAGTTAACAATGGCGAAAGTCAGCGACAGGAAGTGGAAGTCACATCAGTTATTCATAGCCTCAGTTACGTGGTGTCTGTGGCGCTTCATGTGGTACTAGAGCCAGTGTCTTTTTTTTCTTAGGCCTAGTCACTGATTTTTATTTCCCCGTCGAATTTGCATACGCATACTTAGAAAGAGAAGGAGGTTGGGTCAATCAGAGGTTGGGGAAAACATTCATCAACGCCAGGAACACCATCTGAGACACGATGCCATTTTCCCGAAGTCGTACGAACAAGATGTTGGATGACCGTCCAACACCCGAGCAGAAACTTCAGCGCCTGAAGACGGCCATCCAAGCCATCATTGCTGATGATGTTTGCACGGTGAGTATGATGAGATATATTATAGTCTTGAAGATGTTAATACACACTCACACACACAGCTTTTTAATGTGATGTAAGTTCTGCTGTATGATGAGAATCGGAGAATGATTACGTCAGATGCTATATGCGACATCAAAACGATCTCGCTTTCAGATGATAATTTATAAAATATACTGCATGGATAACCACGCAAAAAGTGTGATTTAATCTCTCTCTCTCTCTCTCTCTCTCTCTCTCTCTCTCTCTCTCTCTCTCTCTCTCTCTCCCCTTAGGTCGTTGGTTCAAACGCAGTCATTCATTACGTTTTTTTTTTTTATCGACTGAACAGATGTTGTCTCCCATTCTGTTATTGAATAATGAAAATATTATTATATTTGAACGCAAAGTTTTCACTATAATTCGTAAATATTACCTTCTGTATTGCTTCAAGGTTGTCTCTTGTATACCCGGCAACATCGAAGTCGGAGCAACGCACGACCTCGTCCTCGGGGCAGAACTGGGTAAACCTCGACGCGTCAAGGCAACCCTCTTGCACCTAGCCCTTCACCAAAGGGCGGCGCAGTGTGCCAAGCTGCTGCTGCATCTGGGAGCTCCCACAGAAGGTAGTAATAGGCCTATGGGTCTCTTAGACTGAAAGAAAGTACAAATTGCGATCTTATGAGGTACTACGTTGAGGTATTTGGGATTTTCTGATTTCATAAGCCTTATCAATTAAGTAATTCCTTAAGTCTCTCGTCCTTTTAACAGCTCCCGAGAGCGACCTGGGCGACCGCGCGCTTCACGCCGCCGTCAGGATGGGCAGTTACGACTTGGTGAACCTCCTCCTCGAGTATGGATCGTCAGCTCAGTCGACCAATGCCGCTGGGGAGACGCCCCTTCACTTGGCTGCCGGAAAGGGACTTGTCCACATTACCAAGGTCCTGCTGGATGCCGGGGCAGACCCTCTTGCCAATAACAGGTGAGTTAAAAAAACAAAAACAAAAACTATATTATATATATACATATATATCTTATATATATATGTATATATCTATAATATAATAACTATACATACATATTACATACATATATGTGTATATATAAAGGTATAAGCCACAAGGGAAAATAAACAACGGAGTATCCGCAAGATCTTTCGACATTCAAACGTCCTTTACTTAGCAGTTCCGTTTGAACGTCGAAAGATCTTGAGGATATTCCGTTGTTTATTTTCCGTCGTGACTTATACCTTTATTTATGGATTTATCACGTTCCAAACTTTCGTGATTCAGTCACACACACACACACACACACACACACATATATATATATATATATATATATATATATATATATATATATATATATATATTATATATATATATACACGTATATACGAAACATTGTGTTATCACCTAAATCTCACAGACGCAATGACCGAGGATGGGATTGGAAGTCAGTTAAATTTAGACGAATCTCAACGAAATTATTACAATTAGCACATTTTTTTTCAGTTTGCACTTTCCGTTACTATCGATACGGAACACAAAGGCCTACTATGCTATCACCTAAATCTCAAAGACTTAGAGATCGACCTCGAAGTGGGTGCGATTTAGGCGATATACATATCGATTTTATTACAATTTTGTCTATTCATTTTCCTTCAGTTACGGATATCACGAAACACATAGGCCTATACTATGCCATCACCTAAATCTCACAGACAGAGATCGGGAATCGAACTCGAAGTGTGAGATTTAGGCGGACCCCAACGAAATGATTACAACTTGCACATTATTATTATTATATAAATATTATTTTATTGTCCTTCATTCATAGATATCACGAAACATGCTGGGACGTAGCTACGCTCTCGGGAACTCCCTCGGCGACTGCCTGCGCTGATCTGATCCTTACGCATCACTATCAGGAAAGGGAGAGGGAAGGGGACGTATTCCTAGAATAATTTGAAATCACCTAACCTCCATAATGAAAAATAAGGATGTGATGAAGTAAGTATCTTCAGACACTTACAAATTTGGCACTTATTTATCATGGAATCTTTAGAGCAAAGTCGATGGCCAGTTGGATGAGTTACTGTCATTCTTGTATCGAACCTTAGATTGTTCTTATGAATAATTCCCTTTTGGTATATAAGTTCATTTAAGATAAAATGAGTCTGATATTAAGGATATTTGTAGCTGAACTTTGAAATTATAAAAAATCCACATTCCTTTCCTGTAATGAATAATAAAACCACTTATTTAAAACTCAGAATCGTGAATTAGTTTATGACAATAGAATATGTTCTGTGTCCCCAAATATCTAATATTAAGTGAAACAAAACATTAATAAATTATAATAAAAACAAGTGCCTTACATTCCTGTTTCAAATGTTATGAATTTCCAGTCGAACAGAAGTTTTCTTTTACGTTAACTAGAGAGAGAGAGAGAGAGAGAGAGAGAGAGAGAGAGAGAGAGAGAGAGAGAGAGAGAGAGAGAGAGAGAGATGGTTTTGATTAAGCTGGCTTTATTTGATAGGGTAAGAAGTGGATTAAGAGGCTTAGTGTGGACCTCCGTAATCTACCCGACCAACATAAAGAGAGAGAGAGAGAGAGAGAGAGAGAGAGAGAGAGAGAGAGAGAGAGATCAGCGCACGGGTAGGCAAGGTGCCGTAGGTACGAGGGTCAGGTGAGTGAATGAGTGACGGACGATGGGAAGGGGGGTTTGCTATATGTGGGAGGGAAAAGGGGGGGAGGGGGGGAGGGAGAAAGGGGGATGGGTGGGAGTTGCTTCCAGGGAATCTTGGCCGATGGCAACAATCAACTTGTGCCATAAACTCCTAGGAGCGGAGCTGGGCAGTACTCCGGGAGGAACCTTCCCGCCTTTTCTCCCTCTAACTCCAGGGAAAGACAGACTTTCCCGCCAGAAGTCTTTAAATAAAAAATCAGAAGAAAAAAATGCGTTTCAGAGAATATCGTCTTTTTAATTTCTTCGTGACGTTATTTTTCAAAATCTTCTATTTTTCTTTCACAACAGGAAATGTACCGAGAAGTATTTAATTGGCATCGTGAAGTGACGCTATCAAACGCTGTTGTTTATACGAGGAATTTGAATACGTGAACGGTTTTCTCATCACAGATAATATATATGAGAATGACAATAAGGAATTTTAGTCACTGAATTATTTATAAGGAAAAGGAGAGTAATCTGACATTTCTCGATACAGTTTGTTTTAACGCAGATTTCTTAACCGGGTCAATTATTTTACGCAAGAAAATACTGGTTATTCAACACGAAATGACTAAACGTAATCTACGCGAAATCAGGATAAATAGTGACAGTGTATTTAAGAGTAAAATCAGTTTTTATATTGCGACACATAGAATAATTTGGTTTTGAAAAGACACTACTTCGCGTTTCGAACTGAGTCCAGCCCTTTTCTCATTCGTTTAGATGTTTGTTCCCTGTGAAGTTCACAAAGGGCTCGACAAGCGACAAACGGCCGCCCCGCTGGAGGAGAACAGCAGCGGCGTTGGGATCATCCCGATATGTAACCGTAACAGTACCAACGGCGTTTCTCCTTTCCATCCCACCTGCGGCTGCTTCGGGTCTTCCCCTTCGTTGGCTCATGAATGTGGAGGGAGCAGTACTGCTTTCCCTCCTCCCCCTCCCCCTCCTCCACATCCTCCTCAGCCTACACATCCTAATTCCCTCCTTTTCCCTCCACCTCCTGCTTCCCTTTCGCAACTTGAAATGCCTCCTCCTCCTCCTACGAGAAGCCAGGAAAGGCACGTCGTAGGGTCTTCCTCGACAGCAGCCCTAGCATACGAAGGAGTTGGAGGAGGAGGAGGAGGAGGGACGCTCATGACTCACGCTTCAGGAGACGCTGTGGGCGTCTACCTCCTCTCCAGAGACCACCTTCGCAGGTGCTTCGAGTGCGCCTTTTGCTCTCACCACTACCTGTGGCCTCTCTCCTCCATGGCTGCTGATAGCGGGACTGCTTTTCTCAGCTCTTCGTCAACGGCTACCGCAGCCGCAGCTGCTGCGGCGGTGGCTGCAGCAGCGGCGCTAAGGTCTCCTAGTACTACCTCGCTGTTGCACAACCAACTGTTGAGGAGCAACGAGGACGAAAGGGCGGAGGATCGAGGGGCGTCTACAGGCAGTTGGCGTCATCGGGGTTTCACGGTTGACAGCCTCCTGGCTCCCAGGGACACTTGGCTGCATCACGTTCGTCCCTCGCATTTTCCAGCGCATCACCACTTCACAGCTCATCTGCCCGCTGCTAATGCTGTTGCTGCTGCTGCAAGCATAACAGCACAGCTTCCCTCCCGTAGTCCTAGCGGAGGTGAGTAGGTTTATTTATTTATTTTTTTATTTAAGTTTTTTTATAACCATGTGACACCTCTTTCTTTAGGCCTACTCGAACATGTATACTACAATATGTAGTTGACATATTTTTGTTAATGATTTTGATATTTTTATCCGCATCGATGCCTTGACAACTGAATAATATCACAATTTAGGATTTTGCAAAAGGCACAGGACACAAAAACACTTTTTACATTTTTAGAAATATATATATATATATATATAATTAAAACTTAATATTTTGCACAACGCAAACGGCAAAAGACCACGTTATCTATAGTTCTTGTTGGGGGGCTGGGTTGTAGGAAAGGCTAGGTCAATGGAGAGCCTAAAAAGGTTAGAATAAGGTTTCGCACTGAGTTAAAATACAAAAATTTTTGGATACGATATTCATGTTTTATTTATTAGAATAAAAATGTAAAAAAATAAAAAAAATAGATAATGTGCTTGTTAAACAGTACAGAAAAATGATTTCTAATAAAATATAAAATATTTATTTTAATATTTTGGTGAAACAAAGCTCTATTTGACCTAAGATTTGAGCACATTTCATTTTCCGTTAAAAGTTTGGAATGCGTATGATGTTGACAACTTATGCATGAGGGGAAAATCATGCACGCGTCCCGACTAGGCTGGAGGTCGGATCACACCTTGTTCACTTTCACGCTTTGTCACACTCAAGGTACCTTGGTCACACTTACGTCTGACAAAGAGAGAACAAAACTATTAACTATAAAAGAAGCAAGCTGGTCTGCATCTTTATTCATAGGCAAATTTTATCGTTGGAAATTAGAATTAAGACTATGAGACTAAACCAGTGGTTTTCAACCTGTGGGCCATGGCTGGTTCTGAGGGGGGCCATGACACAAGCATCTTTAAAATAATATTTAAAAGTGAAAAATCTAGAAATAATGAAGCACAAAATGAGAGAGAGTTGAAAAGCAAGCACAACCATCACACTAGCTACCAAATCTATGCAGTATTTTATATGCCTACAATAAAGTACTGTAATTTTTATTTCTATAATTGTTGTACAAGTGTAAATTTAGTTTTTATTACAATACAAGTAGACAAATATTATTTACTATAAATGCACGCCAGCGCTTAACTTCATAAGTGGAATTTTAGTTTTTATTTCAATGTCCCAAATTAATTTAGAATACTGTTAAATGTAGACCAGTGCTTATTTTCATAAGTGAAAAGGTATTTTGAGTTATTATTACAACCCATAAAATTTAATTACGCAAATACTGGAAAGTGTTTAATTTCATAAGTGAATACATGTCCTTTGAGTTTTGATTACAACATATATGAGTTATTAACAGTGAATAAAGGCCAACATTTTCTTCCAGTAATGAAAATGTAAACTAATGAAGCGCTCTAAAGAAATGGTTCTGTAAATGATAATGTAAAACTAATAAAAGTGTTCTAAAAAACGTTAATAAAATTCTAGTATTATATTTTACACAATTTTGAATGGCATTGGGCCACGAGTACTTAGGAATGCCAAAAATGGCCCATGGGCACAAAAAGGTTGAAAAACACTGTACTAAACAAAGCACTTGATGTTTCACTCAGCAGTTTAAAGGATAAAAAGTTATTGGCTTAATACTTAAGATTCTGCAAGTCCTTGACCAGTTGGCCACAACGAGAACTTCTGGTTGATAATAGTGTCAGTTCGAAATGCTAAGTAGCAGGATCATTAATTACCAAGTATGAACAATTGATAACTTAGAATGACCCAAGGTTAAGTCTAGTTTTTCATCCGAAACTGGCAAACAAGAAAAGGTATTTCAGTAGGTAGAGAATAAAAAAAAATAATCATTATGGAGGGCTCCGTATTTCTCTTCACTTCTCTGACAGCTCTCTAATCGAATGTAGGCCTAGAAATTACATGAACTGAGTTATTAGAGCTCTTGGAAAGTTCTCTATTCATTAGCATCGAGCTATGAGTCTAAGGTAAACAACGGACGTGCGTCATTTCCCGATTAAAAGAAAAAAAAATGAACATAGCTACAGATCACGTAGTTCAGAACATTTGGTTATGACTTCGTAAGTTATCAGAGACGGAATTTTGATAAGAGAAGACAAAAAATTGTAGAAAGCAAAGAACAAATTCTCTCTCTCTCTCTCTCTCTCTTTAAACTAACGTTAGCATTTGATGTTCGGTCTAGGTTTAACCTTACGCTCTTTAATCACGTTCACTTAAAGGAAGTATTTTTTTTTTTACTCTTGCTGTTGTTTCTGAACCTTTAAACCGTAAATAATGACTGAAAGAAGAATATCGCAGTGTTAATAAAACCTACCGTAATCACTCGATAAAGAGAGAGAGAGAGAGAAACATGAAATAAAAAAATTGCCTTCAGCGGCTCCCGCCTTCCTGTCATTTCATCTGTGCATACCCTCTTCTCCCAACTCGAGCCATCCATTTTTCCCTCCCTTCGCCTTCAAGCATGCATTTTTAAATGGCAGTGAGGAACAATTGTTTGCTTCACCGCTCGCCATTGGAAACCTACTTAGGCCGTTATCGTCGTCGAGGGCACTAATCTCAAAAAACCAGAGCGGGAGTTTGAACCTGGATTCTCGAGTTGTCAATTGCAAGAAGAAGAACCCCTCATTGTTCCGTGAAGTGATTCCATACGACTATTGTTCCAATCGCTGCGCATTCTCTCTCTCTCTCTCTCTCTCTCTCTCTCTCTCTCTCTCTCGTCTCCTCTTCATCTCTCTCTCTCTCTCTCTCTCTCTCTCAAAGGACGGCTAGATTTGCTGTTCTTGAAATGTTACATTCGTAGGCGGTTTAGCGTAGGCTCTGTTGATGTAGATTTAGCAGTGGATGCCTTTATTTAGCAACAATAATCACGAACACTTGTGTCTTTATCGTCATTATATTAATGATTATTATTATTACAAAGTTATTATGATAATAACTAGTACAAGTCAACGACTTTAACCCGTAAAATCCAAAATAAATGAGAAAGTTACTCAAACACCCCCATTCTTTATCTCGAATCCCAGGCTTGCCAACCTCTTCGCCTCCTGGTAAAGATGACGACGCTAGCCACCTGCAGGAGCAGAGACCCTTAAGTACCCGGGCATCGGTGTCGTCCGCTGGCGAAGGGGCAGCCACGCCCTCTGGGTCAACTGGGGTGACGCCAGTCAAGAGGAAGAGGAGACACAGAACGATTTTCACGGAGGACCAGTTGGACGAACTGGAGGCGACCTTCCTCACGACACATTACCCGGATGTTGTTCTGAGGGAGCAGTTAGCCGCCAAGGTGGATCTCATGGAGGAGAGGGTCGAGGTACGTAAAGGGGCGGTTTTCAAATGGAGGTGTACGTAAAAAAAGACTGTAGGCTACATTTATGTACGTAAAGAGACTATACACTTATGTACGTACTAAACTTATACACTTACGTACGTACACAGACACCTGCTCCTGTTTCTCCTATATGATGTTGGTTGCCATCTCTTTAGTTAATGACTGGTAATGCACGGGAAAGACACGTACACTTACGTACAGACTTACACACGTACACACATTTGCTCCTGGTTTCTCATGAAGGAGTGTCTAGGTACGTAAAGGAAGGGGTTTCAAAGGAAAAAACAAGTACTTACCGTAACGTACGTACAAATTTATACACGCACAGACACCTGTTGCTATCTTCTCACGGAGGATAGATTGGGGGTAAGTAAACGGATTTTCAAATGGAAATGTACGGGAAAGCACGTACACTTACATACGTACAAAGTTATACACGTACACTGATAAATTTATACACGTACACAAACACCAGCTTCTGGTTTCTCATGGAGGAGAGAGTTGAGGTACATACAGAAAGGATTTTCAAAGGGAAATGTACGTAAATACACATAAGCTTACTTACGTGCAAACTTATACACGTACACAGACACCTGCCTCTGTTTCTCATACGTAATGCTGGTTGCCATCTCTGCTATTGATTTTTTTTTAATAATAAATCTAAACTTAGGCTAACATTAGTCTTATATAAGAATCTTCACAAAATTAAGTTCTGTATCCTACCAACTTTCTAAGAAAAGGTAGACAGTGTGGGATTCTTGGTAACGTTAGTTAGTAGGTATGAATCGTCGTTATATCTTAACATGGACAAGTTATTTTGGAGTTCTTCTATATATATATATATATATATATATATATATATATATATATATATATATATATATAATATATATATATATATGTTCGTACTGAAGTAGATTATACATTATCAACATTCCTCTGTTGTTGTCAGGGGAAGTCTGTCGTCACACTGCGCATGCTCGAAATGTTCCGGCTGCGGGTTTGATTTGTATTCAAACTTCTACTTATACTCTATATTTCTATTCGTTTATTTAGTCATTCTTTAAAAAAAGAAAGAAACCTTAGTATTGCTTTCTTTACACACGCATGTGAGTGTATGTGCGTTTGTGTGTATTTAGTATAGACACAAACGTAGATTACGTTAGGCGTAGGTTACCGACGGGATCGAAAATACATAGATTATTTGTAAAAAAAATGTGCAAGATAGTTTTTTTTAATTCTTGCAATTTGAAGTCAATTTTGAAAAAATTCTGCATTTAATACTATTAAAATGGTAAAATATTGTATATTTCCTCTAATAAAAGATAATAAAAAAATTCTTAAATCAGTTCGGTCTATATAATAAAAAGTGGAGTTTGAACCCTTAATGGAAGGAGTTCAATTCTCAAATTTTGGAAGGATCAAGAAAGAGAGAAGGATTTATTAATTTTTAGCGTTGAGTAGACGATGTGAATGAGGTACAGAAGTGGGTTTTTGAGTTTGTGTAGGAGGCAAACGTGCTGCTGGTGAGCGTTATGGGCTGGGTTGCAAAGTGGCTAAGGTTGTAGTGGAAGTTTCAAACAAAGGGTTCATCTCCCTTATTTAACTATCTGTGTTTTTGTGACTATTGCTTCACTGTTTTTTTTTATTTTTTTATTTTTTTAAGTTTTAGAGACACCCACTGTTAGAACCAAGAGCGTGGTGTTTAGAATGTTTATACATATATATATATAATTATATATATATATATATATATATAGGGATACCACAGGAAAATGATAGTCATAAATCCAAGCGCTTTCAGTCTACTGAGACATTGTCAAGGAACGAATGAAATAGCATATACAATTGGAGAGAAAGGTCTCAGGTACACAACAAGATCAAGAATACCAGATGGTTAATTGTCAAAAGGGTAAAAATTAAAAGAGATAATCCAGGATTATCGGATATCACACGGTCACAAACCTAAACAGATTTGACCCTAACCGAAATTACAAAGTATCTTACAGTCCAAAACATGTAAAAACTGAACATATTAATTTTGTTGCTTATATTTATCTACAACTTTTTTCATTGTGAAAGCATCAAGTTTAAATAAACCAAGACTTAAATTTAGAACATTTCCATTATTTTAACTGTGTCATTACATGGGATTAAGGCTCTTGCTTGACTCCAGTTAATAGGATGATCTAAATCTTTCATATGTACGAATAATGCATTCGATATTTGCCCAGTTCTCACAGAATATTGGTGCTGTTTGAGACGTTGTGAAAGAGATTTACCGGTCTGTCCGTAATAGACTTCATCACACTTTTTGCAAGGAATTTCATATATGCAGCCTGGAAGATCTTTAGGAGAATGTTTGATTACTAAACTCTTGACATTAATATTACTGAAAACAACATTTATGTTAAAAAACTTAAAATTTTAGGAGTATCTAAAAACCTTTCATCATAGGGTAATTTTAGAATGTTATGCTTACTAAATTCAAGTTTGTCATTAGTTGAATAAAATGTTTTTCTAGCTCTTTTCCATGCCACATCTACAAAAGTCCTTGGGTATTTAAGTTTCAATGCAATATCATAAATAGTTTTAATCTCAGCGTCAATAAACTGCGGGCTACAGACACGTAAAGCCCTAAGGAACATCCCAGAAAAAACAGAGCATTTAACATTTTGATGGTGATTGGAGTAGTAATGAACAAAAGAGGCAATGTTAGTTGATTTCCGAAAGACTCAAAAGGTGAAATTTCTATCATTTCGGTTAGGGTCAAATCTGTTTAGGTTTGTGACCGTGTGACATCCGATAATCCTGGATTATCTCTCTTAATTTTTACCCTTTTGACAATTAACAACCTGGCATTCTTGATCTTGTTGTGTACCTGAGACCTTTCTCTCCAACTGTACTGCATTCGTTCCTTGACAATGTCTTAGTAAAGACGAAAGCGCTTGGATTTCTGACTATCATTTTCCTGTGGTATTCGCTTATTTAATGAAGTCACGTGCATCTACTGTGATGATTTTTTAAGCATATATAATATTTTATATATATATATATATATATATATATATATATATAAATATATATAATATATAGTATATATATATATTATAATATATATATGTTGTTTTAGAATTTTATTGTCAAACTAAATAAAATATAAATATCTTTAAAATGGATACATCATAATATAGGTAAAAATTATACTTAATGAATACATATTTCATGCGTACACATAAAAATATAAATGAAGAATTTAATCAAAACAATATTGATTTGCTACTGTTTCACAAAACCTATAAAATTTGTCATTGTGGTTTCTTTCGTTTCACAAAAATTCGTTTAAGTAAGAGTTCAACAATTCCCTTCTGCATCCGAGCATGCGTTTATTCGTATTTTGTGTTTATTCCAATAACTCGATCGATTGAGTATGAACTCCGGTAGCTCTATCAACGAAATTTAACGAGCGATTTACAGTATGATGAGCGAATCCTATAGGTCCCTTTGAACGTTGCAATATGCTCCCCACTGATCACTGTGAATGGTTGTTCCTGGCATAGCTACTTTCTTAATTATCGGTAATAGCGTTTCGGCATTACGCGAATAGACTATCTCCATATAATCCAAAGCTGGTGACGAAGATAGGGTCAACTATCCCAAATACCCAAATTGGATTCTGAGGAGCGCGTCCCCTGTGGTGTTCTGGTTTGTGGCTGAAGCAAGACTCATCAATTTGCACTGTTATTCCTAGTCCACCAAGTTTAATAGTTTTTTTTTTCAAAATATTTCTGGCAAACTTCACGAAAAAAACTGAACCAACTTGTTAAAGATTAGTATCTAATTATGTGTTTAGAAACAAAAAAAGTAATGATTTAACAATGAAAACTGAAAACAAATCGTTAAAAAACATCGGGTATTGCTAAATAGAGCAAGTAAAGATAAGCTCCCCGGCAGTGCTTATCTTTACTTGATATATATATATAATATATATATAATATATATATATATATATATATATCTATATATATATTATATATCTATAGTAATTATATATATATATATATTATATCTATATAGATATATATATATATATATATATATTCTTTTCCTATACTTTTCTAGATTTCTCCTGAACCTTTCTCTCCCATCCTTTCTCCCTTTTCCATGATCCTCCTCCTCCTCCTCCTCCTCCTCCTCCTCCTCCTCCTCCTCCTCCTCCTCCTCCTCCTCCTCCTCCTCCTCCTCCTTCTTCTTCTTTCCCGTAGCTCTCTCTCTCTCTCTCTCTCTCTCTCTCTCTCTCTCTCTGGCCTGGGCGCCGGGCTCCTTAACATTCATAACGGAAGAGATTATGCCGTGGCTGAGATTCCCTCGCTAACTCTAATGTAACCACCAGATTAAAGATAATTAACCTCGGAGGGAATTTTTCATCCCGGGGACGAGTTCTTGTGTTTTCAGAGTCAACAATATTACCTGTGCCAAGTCGCTTTTCAACTCAGGTAATCTTGATTGAAGCGAAATTATCCAAACACAATGAATGGTTTTCGCGGGTCGCTGAGCCCCCGTCGGGCAAAGACACCGCCGCAAAAGTGGCACGGGCAGTAAGTGGCTCCCGCGTACGGAATCTCTTAGGTACACATACACACGTACACCTACACACACACACACACGCACACGGAGGAAATCTACACTTACTCACGCGCGCTTACATAAAAGAGTTCGTAGCGGTGCTTCTTTTACACACTGCATACACATCCTTGATTGCAGTTAGGCTTATAGTACTAGCTCATTGTATACACAGTTGTACACATACATACACAACTCTTACACACACACACATATATATATATATATATACACTTACACACGCACGCTTAGATAAAGAGTTAATAGCTGGTAGCAGCGCTTCTTTTACACACTGCATACACATTCACCTTTGAATTGCAGGTAGGCCTATAGGACTATCCCATGGTATACATGTATATGTTCGCACACGCATAATCGTACACACACATATATACACTTATTAAACGTTCACGCCTAAATGGAGAGTTAGCAGCAGCTCTTCTTTTACACTTTTACACACTGTATACACACCCTTGACTGCAGTTGGGCTTATAAGCCCAGCTCATCATAGACACACGCATACACGTACTAACACACTTGCACGTAGACAGTTTTAACTACACCATTCTAAGACATATATGTGTGTATACAGACGCACGGCCGAACGAAAAGTACGTAGACAGAGTACGCATGAGTATTAATGTTGTTCTTACGAATTCCCGCGCGAAATTATAGACTGAATTATTAAGGATAATATAACAGTAAGAAGAAGAAGAATCAGGACATCGAAAGAGCAAAGGGTAGGGAAAGGAAAGTAAGAAGATTAAGAGGAAAATCCAAGGCCAAAAGAAGTAGGAGGAAGAGGAAGAAGAAGAAGAGAGAGGAGCAGAGGAGGAGATCCTGTGGAAGATGGCCTCCACCCTATTCCAAGTTGTTTGGAATCAAAACAACGGATTTGTTTGAGGAGATAAAAACACAGAACGCGAGAGAGAATTATCATTATTTGGATGCATACATTAAGCTCTCGGCTACTTACGTCGAAAGACGGACGGAGGAGAAGGAAGAAGACCGGGAAAAGGCGAGAAGAGGAGGAAAGAGAGGATTGAGAGAGTGCAGGTGGGGGGGGGGGGGGGGGGGGGAGTGGGAGGGAAAGGAAAGGGTGTCTTTTCATCCATAATAATTCTATTAGGCATTAAGAGATCGTCTCCTGGTTCATGATCTTTTCAACTTCTCATGATATCATGATAATGCTTTAGTTATATATAATATAATTTTTTTTATATATATATATATAGATATATATATATATATATATATACTATATATATATATATATATATATAATATATATTCACCTAAACCAATCTCTGTACTACATCTTCATTTCTCACTTCAACCCTCTAACTCCACATTTATCGCATAATCATTTCACCTTTGTTACTGTTACCTTTCATCTCTCATTTGCATCCAACATTCCCACTTCACTCCCATAAAGGAGAGTTGGCTCAACAGTTCCTTCATTCATTTTTAATTTATTTTTGCCCATTTTCTGAATTCTCTTTAATTTATCTACCTACGAAAATATTATATAGTTAGAGATATAACACTCTTGTCTTAGACGTAGTTTTACCACAGAGAAATGACTCTTAACTTCTTAGTTTTTGTCATAAAGATTCACTTACTCTATAAAGATACATTTACGTCATAGAGATTCACATACGTCATAAAGATTCATTCACGTCATAAAAGTTACTCTATACCTTGCATTCTCGGTACCTGCTCTCCACACTGGATGTTCATCAATTCTAGCCTAAGTGTTTTTAGTCTCATGAACGCCACACACAGGTTTTTCTTTTAAGTAAGAAATTCATCTCACAGCTTCCCAAGATTAACTTGACTAATTGCCAAAGGTATTGATTGGGAGGCCAAGCTGAAATATGCTATTGACATAACCTTTTGAATCCGCAGTCTTAGTAAGAAGGCTCGAAATCTCACTGCACGAAATATACTTATTCCACGGATAATTTGTGGGATAATAGTATTTGGGTTACTACTTCAAGTACTGTTATCAGTGATTATAGAAATATAGTTCCTAGGCGTAAAGATATTAAAAAAAGTTCTATATTAAACATCTGGAAAAAGTAGCAAGAGAAGCAGATACATATGTACAAGGCTTAATGTTTCTCTCGTCTTTACGTGAAGAACCTTTTAGGCCTATGATAAAATATGAAATTTTATTGGATTAAAGAGACACTGGTTGAACTATTATTCAAATTAAAAGGTGGGTTACTAAAAATACTTAGAAAATAAAAGATGGAATAAAAGATACAGACCCAAATAATTGGTAATAATTTATCAGCATCCTGCATCCTGTGCCAGATCAGAATAAGTGGGTTTGCCCGAGGGGACAGTATTGCGTTTCACAGCGATGGTTTTATAAGGACTAAGAGAGCGTTCGTCCATGTATTGTCATAATTATGTTGACTGTCATTTATAGGAATAAAAAAACAACTAGTTTTTCGTGATAGCTAGCTAGCTAGATAGTACTACCATACGCTCTGTTCCAACGCGCTGATATTATTAGACTAAATAGACCTTACCCCGATACATTGTTGTGTTTTTGTTGACATCATTTACATGAATTAAAAATACGAAGAAAGATACGTTTTTAATGATAGCTAAGTGGTTTATGGCAATCAAGTGACGGCTTTTAAGCGCAAACTGAGTCGATCTCGCTATGTGATATGCGACAACCGTGACTCGGTCTAGATCCAACAACTTTCTCGTTGTCTCGCTCGACAAATATTAGCAGGAGTGCAATGGTTTCTTCTTCCTCCTCCTCTTCTTCTTCTTCTTCTCTTTCCTCCTTCGTTAATTCACGTATGCTAATTCGGAGGAGCTCTAGCGGCGAAGGCAGAAAGCGGCTTTGTCTTAGCTTGGCATTTGCATTTAAAGTCCGTCTTCCGGACTTAATTCAGGGATTTTCATATGGCGTACAGCAAAATGACAATCGAAAAAATCGGGTTATTTTCAGGTGCTTTAGAAAATATCCACCGCTGATTTATACAGATTACTCCGGTAGGTGTGTGTGTGTGTGTGTGCGTATGATTTTTGCTGATGACACTACGTGGTAGTAGGAATCTTAAAAGAAAGAGAAGATGGACTTTGATGAAAAATTTATTTTTTATGGGCGTTGACATAACGTGTCTTAGGTTTCCGAGTGTGACTTGAATTTTTGCCGTCTTGTTCTTCTGTTTCTTTCTTTATTTCTTAGTAGTATATTTATACAATACCTCCGTACTCGAATAAATTAACGAATGACTAAATCGAGTAATATTGCTTGTGTGTGGGTCTAATCATGCTAACACGAGACTGACCTCACGCCACTGACAGGATCATACATTGGTGTGCCTTCTCATCTAGTCTTGTGTGATCTAGGCTGACTTTTGACTTAAATTCATAACTCGCTGAATGAATGAAAATGAATGGCACTACAGAGGAATACTTTTCCGTGGTTTGTGAGCACTTCGATCTACTCAGTAGGATCAAATGGTTTTGCTTGCCCCTCTTCCCAACAAGTGACAATCACACAACAGCCTTTGGTGCGCCTGCCAAGGCAAGAGCAGTGGAAACTGGTAGATGCTGGTACCTATATATTCTCCTTCAAAGGTGTCTGGTGCATTGGCCGAAATTTTAGCATGAATGAGAATCGGATGGTTGTTCTTGTCCTTCCAAACAAATGGCAATCGCACAGCGGGCGGCCTTAGGCGTACGCGTCAAGGCAATAGCTGTGGGAAGTGGTAGATGTTGTTGGTTATGTAGTCCATCTGAAAGCTATTTGGTATGTTGATTGTAATTTTAACATGTAGTACCATAAATGTTAACTCACAGGTATTTTATGATCTTGAATGTGCGTCATAAAATGGCACGAAAGTGCAAGGAAATGGTTATTAGCTTTAATTGATATAAACAGAAACTAATCTCTCATTCACCCGCGGGTTTCTTTTGCAGGTATGGTTCAAGAACAGGCGTGCAAAGTGGCGGAAGCAGAAGAGAGAACGCCAAGAGCAGGAGCACCAACAACAACAAAGTCACCTTCAAGAACACCACCACCAACAGCAGCAGCAGCAGCAGCGCGTAGGCTCATCGTCAGACACCAAGAAAACCTTCAAGAAAGTGAACAAGGAATCCACCGTGAGATTAAAGATAGAAGCCGCAGAGGAGGATAATTCTGTGCAAAGGAAAGTTACAGCGACGGAGTCTCCCCAGCAGAGGGCCAAAGTAGTCGCAAGAGCGGAGGTTCCAGAGGACGCTTCTTCCACAGCTGTTTCAGAGACTAAATTTGTGTAACGCTTGTGAGAACGAGTTGACTGCCGCAGATTGTAAATATGGGAAGGCATTACTGATACACAATACAAATACATATGCATCGCGTACTGCATGCGCTGTATATATATATATATATATATATATATATATATTATATATTATATATATGTATATTATATTATATATATATATATAATATATATATATATATATATCATATATATATATATATATATATGTATATGTATATGTTATATATATATATATATATATATATAATATATATATATATATATATATATATATATATATATATATATATATTACCAGAATGTCTGTCATTACCCAGCTTTGAAAACTAACTATATGGCTGGCTCTGCATTATTCTTTAGGGAAGGCATATTCAGATTAATAAGACAATATTTAATTCCTCGTGAATTTTAGCGTTTCATTTAAGAAATTAAATGGTTTTCCAATACATTTATTGCAGCCTGGTTTCTAATGCACAGAGATACAGAGACACAATTTTAATAATATATATATAAAACGATGTAATTGTGTATAGCAATATAACTTATTAATACCCTATTAATAAAAACGTGTAATTAGATTAAATTAATCGTTTTATTTCTTTTGAAATTACTCTTGAAGATAACTATGAGATGTTTTTCGTGGGATCTTCAAACAATCATTTTTGAAATGAGGAAACATTGTGTAGGTAAATGCAGAGATTTATTGTCACTCCAAAAGTCGCAGATTATATTACGAGAAAATACAGGCAGCACAGTTCTTATTCAGAGACATTAGAAAAAAAAACGGGAAGCGATACAGATAGAAAACGGAAACTGCCGCTTGTTGAAATGACCAATGGTTCTGACAGAGAGACAGACAGTTTACAACCGTCTTTGTCAGTTCTTTCCTGGTTTCCAAAGTGTGAGGAGGGTACAACAACCTGCATTTCTAAAAATTGTGTGCTATAGATTCATAGCACCATTTCCAGTGCAATTTCTTGAAATCGAAAAAACGAGGTAAGTTCACTTTCTGAAAATTTTGTGAGACTAAAGACAAAATATACAACAGACAGAGAGAGAGAGTGTGTGAGAGGGAATAGGTTAAGATAGCGATACATCAATAACACTTTTGCTGTAATACATGTCAAGTTAAAATTAGCACTAAAAAATATACCTAAACTTTTTTCGATTATTAATAATCAGGCACTGTTTATATATATATTAGTACATATAATATATATACATATATTATATTATATACTATAGTATATGATATATATTTAATTATATATGTATATATATAGAATATCTTACACCAGAATCTTCCTTTGAAATTTGAATCAGAACATTTCTCCTTAATCAGAATTTCGACAACAATATGTAAACAAGAAAATAAAATAAATCAATGACTCTCTCACGGGATCGATTTGAAAGACGCAGCGTGTGTCACGGAGAGAGAGAGAGAGAGAGAGAGAGAGCCAGCTCAAAAGATTTTCGGATTGAAAACATTACCCCGTCAATAGCTGTATATTACGGTCGCTCACCGATGGTTAAACCACTTTGGAGTTTCTCTCTCTCTCTCCACGCGTCTTCCTTACCCATGATTTCTTCAGACTCCTTGCTTGAAGGAGAAAAAAGAAAAAAAATAAATATCACTTTCATGACCATTTTTAAAGTGTTTTTCTGAAAACCCAAGTCTAAATGGACTCAAGGAGTGAATCATGTAGTTGGTAGTAGTCGACTGTGGTGGGTAGCAACCAGGATACGTAAAGGCGAGTATATACATGGACACATCATTTTTAAAGATTCACTGACAATCAGGAGGTTGCTAAGTTTTGGAGGAAAGAGTAGTACTAATATATATATATATATATTATATATATATATATATATATATATATATATATATATATAAATATATATATATATAATATATATATATATATATATATATATATAGTGTAAGAGAGAGAGAAAGAGAAATTACTGTTCAAATGCATTTAATAATTCATTCCAATCTCATTTTTTAAAGTCTACTCAAAACCAATCTCCAACATGCCATAATACCAACGCTAATTTATCACAGAAAAAGTAATTAAGAATGAAAATGAAAACCAGATAAACGCCAAGAAAAGTCATAAATAAATAATTAAATCACAAAATCGCAGATCTTAAAAAATCATGACGCATAAAATTATGAATACCCTTCACACAAAACAACCTAACTTTATTTATCCAGCCAAGAGTTGAAATGACAGCGTAAAATACGAACGTCATCTTCTTAGAGGATTTTTGGATGAACGGTTTTTATCTCTCTCTCTCTCTCTCTCTCTCTCTCTCTCTCTCTCTCTCTCTTTGCGCGCGCGCAGAGAGTCTTGGCCTTAAAACTTTAAGATATATACTTGCAGGCATTTGGTACCAAGGAACTTTAATACATAACTCATAAGAAAGCGAGGAAGGTATATATATACAGGGGGTCCTCGAGTTACGACGTTGATCCGTTCTTAAGATGCGTCGTAACATGATTTTCAGCGTAAGTCGGAACATTGAAAAATACCACATGATTTAATGTAAATACCTATCAATAACAACGAGAGAACAATTCCTTACCTTTATTAATTTGATTGGCTTGCACACTGGAGATTAAGCTGCGGTGCTGGAGAGACTGGGGGAGGTTAGTGAAGAGAAAAAGAACCTCCAGAAGTTGCTGGAGATGCTGAGGCAGGTGATTCTTGAGGTGAGGCAGAACATACAATCTTTTCGCCTTCTCCTGAATCACCATAAGGCTGACTGGGATACGCCGTTTGATTTTGGTCTTCCAACCAAGCACCATAACCTTTCCATTTCAATATTAGACCACTACCGATGCTTAGTTATCACTGTCGCTTTCATAGGAGCAGATCCTTTCACATGTTCAACGATGCGCTCTTTATCTTTGATAATGGTAGCAACGGTCGAACGGCTAAGGCCAAGCGAGCGGCCAATGTTTGTTGGCGTTTCTCCCTTCTCAGATTGCTTTATAATGTCCACTTTAATTTCCATGGTGATGGCCTTTCTTTTCTTCGATGCACTACCATCAGAAGAGTCCGCCTTGCGCTTGGGAGCCATAACAAAGAGCAAAAAGTTACAAAAACGATACAACACGAGAGAGAGAGAGGCAGTGTAAACAACCAAAATGGCGTATGGGCGAGGAATGAGCGTAGCGAAGCGATGCCGTCCTCTCCCCCACAAAGCGTATTCTTCCGCCGTGCGCCCGGAACTAGTTCGCGTTTGTTTACGTTGCTTACGACGCTAAACCGCGTAAGACGGAACGACGCAAATATTATTTTTTTTTTTATATTTTTATGGGGGCGCGTTCGTAACCACGAAACATCGTAAGTCGAGACCAGCGTAACCCGAGGACTTACTGTATGTATGTATGTGTGTGTGTGTATACACACACACACACACACACACACATATATATATATATATATATATATATATATATATATATATAGATATTGAGCCACGAGGGAAAATAAACAACGGAGCACCCGTGACATCTTTCGACGTTCAAATGTCCCTGACTTACATGAGGAAATGACAATACAAGAAGGGTCGTATAACTGACAGATAGGGATTATAAAGAGATTAGTACCTAGAATCCGACCTGGAAGATGAGTAACCTTCCCAAACAAGCATAAACAACGGGTACAATTAAAAGTTTAAGACAATCATCTCAGATACAAGGACAAGACAATTAAAGGAGTATAGGCGACAGCTATTCAGAACTTTGGTAAACAACAACATAGTCACAATACATATTTAACATACATTACAACGAAGATATCTCTAAGGCAACTAATTTTTATTTAACACTGTAATTATATCTTTGAGGTCATTCTTAAACATGTTACAAATACAAGGGTCTAAATGAAAAAGGCCACGACTAACATTGAAATTACAATGAAAAGTAAGTTGTATTAAAGCAGATTCTAAAAGATTTCGTGATAAGACATCTCTTGACCTTGCAATTACTGAACTACTAATCCAATTTATTTGGCGGTTGTTTTCACTTAAATGAATGAATATTGCATTAGATGTTTGCCCAGTTTTTACAGAATATTTATGCTGGCTTAACCTTACTTCTAAGCCCTTGCTCGACTGTCCGAGATAAAATGAGGGACAATCCATACATGGAATTTTATATATTATGTTGTTGCTTTCTCTGGGGCCATTTTTTATTAACATTCCTTTTAGTGTGTTATTATAGGAAAAAACAAGGTTGACATTAAAAGCTTTTAACAATGATTTAATGGTTTCAAATCCGTTAAAATAAGGCAAAACTGAGAATGTTCATTTAGAATTGTCTTTCTCTGTGTTACTTACACTATAAAACTTTTTGTGGGCTTTATTATAACAAATATCTAATATATGTGAAGGATAGCATAAATCTTTCCCTATTTTTCTTATGTATTCAATTTCTTGATCCAAATATTGTGGACTGACAATTCGCAACGCTCGTAAAAACATAGAGGAAAAAATTGATATTTTTATGTTAAGATGGTGGCCTGAGAAGAAATGAACATAAGTTAAGTTGTTGGTCGGTTTCCTATAAATACTGAATTTATGTTGAAATGGTTCTCTATGTATCAAAACGTCTAAGAAAGGGAGGCAATTGTCTTTTTCTAATTCTAGAGTAAACTTAATCGATGGTACCTGCTTATTTAATTTAGAGAGTAAATAATTTACATCAATACCGACAGGAAGAACAGCTAAAATTAAATAAGCAGGTACCATCGATTAAGTTTACTCTAGAATTAGAAAAAGACAATTGCCTCCCTTTCTTAGATGTTTTGATACATAGAGAACCATTTCAACGTAAATTCAGCATTTATAGGAAACCGACCAACAACTTAACTTATGTTCATTTCTTCTCAGGCCACCATCTTAATATAAAAATATCAATTTTTTCCTCTATGTTTTTACGAGCATTGCACATTGTCAGTCCATAATATTTGGATCAAGAAATTGAATACATAAGAAAAATAGGGAAAGATTTATGCTATCCTTCACATATATTAGATATTTGTTATAATAAAGCCCACATAAAGTTTTATAGTGTAAGTAACACGCAGAAAGAAAATTCTAAGGACATTCTCAGTTTGCCTTATTTTAACGGATTTGAAACCATTAAATCATTGTTAAAAGCTTTTAATGTCAACCTTGTTTTTTCTTATAATAACACACTAAAAGGAATGTTAATAAAAAATGGCCCCAGAGAAAGCAACAACATAATATATAAAATTCCATGTATGGATTGTCCCTCATTTTATCTCGGACAGTCTAGCAAAGGCCTAGAAGTAAGGCTAAGCCAGCATAAATATTCTGTAAAAACTGGGCTAACATCTAATGCAATATTCATTTATTTAAGTGAAAACAACCACCGAATAAATTGGGTTGGTAGTTCAGTAATTGCAAGGTCAAGAGATGTCTTATCACGAAATCTTTTAGAATCTGCTTTAATACAACTTACTTTTCATTGTAATTTCAATGTTAGTCGTGGCCTTTTTCATTTAGACCCTTGTATTTGTAACATGTTTAAGAATGACCTCAAAGATATAATTACTGACTTAAATAAAAATCAGTTGCCTTAGAGTTATCTTTGTTGTAATGTATGTCTGACATGTATTGTGAATATGGTTTTGTTTACCAAGTTCTGAATAGCTGTCACCTATAATCCTTTAATTGTCTTGTCCTTGTATCTGAGATGATTATCTTAAACCTTTAATTGCACCCATTGTTTATGCTTGTTTGGGAAGGTTTCTCATCTTCCAGGTGTGTCGGATTCTAGGTACTAATGTCTTTATAATCCCTATCTGTCAGTTATACGAATCTTCTTGTATTGTCTTTTGCCTCATTTATGTTAGTTTCTTTATTTATGGATTTATCACGTTCCTAACTTTCGTGATTCAGTTATACATATATATACATTCATATATATATATATATATATATATATATATATATATATATATATATATATATAAATTACTTTATTCATTAAAAAAATGAAGACGCTGATACTGTTATTAGAATTATCCTGTTATGTTCCAAGGTTCAAAAGGTAATGACCCCCTTTGAAAATATGCATTACAGTTAATACCAGGAACGTTAAGCAACATAGTAATGACCAGAAAAGGTTGTTAAATAACTTAGTACCTGTCTGACTGCAGGATATTAGTTTACGATTAATTACCAGTAACGCGGACGCAGCTGGCAATTCTCTGCCATCTTTAGAAAAAGATAATTTAAAATTTGTATTGTACCACCACAAACGTCATTGTTCTGATTTAGACCAGCTAGACATTATGGTATACTGATTCTGGCTAAGATTTTCAGGTACTTGAATCAATCGTTGCATTTATTGTGCCAGACATCTAAGCAAATCTATATATGTTATTTAAACCTTTCAGTAATGTGTGATGTATATTAAGCACTGACATTAGTCCAGTATATAGCATACTCCAACATTCTGCACTTTGCAACGTAAATGAGTTCGCTATAGTAAAGATGTGAAATTATTCAGTTAAACAGTCATATAGGGTAGATATTCCCTGCTGAAAATAACTGACATATCCAAGCAATTAAATCAAGGAACTCATGTCAAAATAAAGGAAAACATGATAAGGAGCCGTTACAGTTTAGCCATACGATGATTACTACTACTATAACCACTGCTGACATGTCAAGTCGATGTCGCTTCTGGCCAAACGTCGATCTCGGAATCCAGTTGAAGATAAGTGATCACTTCTCTGAGAGGCTGGAGTGATTTAAATTGCTGTTAAAATGGTAAGGAAACAATTAATTTTATGAGTTAAAGACGTTTAACATAACTAACTTATCATGTTCTACCGGTACGATAGTTTCATGCGAGGTAACCTAACCTAGGTTAGGTAGCTAGCTACCTGGTATCGTTGGTTACGGCAGGGAACTTGGCCTCTGGTTAAGGTTACAAGAATAGTAATAATTTTATAGTATTGCAATATTGTGGCATTAATTTGCTACTTGAAACGGATATAATCTTGACAGATTATTGTTACTGGCTTAGGCTATGCACCCAGTCACTGGGTAAGTAGCCTAACATTTTGTTTTCCTAGTAATTAACATACAAGTAGTTATTTAACATTTCCATTTGAGATTATGACAAACTTGAAGTAGCTTTTTCTGTCTAGTTATGGCAAGTTGCCTTCATAGCAGAGGTCCATGATATCACTTCAGAACTCTTAGCCTACCATCCAGTGCGAAGGCCTTGAAATGGGGCCTTATCAACATTTAGATCTTGAACAAGAAATACTGAAACTCCCTCTTTCTTCACTTTTGTTTCATGGAGTTCCAGAATCCTTTTTTTGAATTCTTGTTCCTAGCTTTAGCTTCTGCTGGTCTGCCTACAGAGTTGGGTTTGTGTATCTGGGAAAAATGCCAATCTTAAAATTTGTCATTTTTATTTGTAAGTAATGATTGTGATTGTTTGTGTGTAACGGTCTTTGATTTAGCTGTTAACATTTTTATTAGTCAGTCAGTAGTTTTTAGGAACACTGTCAGATAAGTAAACACTATTGATGTTTAATGTGATTTGTATCATCCAGACATATTATGATGGTTTGCTTTACAGGATCTCACTGCATTCTCTCAAGAGAGCTTTGACCCAAAGGACTGGATCAATAATGTTTTTCGCAGCCAGGAAGCTCAGCAGAATAGAGATGTAAGTGATAACTACTTTGCCAAACTGCAGTTTATGTTAAGCATTTTGTCCACCACAAGTGTATTCATGTACAAATTAAGACTTGTTTCTACATACTTCAAGTTTTCATTTAAGATTTGCTTTGATGTGCCATTTCAAAGCAATGGTATATATTAAGAAAATTACTTTTATTGTTTAACTAGAGTGGCATCATTGGTTTTACTTTTCCTATTTTTGAAATTTCAGCAATATGCTTCTTCTCTCGTGATGAGGCTCCAGCTTGCCATTCAAGAAGTAAATAATGCCTTAGAAGAGACTAGTCAACAGGTATTTATGATCATTTGTTCTTTTTTTAATATTAATTGGACTTTTCTAGCATTGTTTCTTGTTAGTAGATATTTACTCCAGGAAAGGATTCCAAGATATAATTTTTTCAGAACAAAATATATTTGTTCAGTGAAAATTCATCATATGGCATAAGTAGGATGGCATAATACATGTTAGGTATCCCTCAGGCCTATAGTAAGTAATAGAATCATTTTTTGCGTAGTCTGATTAGCAAGGACATAAAATATGGTCAGGAGGTTCACTATCTTAGTAAAATTACGTACCTGCAAGGGGTTAGTATTAGAAAAAATGACTTGAAAGGAGACAAGCTTATAAATGCTGCAGGCGAGTTTTACTATTAGAATGTTATTAATTTTCATCAAGATTTCATTGTGCCATATTTATTTATTTATTTATTCATGAGTGAGATTATCTACATTGATGTGTCTCATAATTTTGTGTGTGTTGCACTTTGCTTATTTGGTCATTGTAAAGATGAATGTTTCATGAATTAGATGACTGAAAAATATTTCTTCTGCAGTTATTATCAGAAGTAAATGTTCTAAATTTTGCTTTGCAAACTTAATTTTTATGGAATGGCAGCTTTTTATTTTTATTTTCAATAATATAGTCTTTTCATTTCCTTATTATAATACCTCTTTAGATATGTATAGCACTCATGAATGAATATTGGCAGGTGGTTGGAAGTTTGCCGCGTGTGCTCAGGGATATTGAATCACTGGGACATGAAGTTGCTGTTCTTAAAAACCAGATGAACAGTGTGCGTCAGGATATAGAGAAGGTAAGTTGTAACGATATTTCTTCTTAGTAAGATTATTACTTTTACCTGCTATAACTAAGTATATGTTGCCAGTTGGATCAGATATACCGTAAATGTGTTATATGGATGTTATATGGACACTTGACCCATGTGAGCACTACCTATCAAGCGAGGGTCCAGCACAACGGTATCCATGAAACTATGGTAGTAGCTTAGATCCAAGTCAATATACTTGCATTGAGGTATTTCTCAAAATGAAGATAAACTTTTGTGCTGATGTGCAAAAGGATCTTGTAAATTAAAGGATTTTGGATGATACAAAATGAAAATTCTTCTAGATTGTTTTGGTAGCATGGGTATATTTGTTTGAATAAATATTGCATAGTGTTTGTTTGTTAGTCTTTTTATATTGACCAACACAGGTGCTTTTAGGATCTGTTAGTTGAAATAAAAGATAACTCATTAATGAGATAAGTATGCATTATTCTATTATTTCATCTTTTTGAAACCATATTTTTGACAGGTGGAACAAAATACAGCAGCCAGTATGCAGACATTGGTTAAGCTTGACACTGTTAAAGGGCGTATTGTAGCCTCATCACAGGCACTAAGAGAAGCTGATAATTGGAGCACTCTCACTACTGATATTGAAGAGGTAATTTCCTGAATTATTACTGAATACTGTTTTCCAATTTTTATAAAAGACCTTTTTATTTCATAGATTTTAATAAATAATTTTCTTTTATGTTTTCTTTTGTAATGAAATAGGTAATGGACAGTGGGGATATAGATGCCATTGCTGGTAAATTGGTGGCTCTTCAGAATTGCCTCGGGATATTAACACATGCCCCAGATTATGAAGAACGTGTGGCCCACTTGGAAAGCTTGAAAGTTCGACTAGAAGCTCAGGCTAGTCCACATATTGTTGCAGCTTTTCAACAACATAATCTAGGTAATTTACTCTGTCATTTCATAGCTTAGATCCTGGTTATGTGCTGGATAATGGAAAAGTACGGAGGATTAATGATAGCCAATTTGCCAATTGGAAGGACTAAGATGCACCATAATTGTGTCAGTTTTTCTCTTTGATCATTGTAAGTTCATGATAATTATACAATAGCATTTAATGAAAAGGAAATAGGACTTTCACTTACTCTCTGTATGATTTGCATTGCCTTCCTTATTGATTTTTCAGATGAGTCTATGAAATATGCCAGGATGCTCAAGTCACTGGGTCGAGTAAGTGAGCTGGAAAGCTATTATCACAAATGTGAAATAGGGCAGTTAGGCATCATATGGCGTGGAGGCTTTGAAGGTTCCCAGTTAAGTGGGCCTCCAGCTTGGCTGGAGTCATTTTACGATAAGCTTGGAGCTCTTATATCTCAACAGGTCTGTATTATGTCATAAGTGTATAAGAATTTGTTTACTGGCGTCATGTCAGGGAGTTGTCCAAGATTTGTGCATGTTCTTTTTGTACAAACATCAGCAGATCGACCAAAATATGAAAAGATAAAACTGAAAGTTGTAATAGCTGGTATATTAGATGAAAATCTTCTCATTTTTAACTCCTTTAGAATCAAAATAAGCCTAACAATATTTTTTTTAATATATTAATAGAGTCATGTGAAATTAGAATTTGACTGTATACTATTTTGTACAAGGAAACCCAGATTGTACATGACTATGTTTACTTGGCATGAAAAATTGGTTTTTGGATTGCACTAATTTCATTTAAAAATGCTGTATGTATCTATTAAAGTGCAGTTAAAGGTGTTCAGAGGCAAGGTAGTCTTATAGTGTTTAGTTTTGCATGTCATATTACGTGTAGCATTATCAAGTCTAAATGATATCATATGCGCTATATTTACAGTATATTAATTTATACTACTAATGTGTCAAGTTTGTTTTATATAGTGTATATATATTTTAGTAGTGAGTCAAAATTTTGAGCCAAATTTGAAATTTGAATATTAAAAAGGTCCTTTTGGCATTTCTTTTATATTATTAGAATTTCGGCCTATATTTTTATTCCATGGTGTGTCTGTTTATGTGTAAAATAAATTGCAATAATCAGATGGACTTAGTGCTCCTAACTTTGGAGGTCAGCTTAATTGACAAATGTAGGACTAAACAGGAATTGTACCTCAGAATTTTAAGGGTCAACTTATGTTCCCCATCCAGTCAAGATAATTGTCACTCAGTTATATTTGGGAGTATTCTATGATATATATTCGTTTTGAAATTATTAAATTGCAGGTTTATACTTTTGCATCTTTGAACCTTCAAACTTTCTCTCATTTAGATTATTCATATACGGTTCCCTTTTTCCAGCTGAGGTGGTGTGGCCAAGTCTTTGAAGGATCAGATCCAAATTTCCTTCTGAGTCAGTTAGCAGCATCAACTTTAAGTACACTGGATCCTCCAATCATGCAAGTCATTGCTGCCTCTGCAAAACAGCAAGAAGAACCACTGGCTTTTCTCATAAAAGTGAAAGTAGCTGGTGATAATTTTCTTAGAGACTTTGAGTCCACTGTTGGTACGGCAAAGGCAGGTAGGTTCTATTGCTTTTCAGTTACAGGTGGATTCATAACATGGTGATTCAAAGTTATTATGATATTGTAAAGAGATTTTATGTATTCGTTTGTTTTTTCATAAATTCCAGTGTTATGAATAAGGTCAGGCTGCTGATTGACACTTCAAATATTTCAGGTCAAGTTGAATTTAGTCAGTCGCAACGAATAGTTACACAAGCTGTGTACTCTCCTCTCCAAGAACAAGTAGCTAAGTATCAAGAATATGAAGAAGCTCTCTTGCTTTCTCATCTTATATCAGCTGGTAATATATGTAAAGTTTAATGTTTTTGTATTATACTTTGGAAGTTTTTGTATCATAGAATAGTTTTATTAATATTTGCTCCAATTAGAATATAAACCTTTATCTTTACATTTCAGATATTGTGAAGCATGATTTGGCTGAAACTCTTCATGGGCTGAGAGAGTACTGTAGTAAACTAAGTAACCAGGCTGATGCTGCAGCAGGAAGATGCTTACAGGTAGGATATTTGTCAATTAATCTGTTTTTTGCTTCATGACAAAAGGATATTTAAATTTTTGGATATAACAAACATCATACATTTTAAAAGATTCAATTCCTACCAGTACAGTTTCTTTATTATGGTCTTATTCTTTTCAAGCTTCTTGGCATAGGGCCAGAAGAATGAGAAAAGTTTGACCTTACTGTATTAAGTAAAGGAAAAGGATTACTACAATGTAGAAATTGTACAGCAATAAGGCTGCCTTACAATGCTATAAAATTATCTGAGAAGGTGCTACAGGTAAAGGATGATAACAGCTATTAGATAAATTGGCACTTTTTTTATAATGAGGAAATTACAGGAAAGTACTACAGTTTCAACTGTTGGTTTCTTATTACCTATACATATAGAAATTTGGTTGTGAAAATATACCCTCTTAATTGTTTCACTTCCTTGACTGGTAATAGATGGATTTGTAAACAAGTAGCTGTGTCTACAAGACATGGAAACTATGTATTTTGAAAATATATATCTATTTTCATGCTGGCTAAGAACTGAGCAGTTTATTAATAAATTTTTTTGTCTTGTTGGATCATCTACAGAACTTTTTGTTTATTGTGATAACTTTTGATAATAGTTTCTTTCTTATATTACAAACCTTTACAAGTAATTAAGCATAATATTTCTTTACGAGAGATATTAGGCTGGGTTTTATGTGCTCAGACTTATTAAAAAAGTATATAATCCTCCAGGGAAAGCCTTGTGTTTGGTCATAAAAAGCAAAACCTCTTTAATTTGTTGTTTCAGTTAACTAATGGTTGGAGTTTCCCTGATCTAACTGGAGCATTAGTGATCTACTTGGAACAGTTCACAAGCAGATTAGCTCAGACAGCCAGATACGTTGAAAAACAGAAAGCATCAATTACTGATGACTGGACAGTATTCACAACGTGTCTGAACCTTATACAAGCTGCAGGTAAATTAAAGATATGTGTACTTTATAGTTTATAGGACAGAGCCGATATCTACAGATATTCCGCAAAAATTAATATGTTTAGGAAAAAGCTCCTCTTGTATGTTAACCAAATATGGTAGTTATTTTACTGTTGTGAGGTTACAGCCATCATAAGACTGATTGTTTGTAAATTTTGTTGACATAATTCCAGCTGAGCACTAATTAGTAAATATTACACTTGTAAACTTACTGTATTTGTCCAGTTGTGTCCCAGTTGTTAGTTTTTACTAGCTTGTAGAGCTTTTAAACATTAAAAGATATAATTAGTACATTAAATTATATGGACTTTGTACACAATGAATCTTGTGACCACTGAGACTATACTTTAGGCTGGTTGTTTCAAGTAGGGCAATTTTGACTTTGAAAATGTTTGTTTTATGAATAACATTTCTTGATTATTTTCCAGGTGAATTAGTGATGGCAGTAGACAGCATAGAGCATTCATTAGCAACAATATTTACAAATGCAGCCTCAAAATTTGTCTGGGAAGCAGCAACGCCATTTTCAGTGACACCGGACTTACTTCTCTCCAGAGAGCGAGTCCAGGTTTTGAAAAAACTTGTGACAAAGGTTGTAGGTATGTGATGGCTAATTGCCAGATTTTTGATGAATTTTCTTATTCAGAGTCCTTTTTTTTATAGGTATGGGCTCACTCCAGTTTCATAGGATGAGTCAGATTTATGTGGGATTTCATACTTCCATAAGAAGCCTTTTCTAGTGTTTGTGAGGCTCTTGCAATTGTGAGAAAGTACCCTATCTAGAATTTAGGTGCTTGTTTAGTTTTATGCTTTGTAGTAGTAATATATCATTGTGTATAGATTAGAATTGTGAATCATAATTTTTTTCACTTCAAACCCATTACTCTTACGTAGCCAATTTGCACATTTGGGTGTATACTATCCCTAACACTCCATTGCAAATACAATAAAAAAAAAAGGCATACTACTGCCTGTATTGAACTGTAGGTGCTTGCTTCAATAAAACTTAATCACCTGATCCTTTTTTTCTTTTAAAAGTGGTAGTATGTGTTTGAGATTTGTGCATAGTGCAGGAATAGGCGATGTTAAAAGTTTGAATTTTTATTGAGAAAGTGTTGTTGCAAAATATATTAATATTTTAAAATAATTTTTAAATTATCAGTGATTCAATTGTTTGTAAGTTAACATTCACAGATATTGTGCTACATACATTTTAGCAGTTTGGCACCCATTGTTGTCAGAAGTGCACCCATTCTGTATAACTCATCTCTTTTGTAAATCTTTTTCTGTGTTAGTCATTGTTTGTGCAGTTTTAGTAGTATTTATATGATTTTTAATTGCTTTGTGTCTTCTGAAATAGTGTTATTTTGTAATAACTGATATTTTTTTATTATGACCTAGGTCTAGAAATACTTTGGCATTCATTGGCATGTATTGGCACATCTTTATATGGGACAGGAATAATGTTTCAACTCAAATGACAAATTAAGTTAAATACACCTTGTGTTTATCATCAGATGAAGATGGGCGCCTTCTTGAGAGCAGTTTAACTCAAGCACAAGAGCAGTGTCAGTGTAGTGTAGAAGCAGCACTTCATACAATCATGAATCCTGTGTCGACCCAGTTAGCCGCTGTTCCAGACCTCCCTGCCTGGAATTCACGTCAGGGAGCGACTGCTCATCTGTCATTCTCATTTTCTCCTCAAGAATACATCACTCAGGTAAAATTTATATGATGTGTTTAGCTGTTTTAATGTGCATATAGCAGAAAGGTTCAGATAAATGATTTTCAAGAATTTTTCTTTCACTCCTGGTTGCATTGTCGGTGATCTCTTTTGAGAGACTAAAATAGTCATGAAATAGTGTATGATTTCTGTTTAAGAATTGTGATTAATATTTGTTGTATCTCCAGTTAGGATTACTAAACAGCCTGCTTCTGTTATATTTGTTATAAATCTCATGTTGTCTTACAACCTAGTAACACTTCTCAGACTGGCTCTTCCCACATTTACTGCTATACTTTGGAATTCTCAATCTGCTTTTGTGTATCCTGACTCTTATGACATGCCTTCCTTTAAAGTAAAGATATTTTGCATCCTCATTGATTAAACCTCAGCTTTCATCATTTTTCCATTTGGTTTGCTTCTTCTGTTGTGGTCTTTACCGTCCCTCCCAGAATATAACAAATAAAAAAATTTATGGTACACTTATTTTATTCCAAATTTTCTTGGAGGTTTTGTACCCTTGTGCTGATGTATTGTAGATTGACAAAAATACTTAGCTTGTACTGCACCATTTCCAAATTGTTATCTTAGATATATGTTATGATTCGTTGTGGTAAGTGCCGTATAAATATGTGGTTTGAATAAAATTACTTTCCCTACTGAAATATCAATGGCTACCAGCTGATTTTCTTGGAAATTATCCGTTTGACCTAATTTTAACTAAACCTTTTTGTTATCATCCAGATTGGGCAGTATTTGATGACACTTCCTCAGCACTTGGAGCCTCTCTTAGTCAATCACAGTCCAGCTCTCAACCGAGCTTTACAGGAAGCTAATACGTCCTCTGCTTCAAGGTAAGTTAACCCCCTTCTTTGTGACAGCAATTAATAAATTTGCAATGAAAGAATATTTCATAATTCAAGTTTAAGTTCTGTATCTTAAATCATGTCACTCATGATGTAATTTAATTATATTTGAATTATATTTATTATAGATATCAATCATTTATATTTTATCGAGTTTTCTTTGTAAAAATACCAATGTATGTTTTGCCTTTTAGCCCTGGGGGTCGTGTAGTTAGCGAGAGTGAAGTCAGTGCAGCAGATTTCCTCATAAATAGCGTAGGGCAGAACACCTGTAAGCTTTACACTGATGCCATCTTGAAGATCCCAGAAATATCTTCCTCAATGATCACACAGTTGACAACTGATATTGGTGAGTGTTTGGTCTATGACTGCGTAGATATTTTAATAAATGTTTTTGATAAATGTTTAATTATCAGGATTATATATGAATTATTCAAATCTAGCATCCTTAATATTTAATTTGTCTTCCCCAGACTACATTTGTAATATCTTGGAAGACTTGGGCGTAACCACATGCGATCCCCTTGACAAACTTAACGCTCTCCTCAAGGCTCCAGTGGACCAGTATTGGAAAATTGCACCAGGAAATAACCCAAGATTGATTGCAGCTGTAAGACAGATGAGGAATATTCCTGTACAGTCATAGTCTGAATAAAGAATTCACACTACGTAGATATTTTGTATAAAAAAAACAAAAAAAAATTGAGTGCATTTATTCAAGTAATCAAATGTATTTAGTAATTTTGGTTTTTGGAATTTTATTTGCTACTGATTGAAGTTAATCTATGACATTCCCTGTGGAGGGGTAGTGCCATCAGTGCACCTGATGCAGTACACTGTAGGCATTACTAAAGCTTCTTTGCAGTATCCCTTTGGCCCCTAACTGCAACCCCTTTCATTCCTTTTACTGTACCTCCATTCATATTATCTTTCTTCCGTATTACTTTACACCCTCCTAACAATTGTTTCTTAGTGCAAGTGTGAAGTTTTTCTGTTACACATTTAAAACATTTTTACTCTCAAGTCCCCCTTTCAGAGCCGAATGACCTCATATGGCCAAGGACATAAATTTCTTATTCCATTCTGCTCCATAGAGCAGTAAAATGAAAATTCACTATATTTACAGTTTGTTTAAATTATTATATAAGATGGTATTAAGACAATGTACAGTATGCCCATAAGTTTTTATATTTACATATATTTTCTGTTATTAATAAACACATTCCCAAAAAACCTTGTGATTTTAGATTGGACTCCATGCCTTTTTTTTATTAATCATTCAGACTTGGCTGAAGCTGTACTAACAATCCTCTAGATCAGTGGTTCTTAACCTGGGGGGCGCGCCCCCCTAGGGGGCCGTCAGTGATTTCCAGGGGGGACACGAGTCTCAGGTGATGAGAAGAAGTTTTTCCATTTATGGGTTATTTTCATGACAAGAGCATGGAATCTGAACATGAAGCCTTGCTTTTTCACACGAACGTACGATGGCTATCAAAAGGGAACATGCTTGGACGGCTTTATGAGCTACGAGAAGAAGTAGCAATATTTTTAGATTCACAGCAGAAGGCAGACTTTCATGACAATTTCCAATCTGAAGGCTTTCAGATAACTCTAGCTTACCTGGTGGACATTTTTGAAGCATTGAATGCTGTGAACCTTAAACTACAAGGGAAAAGCATCAACATCATCACGCACCATGACACCATTCGAGCCTTCATGGCCAAATTCGACCTCTGGAAATGTCGGGTTCAGCAGGGAAATGCAGCCAGTTTTAGGAACTTGGATTCTGCTCTCGCTGACAGTAACCTCGACTCTGACTTAAAGCAACAAATAATCACTCATTTAAGTGACTTGAAAGCAGAATTCATCAGATACTTCCCAGATATAGATGACAAGCGTGAAGCCTGGAAATTCATCAGGAACCCATTTCAATGTGAAGTAGCTGATGTTGCTGATGAAGTCCAAAAAGAGTTCCTAGAATTGAAGTTCAACTCTACAGCTAAAGAAGACTTCAAAGATATGGATTTAGAGACGTTCTGGATCAAATACCTTCCTGTTTACCCTCTGATCTCACATCAGGCTCTTCGGATTCTAACAATGTTTGGATCCACATATCTATGTGAAACTGCATTTTCCACGCTCGTTGCTATCAAAACCAAGTACAGAAACCGCCTGAACGTTGAAGGGGACTTACGATGTGCACTCTCAAGCATTCGACCACGTATTCAAGATCTGGTAGCTTAGAGCAGTGTCAAATATCTCTCTAATGTAATTCATGCTTAGTAATTTTCTTTTTAAATCTGGGAGTGAAATTTGTCTATAGATGCAAGGGGGACGTGGAGGGAAAGAGCTGTTCCCAGAGGGGGCGTGGTAGTAAAAAGGTTAAGAACCACTGCTCTAGATTCCTAGTTGCTTCACATGGAACAATGTAGATGAAAATATAGGTTTTATTTCCAATAACCCTGTGGCCTTGCCACAATGCTGTATGCCTTTTAATTTTCATACATTTCCTTGGGCCTCTTCCCACCTATACTACTCTGTTTTTTTCCATCTGTCCATCCACCTGTGGTGGTCGCGCATGGTAACACTGCGTCCCGGGCTTTAAATAGTTACGCTATGTCTAAGTTTTCGGTAAATAAAAGGATATCTGGGTGTACGTTTGCAACTGAAAAGTTTTTTAATAATTTACTGTATGAGAATTACACCTTTAATATTCGAAATAGGATATTATTTAAATCCCGGGACGCAGTGTTACCATGCGCAAACACCACAGGCAGATGGACAGATTGAAAAAAAAAAAAAAAAAAAAAACTGAGTATAGTGGGCAAATTTGCTATTGTTTTCTAGTTCTCGTTTAAGAACAAATCCCCTTGTTGAGCAATACGAGATTGTGACCACAAATAACAATGCCGACGAAAGTTAGACTTGTATTTTCTGGAATGTGTGAGAAATGAAGACATTTCCACAACAGGATGAATTCTTGAGAATCTCGCCCTTTTTCAAGGATTAATGATATAAATATTGTTAGGGTAAGTGTTTATAATGTGGTTATTGTTGCTACTATTGATTTTACTCTAATATTAAGGCTCTGATTTGCTTGCCCATCGTATGCGGCATCATGAAGATATATAAATCCTGATACCTTTTTTGGTCATAGGCAAAGGCAATGGTAGTTGCCAAGGAGATCGGAGCCAAAAAAATAATTAGCTATAGTATTTCAACATTTTGTATTTATGACTTGCTGAAGGTGCTTTGGCCTACAGAAGATCACTAGCATTAACATAACAAAGATATGTCAATCAAGATAATTCCTTTATAAATTACTTATACACCTAGTCTTGAGTACCGGTCATTTAGGCTAATTTGATAGACTTTGGGACACACTTGTTTAGGTCATGCCATTCATTTCTCATGGTAACATTAGTTAAACAACCTCATACAGGTTTGTGTAATCATAGAATGATAATGCTTAAGCTTTCAACATTAACATACCCCGCAGCAATACCTGTGTTAGATATTATAAAAAAAATATTTTTCAAATTACCAATTTAGTCTAGTTCAGTGGTCTTCAACCCTTTTTAATGCCGTCCACCGCTGGTGGTGATTAAGTAGAAGCTGTCCACCCCCAACCCAAAAAAAGTCTCATTAAAATTCTTACTTTTTTAATATCTAAAATCTGTTTTATATCTCATTTCTATGGCTATGTAAAGAGAAAAAAGCAGTAGGCGAGGTGGCAAACTCGATGTTACAACAGGTAAATATGTATTTGTAGTATGTATTTTAAGAAATATAGGAGGTGAGGATCTCGTCCATCCAGTAGTCCACCCTTAGACAGCTGTCCACCCGTCACTTAATCTCGTCCACAATGAGGTGGACTGTCCACCCAGGTTGAATAGCACTGGTCTAGTTTAATTTAGTTACCTCATATATACATTTTCTTAATTATGAGTTTCGTTTTCTGTCATAATTCTTGTCACATAAACTAGCGTAATCCTTAAAATGTCAAGTTGTGGTTATGATTTGGCTATTTTGAAAAAAAGTACATTTATATACTTCTGTACATGCACGCACACATCCATGATAATTATATATGGCTAAATATGTTTTGAATAATTGTACCTTAATTCCAAGTAGGATTTTATTTTGGCATTATAAAACTAAAGTGGCTGTGATATTGGTAATTCTTGAGCATAAAAGGTAGATTAATAATTTCTTTGTTCAAATAACCTTATAAATGAATTAATTAAGCCACAGAACTACAGATGGCCCCACACGTTTTCCAGTGACGCTTATACCTAATTTTTAACACCTTGTTTCGTCCTCCTTGTACTGCTTTTAGACTGAAACCTTCCAGAGCAACGTGGCCATCGGTGTTGCCGAAGTGCGGAATTTTCGTCTGCTATGCGGGATAAAAAGTCTACGGGCAAGCTATCCAAGTTTGTATGCCGATGCGGATTCCGCATCTGCATTTTCAGCAGCAATATCTTCATGGTGCATTCATGTAAATTTATCATATACAAATTGCAATATTTTTTTTTTACTAATAAAAAATTTCTCATTCAAATACAATATTATAAAAGATAAGACTCTTATCAGAATATGACGGTGATATGATTAATGTATATCTATCTGTTAATATATTATAAAATTATTTCCTATATGATTTAATGAGTTATATACTGATACATAAATGCTGTTATGCTTATTACAAACTTATCTGCAAATATATCTGGGACAAATAAGAAAGGAAAAAATAATACTTGTCTCATACATATATATATATATATATATATATATATATATATATATATATATATATATACATATATATATATATATATATATATATATATATATATATATATATATGCATACATATATATATATATATATATATATATATATATATATGTTTATATATACGTATATAGGTATATGTATATGTATGTATGTATGTATATATATACAGTGCATTGTATATAAATATATGTAATATAATGTATATAAATATGTAATATAGATATATACTGTATGAATGTATATATATGTATGTATGAATATATATATATATATATATATATATATATATATATATATATATACCTATATATATATATATATATATATATATATATATATATAATATATATATATATATATATATATATATATATATATATATATACATATATATATGTGTATATATAGTATACATATATATTATATATGTATATATATGTGTATATGTATTTGTATATATGTATATATAAATAAAATTTATATGCTTGCATATATATGTCTATATATGCATGTATGTATGTGTGTATAATAATAGATATATATATATATATATATATCTATATATATATGTATATTATATATATATATATAATATCTATATATATGATATATATACAGTAGTACCTCGAGATACAAAATTAATCCGTTCCGAGGCGGCCTTCGTATAATGAGTTTTTCGTATCTTGGAACACATTTTACATGTAAAATGGCTAATCCGTTCCAAGCCCTCCAAAAACACCCCATTAAATTTCATAATAAAGCTAAATTGACCTATAAACAATGAAATACTGCAACAATTTGGACCATTCATTACCTAAATTAAGAATAAAAATCCAAACCTGTAAATAAAGTGTATATTAGTGTACAAGAAATATTATTACTGTAACGTAAAATGTCGAAGCTTACCTTTCGAGTGAGGCTATCTCCGAAAGTGGCGGCAGAGGAGGAGGAGGAGGACAAACGGCAGATACGTACACTTAACTTTACGAAACACATAAAAAAATGTCAGAAAAACAAACTAAACTTTACAAAACACATTAACAAAACTGTAAAACTTAACTTTACAGAAAACTTAAAATAAAATTTATTTTGTCTTTTTTTGATTTTTACATTTTGTTTTACTTTTTTATAGTTTACGTAATTTCAATTTCTTCACCACCGAATGGATGCCAGTCCGTTTACGGAATTTTTCGAAACACCCATGAGAAGCCTTGAACTCTGGGGTTGCCGTTGATGTCCCCTCTCCGCCGTCGTCTTTGGCTTGGGCAATCAAATCGCCGAAAATAGCGCTGGCCTTCTGGCAGATTGCCGTCTCGGTTATCGTATCACCATCGATTTCTTTGTCCTCGATCCATACAAGAAGCAGCCTTTCCATTTCATTATGCACATGGCTCCTCTTGTTGGACAAAATAGTGACGCCCTTGGAAGGTGTAGCTGCTTTGATGGCTTCCTTCTGCTTAAGGATGGTGCCTATCGTCGACGGATTTCGGCCGTATTCCTTAGCGATCACACTCAACCGCAAGCCAGGTTCATACTTTTTTATTATCTCCATTTTTGTCTCCATAGAAAGCATTCTCTTCTTTCTGTGAACTTCAGCAACTTTCTTGGGACCCATGACTCTATGTACTGTACGTAATTAAGTTACGTTCTCACAACACGATAAAGTAGCACAACACGATAATATGTACGTACTGCAACGAAATCACTAATGAATTTACGTTACCAAACGAAATCGTTGGAGCGAACGAATGCCGATTGCGTACGGTAAAGTTTCGGGTGCGAAGTGGCCGAGGTAAAGCACGCCAACACGTAGTACGTATGTATAGAAGATGCATGATGAGAGGGATGCTGTCCAATTAGAGAGAAGGATCTCATGGCTTGGCTAGCATCAGGAACCAATGGGAGAGCAGGAGGATGGTGGCGAGTCTACTATAACTAAGATGGCGGCGTGCGGCGCGAGTTTCAAAATTGTTATGGGCGAATCTCGGACTTTCAGAAACCTTTCGTATCTTGAAAACTTTTCGTATGTAGAGCAGTAAAATTTTTCGTCTTTGCTTTCGTAACTTGGATTTTTCGTAAGTTGAGCCTTTCGTATCTCGAGGTACTACTGTATATATATATATATATATATATATATATATATATATATATATATATATATATATATATAGTAATGTACCTTATGTATAACGAAATTGATATAAATCGTTCAAATCCCTGTGTGTGAAGTTCATGATCATCATATCCTACGAATAGGTGCAGTAAACAAGTGATCAATTACCTCCACAATCTCCTATGGGATACAGTTTTTATCGCTAGTAGGTAGTACGCTAAACAAGTGCGATACTCAGTGTTTTCAACGAAGGATTTTCAATGCCAGAATTCTCGCTTTTAATTAATTTGCTATGTACAAAGGTAATGTCCAGAGTTTCAAAAATACATCTTTGGAGCTCACGTTTCATAGACAATGAAACTTCTAATAATATTATATACCTGCATCTCTGCAAAACTCGTAAAGATCAAGTGGCAACCATAATTATGCGGACTAAGTATTCTATCTTCCCAGATCGCCAATCCATTATCATGTCATCTATGACATTTATGTTGAAGTAAAATTAGTAGTGCACATTATTCAATCCATAATAGATTCACATCAGCCGTGCATTTGATGTCTAGGCCAGTCCCTTATGACGCTCCTGATTGGCTGTTGATAAGCCAATGACAAGGCTAGAGCGTTCACATAGGCAGGATGTATGTTCCACTTCTCCTGAGGGATGCTTTTGAAAGACGTATCCCTCATGAGAGGTGGAACATACATCCTGCCTATGTGAACTCTTGAGAGAGACTGAGAGTTTCCAGCACCGTGATTGGCTTATCAACAGCCAATCAGGAGTGTCGTAAGGGACTGGCCTAGACATCAGATGCACCGGTGATGTGAATTTACTATAGTAATATCTGTTTGCATCATAATACATTTAAAATAGACCTGAAATTATGTTTTCTTTATGCAGTGAGAAGTTGAGCTTCTATTGTATTTGCCCCAATATTTGATTCAGGACCCAGGACAGATTAAAATTTGTTCCCTGTCATATGTCATCATTAGTTTGTTTTCAATAAGCAATCGAAAATAAGGATAAATCAGACTCCTCCTCCTTTTCAACTGGAGAACATCCTATTTATTCTTAATTGGTTGAACTTGAACGCCTACTGTTTCCGGTCCCACCCTTGGGCGAATCCTAGTGGGTGCTGTGATCCATCGTAACCACCCACTTGATGGGTCAAGGTTCAACACTTACAACTTGCCTCATCACATTTTGTTGTGTCGAAGGCGCTGGTTTTATGGGTCTTACTTTTCAAACATCCTATTTTGCGTTCAATTTCTACCTCTCTCTCTACCTCTGCTTCGCCTTCATCTACCATAACGCTATTAGTAGATTTTCCCAGCTAATATATTCCCTACATAACTGTTTCTACAGACTTCTGCATTCTTAACAATGTGAGTTTGTATGATTATGATATGTGCCAGCATTTTCTTGTTTTTGTTTAGTTTAGTGGTCTTAAGACAAAATTAATTATATAATTAAATATCTTAAATATGGATTATTGCGTCTCAATTGATGAAAACTACTGCACCAGGTAAAAAAAAAAGTGCTCTCAAGTTCAAAGGAAATGTAACTGTCGTTTTTCTCTCTCTGGTAGAGAAGACAGTTCAGTGTTATACTAAATAACAGGTACTGGAATTGTAGGTGGATGCATTCTATAGCAATAGAAATGATATCCAATATGATAGGTAGGTTACTCGTTTGTATGAACATATATACAGGGTGTTTCGAAATTAAAGCCGCCCCCCCACCCGCTCTACAGCATAAACTAAAATTGATATGGACAAAAACAATAGTAATTCAGAACAGGTATTTATTTAAGTTGCTCTTTGAGTATTTGATATTTTGTGTGGCCTCCATCTGCCTGTACTACAGCCTGCATTGCATTCTTGAGGGGTATAATTTCAGTAAATTGCAAAAAAGCTGAGACTCAAACTCCATTTCCCTGAGCACTTCGGTCACCTCTCTTCGCAGGTCGTCGAGGTTTGGTATACCATCATAGTTCACTGTACGCATTTCAGCACGATCCTTTAAGATACTACCAATGTTTTCACACACATTAAGGTCAGGGGAGCTACCTGGAAATTCACTTGACGAGAAGAAATCGATACCACTGTTTCGAAGCAGCTCCTGTGTCTGAAGAGCCTTGAAACATGGTGCCTTATAATGCAAAAATGTGATTTCTTCAACAGATAACACATTTTCAGAATCTTTGAGGAAAGAAAATACTCCACCAGTAAGCACAGTTTCTCTGAAGTATTCACCATTCCATGACTGTCCTTTTTCTTTGATGATCCACATTAACCGTTTGGCTGTGAAATGGAGAAAAATTACCAAACGTTCAGGAAATTTCACAACTTGGCGATAGCGCACGTCATCGCTGATATCATCCAATTTTGCAGCCCAAATGATATAATTTTTTTTATTTAGCTTCCTGACTGTGTAAATGAAGAATTCATCTGATGCGGCAACATGGAGAAAGTCAGCTTCATCCCAATCTTTAAGAAATGAACCACAAAACCATGCACGGTTTCTCTCTGTTGCTGCGTGATGTTGGGCTTGCTGATAACATGAAATGGCTTGATACCAGATTTTTTCAACTCATGATATACAGCACTATAACTTCTCTTCTTTCCCCTTTTTGTTTCTAGTTCAAGCGCCAATTTACATAAAGACTTTCTTGGTTTACCCAATGCCTCAGTTATGATGTCTTTTGACTCCTGAGAAAGGACTTCAGCCCTTACAGGATTCTCACTCTTTTTGCGATGACAGTCATATGGATTTTTGTTCCAGTTTCTTTTAACAAAGGATTCATCTCTTTTAATGTAATTTAGCTATCCAGGAACGTGAAATGAAGGATGCGCCAGCATCCCTGGCCTCTCTGAAGGTTATAGCCCGGATTTGGTCAATCCATCTGATTTCCTCCAAGTTGTTAGCCATGGCTGTATCTAACTCCGTCACTCAGTCTGAAAATACAAGAAATGTAAAATAAAAAATGACTTAATAGAATCTTAGGATAATGTACTTGGAGATAGCCTATAGCAGAAAACTTCATAACTTTCCATTTGTTCTGTGGAGTGGGACGGGGGGGCTCTAATCTCGAAACACCCTGTAGTATATTACATAATTAATTAGTCAATGACTGAACACTTGAAAATGGAATTCAAATTTTCATCATCTCTATGAAATTTTCAGTTTTAAAACAATTTGATGATAAAGTGTGGTTACACAGTACTGTATGAGTGCTGCATAGTTTATTGGAATACAACATTCTTTAAAACTACTGTGATTCAAATTGACCGTCCGTCAGAGAATTGTACAAAGAATTTCCAGTCACATAACATGGATTCCCTGGAAAATGACTTTGTGGTTAATCAAAGGTGTGTTTACTTTTGTTCTGTTACTGAATTGGGACTGAATTTAGATTCCAGGAGATTAATGGTTGCTGAACCGCATTCATTCAAAACAATTCTTATTATTTCTATGTTCTCAAATAATAAGATAATTGTGACTTGCATATTTACATCCCATTTTTAATGTGTTACAAGGAGTCTCAAATATTTCCGACGTTCAGAAAGCTGCTTGCATATTATATTAAACATATACGCAACGTCTTACTAAGGTTGCGTTCGCACCAAACGCGTCGCGTCGAGTCGCGCTAATTCATGGCTATTAGTGTCATTTTCGCCGAAAATAGGAATAAGGATGTTAGTGTTTTCTACTTTGTTTTCATATTGCATTTCAGTTTACGAACGCGAGTTATGTTCTAATAAAATTGTACTCCTTTATATCTTTTTTCACTTTTATGTAGGAGAAAATGTAATATAATTAAATTTCAGTTCATCTTTTCTTTGTATCCATATGATATACATTTAAAATCTTAAAACTTACCATTAGTTTTTGAAAATGTTTATGGTTGAGTTATATATATATATATATATATATATATATATATATATATATATATATATATATATATATAAATATATATATATATATATATATATTTCTCGCGATGTTTCGGCTAATTCGTTTAGAATTGTATCTTTTAATTAGGTATCCTGTAAAATTCAATAAAAATGAAACTTGCCTTAGAAAAATGGCCATTTTTCCCCTAAGTTGCAATTGCCCGCCTGTAAGTAGTATTGTTTTTCTTATAGACAAAAAGGTAAATAAAGGGAAATCCCCAAATTTATTTTAACAGATAAGATTAACAAAAAATCCCGCATGGAGAGAGAGGAGAGAGAGAGAGAGAGAGCTATCAGGACACAGAAGATACGTAACTGAGAGAGGATGAGAGGAGGGATAGAGGAGAGAGAGAGAGAGAGAGACGATGCTGAAGATGAGAGAGAGAGAGAGAGAGAGAGAGAGAGAGAAGATACGTACTGCAAAAAATCCCTGAGAGTGAGAAAGAGATTTTAGCAATTTATAACACCAAGAGACAAGGCAGAGTTAAATAAATGTTCTGAATATTTCCTGCTATATTTTGATAAATGGAAATATCTGTCGTGGAATATAGAAAATGAACGAAAAATCGAGAGAGAATGAGAGGAGATTATGTGAACTTGGTATGTCGAGACATTGTTCGAAATTCGGAGAGAAGTCTAACGCAGGTATAGTCATGTTGTTTATTGTGGCTGCCTATTGACTGGTGAAGTACTCCCTGACTACTGTTGATGGAGTTGAACAGCCCAAGGAGAAGGAAGTGAAGGAGAGAATTGCGGGTTGGCGAGACACCATCCGGTGCCAGAGAGAGCAGCAGGTAAACTTGGACGGGATAATTGTTCAGCTGCAACAGAGGCTCGACAAGAATGAAGCGATTCAGAAGGCGGGCGGAAGGGAAGAACACTCTCGTGTGATCGAGATGACTGAGGAGGTGTTACAAACAGCAGGCCTGGCAAGAAAGGGCCTACTCGCTGGAAGATGTCACGTTGTTGCTGAAGAGGGAGAACGACCAAGAAAAGAGGGAAAATGGGCAGCTGGAAGACAAGATCGTCAAGATGACAGATGAAAATGAGCAGCTGATGGAAAAGACAAAGGAAATTGGGTAGAGAAACGATGCCCTATGTGAGAGGATAAGGGAACTAAGAGTGCGGTTGGCAGAGGCAAACAGCCAGGTTGAGAGGCAAGAGGAACTCGTAGGACAGAAGGAGAAAGAGCCGCAGTTAAAAAACGAAGAAGCGGCGAGGATGGCGAGGCTCATCCAGGAACAAAAGGACGCGAGCGAAAAGCGCTAATCCGGCAGGAAAGACGTGGAGGTGAGGTTGGAGCGCTTGCAGAAGGAAGTTGAAGACCTCAGGAGGGAAAATTGTGGACTCCAGTGTGAAGTTGAGGCTGCGAAACTCAAGCGGAAGGAGGTGACATGCCTTGTAGAGAAAGGAAATGGTGGCTGGAGAGGAAGACCGGTGTCCAGGGCGAACAGAAGGAAAAAGGGGAAGATGAGGTTGGACAGCTGTGAGGAGTGAAGGAGAAATTGGTTTACAAGGTGAAGAAGGTGCAGGGGAAAAAGAGAGGCCTGGAGAAAGGCAATTGGAAACTGAAGGAGCAGCTGTTGGTCTTGAAGGAATGGCGCGATCTTCAAGGAATGGGGCGATCTTGAAGGAATGAGGCTGGCCTGACAAAGACGGATTAGATGTGAAAAATTTGAAGAGAATGTTTGTTGTAGGGAAAGTTGAGTGCTTATTTGTAATAAGTTTGGTTTGTTGATCGTTGTAGGAAGTTGAAGTTATAGGGAAATAAATATGGTAAAATGTTTTGTTATGAATTTGATTAATTCGTGAGAGGGAAAGGAAAATGTGGGGATTGAAGAAAGCGTGAGGAAAATGAGAGGATTGGCGAAGCGCCAGGAGAAGAAGCAAAGGATTGAGAGAAGCCCCAGGAGAAGTAAAATGATTGAGAGAAGCCCCAAGAGAAGTGAAAGGACTCAAAGAAGCCCCAGAAGAATTGCGAGGAGTCAGTGGTATATTCTGGTTCTAAGACTAAGCAAAGGTAGTGTGTATGATGGGGACCAGGGGGGCTAAGGCCGCCAGGCGTCCCGGGACGGGGGCGGGCGAAGGGCCCGCCAGGCGTCCCGGGAACGGGGGCCCGGGCGGGGGGGCCCGGCCCAGGGTCCCGGGACGGGGGCGGGCGTGGGCCGCCAGGCGTCCACCCGGGGAGGGGGCGGGCGAGGCCCCGCCAGGTCCCGGGACGGGGGGCGGGCCGTGGCCCGGCCCAGGCGGGTCCCGGGACGGGGCGGGCGGGGGGCCAGGCCCCCGGGTCCCGGGACGGGGGCGGGCCAGGCCCGCCCAGGCGTCCCGGGACGGGGGCGGGCGGGCCGGCCCCGCCCAGGCGTCCCGGGACCGGGGGCGGGCGAGGCCCCCAGGTGTCCCGGGAGGGGGCGGGGGGCGAGGCCCGCCAGGGCGTCCCGGGACGGGGGCGGGGCGGGCCCGCCAGGCGTCCCGGGAACGGGGGGCGGGCGAGGCCCGCCAGGCGTCCCGGGACGGGGCGGGCGAGGGCCCCGCCGGGTCCCGGGACGGGGGCGGCGAGGCCCGCCAGGCGTCCCGGGACAGGCGGGCGAGGGCCCGGCCAGAGCGTCCCGGAGAACGAGGGGCGGGCGAGGCCTCCAGGCCGTCCCGGGACGGGTGCGGGCGAGGCCCGCCAGGCGCTCCCGGACGGGCGGGCGAGCCCGCCAGGGTCCCGGGACGGGGGCGGGCTGGCCCGCCAGGGCGTCCCGGGACGGGGCGGCGAGCCGCCAGGCGTCCCGGGACGGGGGCCGGGCCGTGGCCCGCCAGGCGTTCCGGGACGGGGCGGGGGCGGGAGGCCGCCAGGCGTCCGGGACCCGGGGCCGGGCGAGGCCCGCAGCGTCCCGGGAGGGGGCGGGGCGGGCAGGCCCGCCACGCGTCCGGGGGGACCCCCCGGGGCCGGGCGAGGCCGCCAGGCGTCCCGGGAGAGGGGGCGGCGAGGCCCGCCAGGCCTTCCGAATCCCGGGACGGGGCGGGCGGGCCGCCAGGGCCCGTCCGGACGGGGGCGGGCGAGGCCCGCCAGGCGTCCCGGGACGGGGGCGGGCGAGGCCGCCAGGCGTCCCGGACTGGGACGGGCGAGGCCCGCCAGCGTCCCGGGACGGGGCGGGCGTGGACCGCCAGGCGTCCGGGACGGGGCGGCGTGGCCCCGCCAGGCGTCCCGCGGCGGGGCGGCGAGGCCCGCCAGGTCGGGACGGGGGCGGGCTGGCCCGCCAGGCGTCCCGGGACGGGGGCGGGCCTGAAAGGGCCCGGGCCAGGCCGTTCCCGGGCACGGGGGCGGGCGGGAGGCCCGCCAGGGGGCGGGTCCCGGGACCGGGGGGGGAGGGCGGGGCCCGAGGCCGCCCAGGGGGTCCCGGGACGGGGTGGGCGGGGGGGCGAGGGCCCGCCCAGGGGGGGCGGGTCCGGGACGGGGGTGGGCGGGGGGCGGGAGGGCCCCCAAGGCGTTCCCGGGACGGGGCGGGCGAGGCCCGCCAGGCGTCCCGGGGAACGGGGGCGGGCGAGGGCCCGCCAGGCGATCCCGGGACGGGGGCGGGCAGGCCCGCCAGGGGCGGGACGGGGGCGGGCGAGGCCCGCCAGCGTCCCGGGACGGGGGGGGGGGCGAGGCCCGCAGGCGTCCCGGGACGGGGGCGCGAGGCCCGCCAGGTCCCGGGACGGGAGGCGTGTAGCGGGCGAGGCCCAGCGTCCCGGGAGGGGGCGGGCGTGGGGCCCGCCAGGCGTCGGGCTGAGGCCGCCAGGCGTCCCGGGACAGGGGGCGCCCGAGGCGGTCAGGACGGGGCGGGCGAAGGCCCGCCAGGCGTCCCGGGACGGGGGCTGGGCGGGGGCAGGCGGGTCCCCGGGACTTGGCGGGCAGGCCCGCCAGGCGTCCCGGGACCCGGGGGCGGGCGAGGGTCCGTCCCAGTCCGGGACGGGGGCGGCGAGGCCCGCCAGGCGTCCCGGACGGGGGCGGGCGAGCCCCCGTCACGTGGCGGGGGGCGAGGCCCGCAGGCGTCCCGGACGGGGGCGGGCGTTGGCCCGCCAGCCCCGACGGGGCCCGGGACGGGGGCCCCGGGCGGGGCCGCCCGCTAGGCGTCCCGGGACGGGGGGCGGGAGGCCGTCAGGCGTCCGGGACTGGGCGGGCACCCCAAGGCGTATATATATATATATATATATATATATATATATATACACACACACACATATATATCTATATATATATATATATTATATATTATATATATATATATATATATATATATATAACTCAACCATAAACATTTTCAAAAACTAATGGTAAGTTTTAAGATTTTAAATGTATATCATATGGATACAAAGAAAAGATGAACTGAAATTTAATTATATTACATTTTCTCCTACATAAAAGTGAAAAAAAGATATAAAGGAGTACAATTTTATTAGAACATAACTTGCGTTCCTAAACTGAAATGCAATATGAAAACAAAGTACAAAACACTAACATCCCTATTCTTATTTACGGCGAAAATGACACTTGCCATGAATTAGCGCGACTCGACGCGACGCATTTGGTGCGAACGCAACCTTAGTCTAAGACGTTGTGTATATGTTTAATATAATATGCAAGCAGCTTTCTGAACGTCGGAAATATTTGAGACCCCTTGTAACACATTAAAAATGCGATGTAAATATGCAATTCACAATTATCTTATTATTTGAGAACATAGAAATAATAAGAATTGTTTTGAATGAATGCGGTTCAGCGACCATTAATCCTGGAATCTAAATTCAGTCCCAATTCAGTAACAGAACAAAAGTAAACACACCTTTGATTAACCACAAAGTCATTTTCCAGGGAATCCATGTTATGTGACTGGAAATTCTTTGTACAATTCTGTGACGGACGGTCAATTTGAATCACAGTAGTTTTAAAGAATGTTGTATTCCAATAAAATATACATCACTCCTACAGTACTGTGTAACCACACTTTATCTAGTAAATTTTTAGTTTAGTGACTCTGAATAATCATGAAATGATAAAATGATTATTTTGATAGGATTGTTCATGAGAAGAAAATATTGAGAGGATTGCTCATGATGGGCAGTGTTTGGTGTTTCACTTTCTAAGTTCTGTTTAATTTAATTCTGTTGAAGCAAAATTGTCATGTATACGTAAACTGCACAATTTTCTTGCCGAGTTAAATTCTTATGTTACAATTGAACTTATAGTTGCAATTGGTCTAAAACCTTTGATTCAAGTAACCGAGCAATGGATAATTTGATTGTGGAAGGTTTGTAGAGACTTTTTGGTTAAGTTACTTTTAGACTTTATGCAAATTTTTATAACTAAAAATGCCCTAAAATCATTTAGTAAGGACTTTTATTTTACAGGTTCGTGAGGAACGTCAAAACAGACTCCACTAGTCAGATGAATTCAACGTAGTTGCGGAGGTATTACTCGAAAAGTGAGTCGAGGTCAATGAAATCCGTTTCTCTGTTATCTTTGCTGCCAAGAGATGAAAACCACCTCCAAGATCAGAAATATGAGGTTCTGAGAACTGCACGTCTATATCAAGAGTCATACTACTTCCAAGACCCAGCCATCGTGCCAGTGCTTGCAGTGGAGGGCCTAGGAAATGCTACTACCATGATCACTATACTCGGTTTTTTTCCATCTGCCCACCCGCCTATGGTGTTTGCGTATGGTAACACTGCGTCCCAGGCTTTAGATAATTACATTCAGCTTACATTCAACAATAACAATATCCTATTTCGAAAATTAACGGTGTAATTCGCATACAGTAAATTATTAAAACACTTCAGGTGCAAATGTACACCCAGATATCCTTTTATTTACTTAACTAAAACTTGCATATTGCGTAACTATCTAAAGCCCGGGACGCAGTGTTACCATATGCAACCACCACAGGCAGGTGGACAGATGGAAAAAACAGTATAGTCAAGAGACTTTGCAGCTTACACATTAGCAAAACCAGCTAGCGGATAAGTGTTTCTGCAATTTTGTGTCACCGCAGCTATCAGCAATGTGTGTTTTGCAGCCAGCACGTTAAGAGTTTTGCTACTGCAGACTAGCTAGTGGGCAAATGGTTGCGATGAAGTTACACTGGCGAGACTAGCAATGTTTAAGTTTTGCAGCCTATAAGTTTTCGAAAGATGCCACTGCCAAACTAGCAAGTGCTTGCAGTGGAGTGGCCACTGGCTAACTAGCAAGTGCTTCCAGTGGAGTGGCCACTGGCTAACTAGCAAGTGCTTCCAGTGGAGTGGCCACTGGCTAACTAGCAAGTGCTTCCAGTGGAGTGGCCCCTGGCTAACTAGCAAGTGCTTCCAGTGGAGTGGCCACTGGCTAACTAGCAAGTGCTTCCAGTGGAGTGGCCACTGGCTAACTAGCAAGTGCTTCCAGTGGAGTGGCCACTGGCTAACTAGCAAGTGCTTCCAGTGGAGTGGCCACCGCCGAGATTAGTAAGTTGCTGCTATCAGGAGCAGCAAGTGCTTGAAGTGGCCATGCCCTGCATTTGGAACGTATAGTGTTATTGGGCAACGACGGGCCATGAGGAGTTTTAAGGGAGAAAAAGCCATAAAGCAACTAGATTATGAGCCGTGTGTCCTGTTTCTGTAGTATGCAACAACTAGTCACCTGCAGTTATATATTGTAATATTTATCAACCATACCCTGGAAATATAAATTATTTGTGTAATTTTATTCCATACCCTATATAGACATAATATCTAACGAAGACTAAGGAGTCTGGTTAAAAACCTACTAACGTTGGTTAACGATAGAAGAGTGCCCTAAGTTTTGAGGGCAATCTTGTTAGTGGTTTGAATTCACTTGAACCATTCGAATATATTGTAAATACATTGTAGACGTCGATATCAGTTTCAAGGTGAATCTTTGAACAACAGTGTCTATGGTACGTAGAGACTGCTGCTCTTTCGACCCGAATAACCCAAAAAAAAAAAAAAAAAAATTTTTTCCATCAACTTTAGATCTTGCATTTCATATTTATGTAGACTCCTGCTGCTCTTCGACCATTCCATATTTATGTAGACTCCTGCTGCTCTTCGACCATTCCATATTTACCGTAGACTCCTGCTGCTCTTGCGAACCATTCCAATCTTTACGTAGACTCCATGCTGCTCTTCGACCATTCCATATTTACGTAGACTCCTGCTGCTCTTCGACCATTCCATATTTACGTAGACTCCTGCTGCTCTTCGACCATTCCATATTTACGTAGACTCCTGCTGCTCTTCGACCATTCCATATTTACGTAGACTCCTGCTGCTCTTCGACCATTCCATATTTACGTAGACTCCTGCTGCTCTTCGACCGTTCCATATCTGTGTTGACTGCTGCTCTTCGACCATCAAATAATGTAAAATGCTGCTCTTCTACTTCCATCGCATGTCCAAACAAGATCACTAAAGCGTTGTTCTTCGTGTGGTTGCTCGCTCTTCAGGAAATTTTAGCCGTGCTTGCTAGAAGTAATCTCATAAGCTGGCAGGGCTGTGGACGCCATTGTTTTGCCTGAAAAGTTTGGTTATTAGCATAAAGTAAAAACTATCAAATACGTATTGCCGAAGGAAACATAACTGGCAGACTTTTCTATACTAATCATGGATACTTAAGATCAAGAGATTACACTGAAGTCTGAATTTTTTAAAAAACTATAAAGTTTATAAATTAAATTTTGAAGCTTAACTTTGAGATTTACAGTTACAGGTAATCTGTGCCTTTTTAACAAAACTTTTATTAATGATAAAAGGACTAAATATAGGATTCTAGTAACACGCTCAATATAGGATTCTTGTAACAATGTATGCAAGTTGTATAAGGGCTGAAAAAAAAAGTAGAGGACTTAACTATCACGCTCCACGCTTCTGCCTGCACATAACAGCAAATAAACTAAAGGAAACTGATTTCAAAAGCCACTTCAACTGTCTCGCCTGAAATTGAGAAAAATTACTTAATTGACACAGACTTCGCAGAGAAACAGATTTAATTTTGATGTATGATTCAGATTGAAAAAATACAGGATTTAAGTCTAGCAGTTTTCATAAACTTTTTCAAATTGAAAAAAAAAATATCTAGCAGTTTTCATAAACTTTTCAAAGAAATATAAGTTTCAAGTCTGGCAGCTTTAAAAAAAATTGAAAAAAGTAAATAAAACTGAAAAAAATAACATTGAAAAAACTAGCTTCAAGTCTAGCATTTTGCACGAAAACTATAATACTTAAAAGACTTTAATAAAATAGTTTATATTCTGGAAAGCTGTAGAAATAAGTGTTGCTATCATTACTCTAGTTCAATGTGTGCGGACTAAAGACTCAAAAGGCTTCCACCATAATGTGCATCTGGTACAGCCTTACTTTGGCAATAATTCCTACTCAAAATTAACACACATTTATTATTCTACTGGACACGAAGGTTTCGCTTGTAGTTATTCCACTGATTTATTTCGTCCCTTGGAGGCTATCCAAAATAGTCCAATAATCAAAGCTTGATAAAAAAAAAGTAATATTCTCTAATTCTTGAGCTTCACGCCAAACAATAATTGTGCCATATCTCTTAAAACAACAAAAAGTTAATCTTGCGTTTCACCAAAGGCAGCTTGTTATCCTTTATTTCATTTAATGGAGCCTTCGAATTACAGCATTCCTACAGTTATAAAGGCAAGCTTTTGTTATGCAGCCACAAATAACTCCATTCACAATCTACGTGATATTCGTTAATTAAGCTATAAGGGTTTGAGGAGAGCTTTAGTGAGAATTACATTAAGTTTACTATAAAACCCAAAGTAAAACATAAATCCACAGTACTTACTTCCTAGTGATGTGTATGAGGAAAAGTGTACGAGGAAACTGTCTTGAAGCTTCTTTCCTGTGATTCAACGTTGTCATTCACAAAGCAATCTGAAAATTATGTACAGATTATTATACTTCTACGGACAACGAAATGTTTGTAAATAAATGTTTCACGTGAATGACCAATTCCAAGCTAAAATCTAAATTTATAAGTTAAAGCATTCTAAATTGATAAGTAGTATTTAAACAGGGCCTAGGTAAGTTGCTTTGGTATGCATCAGAAAAAAAAAAAGCTTAAATATTTTAGTAGTGCCATAAACAGAAATCCTTAGGCAGAAATATCCACAGAGTATCATTAGTCAAGATCACCACTTCAAGGTAGTGAAAAATTCGTCACAAGGGGACAATTTACGAACGTTAAAGACTGAACTTTCTTGAAGTTATAGGGAACAAAAGAAAATCTTCCCTAGACCTAATACAAAAGCCATGAAAGAAGCTATGGTAATTCTAGTTAATAACTCCGCACGCACCGCAAGTAACGTTCCCGTGAATACGTAAGCCACTAGGGTTTGGGGCGTTAAATGTATTTCGCCTTGCTTAGTACTGGCCCCTGGGGGTTAATTACAGTCGACCCCACAAAAAATAACAGTGAAGTCTTAATAAGCAATCCAATTACTATAGGAAACCAATTTCCTAAGAAATACCCAATGGGGAGTTATTACCTAGAATTACTCCCAATAAAAAGAGGTTAAAAAGGCATGAAAGAAGCTCTAAACACTCACTCAGTCCTTCAAATCGGTCAAAATTTTTTAGTTTCAATATTACTAATCATAAACTTCCTCCATTTGACCTAAGTTTCCCATAAAAATTTAAAAGTAAACTCCTGTAGCTTCATTTGTATAAAGAGTCTTAAATCTGTCAATTTGTTTTTAGTAAATCAACCGATGAATTACAAACCAAAATCCAGTAAACCATACATTACGTATTCCCTGGCTTTATCATGAGCGTTTCTATTCCGGGATGGTTATCTAAATGCTCTTAATGTTAAAAGTAATGTTTGGACGCCAGTAGTGATCATAAAAAACGTACTGCATTTTAGCTCTCTGCAAAATCACAGGCTGTAAAAGTTTGTTGCATAAATGAATGCCGTAAGGTGATAGATAAGGTTAACACTCACGCCTGTTACCTAGACGCAAAGTCTCCTGAACTGCATAACAATTGATAAATCTTAAACTATATTTGATAAGCCTTAAGCTATATTTGATAAACCTTGTGGTGAAACTAAACTGAATTTTAGGGCCACATTCGTTACGATTTCATTCAACCTTAAGCCCTCCTGCACTAGCTTTGAATGAGACCAAGTTACAGTGCTGAGGAGTTTACTAACTTACTTAAAGTCAAGAAACCTTGCATTTTATTCAACAAAAGTGCAGTTAAGAAACAATCAACTGTATTTCCTGCACCAATTCTTTTTGGGTGATGCCACACGGGTTCACAAAGACGCATTTAAAGGTTTAAACAATTAATATTTAAATAATTATCCAAATTACGTTAAGCAGCAAGAAAACTAACAATTACTGCAAAAATTAACAAAACGTTACGTTACTTCGATAGTAAAACATAAATGGCAAAACAGGATCCCAGAATATCCTTATGAAGAAGTTACTGCAATGGCGAAGACAATTCACGAGGTGATGTGGCTGGATTCTACAAGAATATCTTCTTTTACTTGCCTTCGTGGAGTCAGATGCTAAAATTCGAGAGATTCACCTTTCCACCCTAGAAGAAAACTAGGGAGGAGTATATTGCATAACACATTGTCACATCTACAAAATTACAAGGTAACGTAACAAACATCAAGAGCTTTAATCGTAACCCAACATACAAAAAAAAAAAAAAAAAAAAAGGGATTTCGTTCAAAAGGAAAGCATAAATTACTGGCATGTGCCCTTACAATAAGAAAATAATATATATAGTCTCCATAGGAAGAAGTTTGACACTGTAATGATACGTCATCTAATTTTATAGAGATGGACAAAATATGCAAAAAAAGTGGTTTATTACTTTGAATATCAATGTACTAATTTATACCAACTCATTGCTATAGTTACTATAATAAAACTACTTCTGTGGAGCAAAATAATCATATATGAACGTATTTTCATAGAAACTGGGAAATACTTCAAAACAAGTCCTCATAAAAAACTAGAAAAGTTCATTCAAGGGGAATAAATGGCAATTTTTGACAAACCTTATAACTGCACCTTTTCAATTTATGTACTATAGGCCGATTCTGGCCAAGGAACATAACGCCGTTAAAGCCAATACCATAAACTCTACTATTAATCTTTTTGAGTTGGCTTCGTGGAGGCCCCTCTATTTTAATCGTCAATTTATCTTTTTAACTATTGATCAAATGGCGTGAGATACCCCACTATATACAGGCTAACTTTTGTCACTAAACCATTTCAGCCAATGATTCATGAATGTGCGCTATAACACAAAATGTTGCGTCGTCGACATTAGAACTAAACAGAGCTAATAACCCTTGATTACGAAGTCCAGCAAAAATACAGCATAGTACCAAGTAATACCTAGGACGAATGGCTACGTGTGCTATGATGAATCTTTGATCAAGTGCCCAAACACAACTGAATGTATATTAAATGTTCGTAAAGTTTGGAGTAAGCTAGAGCTGACTATAAACTTAATCCAGATTCTTTTTCATTTTGAGCCTGCCTAAACACTTACAACCAACAAAACCCAATAACTAGTACGATGCAAAAAGTAAATATGCATCGCTTACGCAAATAAAATCTAGCAGTTCCCCTGAATAAAATTTTATCGTTAAAAAATTAGATAAAATAAAAAAAATAAAAATGAAATAAAATCCATCTACAATTTTTTAAAATTTCCTAACTTGCACTACAACAAATGCCACCATAAAGTTTTTCATTCACGAACCATCCTAGAGGGTACCACTAAATCTTGAAGTAACTTTTCACGATCAAAAACACCAAAAGGATTTACTTCAGCTTCAAGTTTCAAGCAGAAATTACAGTAATTCACAGAAATATTCGGATCAAACGAACGTGAGGGGCGAAATATTAAAGTTAAACTTGAAGAAACTTAACATCGACCAATGTTAATTCAACCAAATCGCTGAGTGCACCTGGCAGTTTTGAGAATTGTTTCACGTGCTATCATAAAGGACTTTTGGAATATGAACAAATGGCAAACCATGGGACGAGAAACCGTATCTCAAACATAATTTAACTATACACAAACACTAAAAATTTCCTATAACCATTCTACCACACAGCTATCAACAAGGAAGTTTCACATTCACGAATTGAACTTATGGAAACACCATAGACTCTCAAGAGTTGATATCTTGTGAAAAACAGTTACTTTTAAAGAATTACACTCATCTTACCTTCACTTTCGATTCACTTCACTAACAAAAACGAAAAGGCGAGGTTCTACTCTCTAACTTTCCTCTATAACTTAAAAACTAGGTCAAATATTTTGTAGGACCTTGTCCCTACCTTTTTTTAGCGTCTAAGGTGGCACCATCTATGTTGTAGAGAGGCTAATGTGTGTCAAACAACTCGGTATTACACAGGTTGAACAAATTGCTCGTTTCAAATAATGACTATGTGCTCTTGTGAGCGAATTAATATGAAACTTCTCATGTTTATATTGATTTGAATTATGATTTAGAAAATATAGGCCTATCATGCCAAGCACTGGAGCACTTTCTGCTAGCCAGTGCTTAAGAGAGTGGAAAGATGGACTTGGAGTGGTTGGACAATAAGGCGATCCTTTTTCTTTTTTTATTTAATTGTATTGTAACTAATCGCACAAGAAAAACTTGGGCTTAACGGTGTTTATATATAAAAAATAAGTAGGTTATTCAAGATGTGATCGATCTATGAATGAAAGCGGGAACCTGCTAAAAAAATCACTAGAGATTAACAATTAAGAGTTGCAGTACGCCACAGTCCCCGCCTTTCAAGTTGCTGATTGGCTAGCCAGTAGCCATACGTGGAGGTGAAAGCAAATATGAGTAACGGCAAAATTAGAAAGAACTATAGTCTTGATTAAAAAAAACAAAGCTATAATTATTTTTGCAAAAAATAAATGATTATTGTTCTCGTTTAATAAAGGTTATTGATACTTTATGCGGATAAAGGTAAATTTATAATGAAAATAATAATCTAAAAGAATTTTTGAAAAAATAATTTTGACACACAGACAAAGCAGACGACACATGGAATTGTCACATCTTGAACGACAGCAAGAATTTGTATAAGTCTAAAATCTTCATACAGAATGATGTACTGAGCTATTGGTGAATAGAGAAAGCTATGATGGCGTTTAAGGCGTCTCGTGCATAAGCTGTGAATGAGAAACCGGTTAGGGTTAAATGTCCCGGTCTTTTGAGCCATGCAGAAATTCAAATAAAATCATTATGCAGAAGCACGAAGTTCGTAACGGCTGCTAAAACGCACAAATTACTATGATGGGCTTTGGATGGCAATTAATGTGATTTTCTCTGATTTCTCTAGTCATTAGATTAAGCTAATAATAAACGAACCAGCATCAGTCACTGAACAAAGGTCTAGCTCTACTTCTTGCATTTCTTCCATAATGTGAAATGCTTTTCACGGAGATCAACGTAAGAACCAGTTCTAATGTAGTCAGTGCGCAAGACTATAAGATTAACTAAATGAAGTAGGCATACTAAACAATATAAAATTTGTGACTTCCTGTAATGTCTGGGAAACAAAAACTTAGAAACAGGAAAAAGCGAGAAATGACACGGTTTTAGACACTATTAAATGAAGGACCTTTAAAGAAAGATATCCTTAGCACGATAAACTGTACAACGACTTAGTGGACTTGCCCCTGTAAGAGAAGAGGAAACGATGGAAGTTTAAATAAATAAAGTTCTTTGGCTCTTGAATTTTTGGCATTTTAGGCCTAGAATTGGAAATTCAAGTGAAGTACGATAACTTTCTCCTTAAAATATTGATATTGTAATACCTCATCATCCATAACTGTAACGTTATGCTCCATTATGAGTGGAAAACCAGCCCTCTCTCTCTCTATAAAGCGTGTCAGCAACGTCATGTTTGAAAAAACTGTTGTCAGTCATGGCTTTCAATAACCTAATGTTTAAAAAAAACTGTTGTCAGCCGAGGATTCTTACGTTTTCTTTGAAGCTGCAGACACAACCATAATGAAAAGAGGCACTGTCATATTTGCTGCTAGTGACATCTATTGAGAGTTGTGAAATTAGTTAAAAATTCTGTAAACAATAGCCTACCTAGCACTCTAGCTTAAACGACGGAAAAACTTATGATTTTATTTAAACGGTTAGATTTCACCTCTGTGATATAATATATAACTTTTATAGATGGTACTTAATTTGTTATATCACTAATATAAGTCATTCTTGTCAGATAAACCACTTAAAGAAGTTACATTTATTAGTTGGTAAAGTTCTTCGAAAATATAAATGGTCCCTTCTTTCAGAAATTAAATAAAAATATTTGAATCTATAACATCCGTATATAAATATTTATAATTTATCTAATTAAATATTTTGAATTATTATGAAAGTTTGTGGTAAGAAAATAAATAATCTTGAAGGGTTTCCGCTAATAGTGTTTGGTAATGGAAGGCGTACACGAATTTTGAAACGCCAAAACAAACTGTGAACGTAGAATTTGAATATTACAGTGACTGTACATCGTATGGAAATGAATACGTTCAATCAAATACGAATTCCAATATCAGTAAACTAGAATAAATCACTCATTTTTAGTAGTTTTCTATTACTATAAGGATATGTAAAAAAAAAGGCCCATGTTATAAATCTAAACCTCAAATTCCTTACGAATACAAAACTCTCGAAGGCTGTATAGTCATATTTTTTAAGATAACTGTCATTGGTTATAATAACTTATTTCGAAGCCTAAATGCATTCCAGAGGTTTACTGATTAGTGGCTTTCTCGAACTGATTCGGAATTTTAGGATATAAAAGGGAGTCAAATGATGAATTCTAATTATGAATCCTATGTACTATACTACAGTACTGTTTTGATGGATTTATAGTGCTTTCCTCTGTCTCTGCTTTTTTCCCCCTTAATTCATCGAATATCATCTTTTCCTCTCTCTGTTTGGCAGTTGGAGAGAGAGACAGAGTGGAGGGGGGGGGGGGGGGGGTGGGGGGGGGGGGGGGGGGGGGGGGGGGGGGGGGGGGGGGGGGGGGAAGGCTAATACCTCATGGGAAATGGATAGAACCAGAACTATATCGAGTTACAATAATAGAGGTACTTCATAAACTTATTCTATCCTAGGAAACACGTAAGATAAACAGTGCAAATGAGTTTGTCGATAACTTTAATCTGTTCTTGAACTTATTAGTAGTGGTAATACTTTGTCATCCTGACAGAGAGAGAGAGAGAGAGAGAGAGAGAGAGAGAGAGAAGGAATTTTAGTCTAATTAGTTGATTGGTCGAACTGTTGATATATAAATGTCAAAATGTCAAGGAAAAAAAAAATTAGAACTAAAGGAAGTTTTTGCATTTCAAATGATTTTAAAAACATCTCATAGCTTTATTCACGCCCTACTGCATTTTCACAGATGGACCAATTTCTTTAACCTTGAAATCTAATTAAAACTATTAAAATTGCACAAGTTCTCGAACAAAATTGAATATAAGAATACTTACAGATACAAATGTTCCAAAAAGTTAATTTTAAACTATTTACCTTCCAGCAATATAGCACATCCTCTCGGTCACAACACTAAATGATTACTGAAGGCTGAGTAAGCTGTAAGCAACTCTGGTCTCCTCCAAGGTGCTGGGTTACAGTTTTTAGTTCAGCCAATCAGAGACGTCCATCCTGTGTCAGGCGAAACTAAAGCGTATGTAATACCTACGCTGATTGGTTGGTATACTCCGAACTGTATCCAGTAACGAAATCGTAGGGATGCATTTTTTTTTTCTTGAAAATTTGACAGGGTAAACAACAATAATTCAATTTGAGGTTATTTGAGACATTTTCTTAGCGCCCTTTATTGCAGTTTACTTAGATATTTATGATAATTTTCTAAGCCAGGAGCTAAGAGCATGATTATCTATTATTTTAGGTAAAGGGGTCGAATGTCATATGTTTTATTGAATAGCTCTTCGGTAAATGTAATGGGATGAGACATTGTCTGTATTGAAGAAGTTCTAAAAATAAACGCAATCAAGATACTTTACAAAGTTCTCACATAATAAAGGAAAATGAAACTTCAACAAACAAAAGCTTCTATAAAATAATCTAGTACCCAGTACCAGAGCTTCATGCTAAACCTATTATACGAAATATTTAGACAAATAAAATTTCCAAAACTTACAAACCAAAGCGTTGAATGATTATTGACCAATGAAGCGAATGTAGAAATTAATAATACTAGACCTTAGTGCAGCACTTTGATGCAATCAGGCTGAGTTCATGATAACAGACTTACCGAACTGGATACTGGAGTTTGTTCAAGAGATATTTGATCACAGAGCTGATTGGTCAAGCGCATCAGCCAATCAGAGTGAATATGGCATATCCAGTGATATTTACCCAAGAAGTTCTTTTACGTAGTGTTTTATGACAAATATTTCTTAGTGCATACACTTGTGAAATACCATGGACTCACAAAACATGAGTTAAAGTGTTTTTTCTTAACTAATACAAATTCCTGCTTAATAATTTGTAGCTATGAAAAGATGATGACCACAATAAGCAGTTTGATAGTCGGAAACAATTTAAAGTAAACGATTACAAAAACGTACAATTACATCATCAAAAATTGATGCAAAAACTAGTCCTATAGTTGCACGAGCTGTGCGGTACTGCAGACATCCAACCATCTCATCCGCAGGGAAAAAATAAAACACAAGACTCTTTCATCGTTCAGTTGTATTTACATACAAGAAATATATTACAACAAACGTTCCTCTTGGACATCCAGCAAACACAGCCAGGAATGCACATAATAAGCTAAAGGAGGAACAACACCTCTCCCGTTTATTTACACTTATGTACCATCTACAAACATCTATTCAACTACGGCATATTATTATTTGGAAGCTCGACATCTTTGGTTTCAAGATGATCATTATATCATAAATCACATCATATATATCATATCGGTAAGTCTTAGGTTACGGTATGTATTTTATAAATACATTATGTATTATGCAAATGGCCGGTACAGTATACAGTTTCATGAAATGATGTGTTTTGACTTTGTTACAGAGGTAAAGCCGATGATATGTATTCAAAGGCGACGATTTTTCCTCTAATACAAAAATAAGTATGAATGAATTAGTTAAATGATTTAAAACGTGGATAATAATAAGCTGGCAATTATTAGACCAAAAATTCTGTTGTAGGTGAATAGCTGCAGAATCAATTATATTATGAATCATTTGACAACTTATATTGAAGAAGCGAGAATTACGAATAACAGTCCTTAAGATGATGGAACATGTAGCAGCATATAGCACACATACACACATATATGTATATGTATGTATGTATATGTATTATATATAACATATAACTTACAAATATAAATTTGTACTTTTGGCACACGAATACATCATTGAAATATCAGAACACTTTAGCATTTATACAACGGTAACATGCAATTCTTATTCATTAAGAAGTAAGACACAGCATCTCTTCCTTTCAATCCGAAAGTTCTAATGACACAAGAATATTATTATCCCTAAATTCAATGAAGTTTAACCTTTAAGTAAATTACTGAAATAAATTATTATGATCTGTTTTTTTCCATCTGTCCATCCGCCTGTGGTGTTTTTGCATGGTAACACTGCGTCCCAGGCTGTAGATAGTTACGCTTTGTGTAAGTTTTAAGTAAAGAAAAGGATACCTGGGTGTACATTTGCAACTGAAGTGTTTTAATAAATTACTGTATGCTAATTACACCGTTTATATTCGAAATAGGATATTATTATTGTTGTTGAATGTAAGCTGTATGTAACTATCTAAAGCCCGGGACGCAGTGTTACCATACGTAAACAACACAGGCGGGTGGACAGATGGAAAAAAAACAGAGTATAGTCAGCTGATACTGGAAGCGACTTGGTTACTCTCAGTTTCAGCTGTAATATCCTGTTTCAGTATTAAAACCAGTTTCAGATCTTTTCATTACAGGTACAAAGGTACATCCACGACTACTTGACCATAACTTTGGTCTTCATAAAAATAGTAAAATGATATTAAACTTATCAGACAAATGACTAGCAATAACTTGGGTCTTCACGTCAATAACAATTGCATCTCCTTGCGTTGGAATGGCTACTGATTATAACTTTAGTCCCCCTTCTCAACACTAATGTGATATCAAAGTTGTCAGACATATGACAATTGCACCATACATGTGCTGGAATGGTCTGTGAAGCGAATCTTTGGCTCAAAAGATCACGAGTTATAATTTTTTTTCGGTGTAAATACTCGTATTAGGAATGTTATCATGTCTTTCTAAAATGACATACTTTTCAATAACTCAGGAAAACTATACGAAAACTTAATGAAAAAGCAACAAATATATGCTGAACATCATATTATCCGAATTCGATATGCAATCAAATTATTGAGGGAATTGAGAGGCATAATAGATAAAAGTAAAAACCATTTGAAAGCTGAAAATAATTCTCACACTTACTTACTAGTTACACTGATACACACACACATTCACATATGCAGACACACACTGTGTTTATATTTATATATGTATATGCATACGAATATATATATACATATATATTTATATATCTATTTATCAATAGCCAACAACACGTATATATAAAGTTTAGCAAAAGGCTGATCTTATGATGCAATTTTACATTTATCATTTCAGTTTCTTATTAACATTATATCATCGTGAGAAAAATGCCTATTTTGTACTAATATAAATGCAGTGATAACACATTACTTTAAGATATGCATTTTACCTTTTGCCATTGTCTCTTTTACATTTTAGTTCCTTTATGCACTTCAAAATGCCATGTGGATATGTATATGCAATAATACAAACATAAATGCGTAATACACACACACACACACACACACACACACATACAAATACATACACACGAAATATATTACTATCACACGAAAACTCACGGATTACACGTATGGATAATCGGGTATATTTCATCACCTCAGTTTGTTTATTAATTTTTTTTGTAATAACTTTGGCTTTATAAACATAAATAAAAACACGTGCACTTTGAACAAACATAAAAAAGCACGTTTACTCTTGCAAAAAAAAAAAAAAAAAAAAAAAAAAAAAAAAAAAACGTGCACTCTGACCAACAATTACGTTTGTATTCCACTACGTATTTCCTTCAACAGACGCATCCATAAATTTCTTGATAACTCCCCAGAGATCTGAAGGTTTGTAGTACCTAATAGCTTTGTTCAGGGAGGGGGAGGGAAGAGGGAGGGAAGAGGGAGGGAGGGAGGTAGGGAAGGTCAGGGTGCCTTGGTCCTTTAGGAGGGAGAGGGAGGGGTAAGCTCACACGATGCCAAAGAGGATAGAGGAGACGAACTCCCTTTGCTCAAGGAGGGAGGAGTTAGGGAGGAAAATGGTTCACTGCTCCTTTGTCCTGTAGGAAAGGGAGGGAAAGGGGAAGGGGTCATGTCACATGAGGTCACAGGGAGTAGGGAGGGGTGGGAGGAGGGAAGGTCACTGCTCCTTTGTCCTGTAGGAGGGGGATGGGGAAAGAGTTAGGTCAGATAAGGCCAAATAGGTTAATGGGGGAGGGGAGGGGAGATCACTGTGCCTTTATCCTGTAGGAGGGTGATGGGGAAAGAGTTAGGTCAGATAAGGCCAAATAGGTTAATGGGGGAGGGGAGGGGAGGTCACTGTGCCTTTATCCTATAGGAAGGGGAAGGGCAGACGAGGTCAAAGAGGGTAGCGGGGAGGGGAGGTCACTGTGTCTTTATCCTGTAGGAGGGTGATGGGGAAAGAGTTAGGTCAGATAAGGCCAAATAAGTTAATGGGGGAAGTCCCTGTGTCTTTATCCTGTAGGAAGGGGAAGGGCAGACGAGGTCAAAGAGGGTAGTGGGGGAGGGGAGGTCACTGTGCCTTTATCCTGTAGGAGGGGAAGGGCAGACGAGGTCAAAGAGGGTTGGAGAGTGGGGAGGAGGTTGAATTCGTGACTCCTTGTCGAGGCTATTCAAGCCATCTGCTATCTGGGCCCATAAATCTTCGAAGTGGTTTTCGTCCTGTCCTTCTCCTTCGCCTTCAGGAGCAGAGGTTCCAAGCCGCTCGGTTTGAACTTCCTGTTGGGAATGGGTGTCGAAGGTTAGACGTCTGAATTTTTGAATGCGAGAGAAAAATAATACATTTTTGAGGGGATATGTTGTTAATTTTTAAAGTGAGAAAAATGATGATCTTTTGAGAGGATGTTTTTTGTCTTTAAATTGAGAGAAATTTGAGAGTATATGTTTTTAATTTTCAAAGTAAGAGAAATTTGAGAGAATATGTTTTTAATTTTTAAAGCGAGAGAAAAATAATTCGTTTTTGAGAGGATATGTTTTTAATTTTCGAGAGAAAAATGATTTATTTTTGAGAGGATGTTTTTGATTTGTGAAAGCGAGAGAAAAATAGTTATTTTTGAGAGGATATGTTTTTATTTTGTGAAAGTGAGAGCAAAATAATTCATTTTTGAGAGCATATGTTTTTGATTTGTGAAAGTGAGAGAAAAATCCTTCATTTTTGAGAGCATATGTTTTTAGTTTTTAAAGTGAGAGAAAAACAATGATTTTTGAGAGGATGTTTTTAATTTTCAAAGCGAGAGAAAAAAATTCATTTTTGAGAGGATATGTTTTTAATTTTCAAAGTGAGAGAAAAATAATTAATTTTTAAGTGAATATGTTTTTTATTTTTAAAGCGAGAGAAAAATAGTGATTTTTGAGAGGATATGTTTTTGATTTTTGAAAGCGAGAGAAAAATAATTTATTTTTTGAGAGGATTTTAATTTTCAAAGTGAGAGAAGAATAATTAATTTTTGGAGAGAGTACATTTAATGAGTTCGCTGATGACAATAGGAAAATTACTTTCTAAATTTGATGGAATAAACAACTGAAGGATTAAACTCCTGAATTTTCTGAAAATGAAATAAAAATACTCCCTTGGAGAGGGTATATTTCATGCGCTAGTTGAAAACAAAAGACTATTCACTTTCTGAATTTGTAGGAGTAAACACACTACCGAGTCAATACAAACGCTTTCCTGCGATTTGAAATGAAACATATTCTTTTGCAAAGTATATATTCCAGGTGTTTATTGATGATGATAGACTTACCACCTTCTCAACTCCTAAGAATATTTCTGCTAATTCATAAGTAGTCTCTTACTTCTTTCAAATGAACACTATATTCTTTGGAAGATTGAAGATCTAGTCAATGGCCCCTGTGGGGTTGTTCCATATGAATATGGGTCTATCTTCTAAATAATAATAATAATAATAATAATAATAATAATAATAATAATAATAATAATAATAATAATAATAATAATAATCAGAGGAAAATACCATTAGGTCGTCAATAGACTTAAGTCAAGTTAAGCAACATTGGGTCTGGTCAGTCGTTGGATGGGTGACCGCTCTCCTCGGCGTTGATTCCTTGGGAAAGGATCTTTACCATAATTTCCTCAGTCTACTCACCTGTAAATGAGTACCTATCCCTGATGGGGTAGGGTCCAGCTATGGGTTAAATAGCAAAACTCAGCAATGATGGAAAGAAATGAAGGAATAAACGACAACGACGTAAATGGAACCTCTGGCAACAGAGGAGCTTCGTCCGGCAACCAGGTATTCAACCCAATTGTAGGGGAAGACGGTCAGGTACTTGGAGGTCG
>NC_061094.1:61435735-61443235 GCF_015104395.2 Macrobrachium nipponense
TGATGCTGCTTCCCCCCTCCCCCGCCCCCCTTCCCCTCCCCCCCCCTCTCTCTCTCTCTCTCTCTCTCTCTCTCTCATTATGAAAAGCTTTTATATTATACAACACAGCAACGCGTATTTGAAGCTCAGTGATATAGTGATGCGCTCCCTCTCTCTCTCTCTCTCTCTCTCTCTCTCTCTCTCTCTCTCTCTCATTATGAAAACTTTTATATTATACAACACAGCAACGCGTATTTGAAGCTCAAGTGATATAGTGATGGCGTCCTCTCTACTCCTCTTCTCTCTCTCTTTCCTCTCTCCTCTCCGTTCTCTCTCTCTCTCTTCATGAAAAGCTTTTATAATTATACAAAAAACACAACCGTATTTTGGAAGCTCAGTGATATAGTGAGCGTCTTCTCTCTCTCTCTCTCTATCTTTCTCTCTCTTCTCCCTCTCTCTCCCTCTCTCTCTCTCTCTCTCTCATTACGAAAACCATTTAATTTGACACTACATAAAGGTGTTAACTCAGTGATGCTCTCTCTCTCTCTCTCTCTCTCTCTCTCTCTCTCTCTCTCTCTCTCTCTCTCTCTCTCTCATTACGAAAACCATTTATTTGACGCTACAAAAAAATGAGTACTAGATAAGAATCTTATTTTAATTATGACGTTTTAATTACACGTCTTCAGCTACAGAGTTTTCCTTAGCAGATGTATTCCACAACATTAAACTGAAACACTTCGTAGGAGAGAGTGTAGAGAGTAAAACCAATTTAGACATATGAGATACCAAGGAGTAAAACCGATTTAGACATAATATAACTAAGAGTAAAATCAATTTAGAAATAAAACTGAGTAAAATCAATTTGGTGATATAACTAAGATTAAAACCAATATAGACATAATATAACTAAGAGTAAAGCCAATGTAGACAAATGATATTCCTAAGAGTAAAACCAATTTAGACAATATAACTAAGATTAAAATCTATAGACATAATGTAACTAAGAGTAAAACCAGTTTAGACATATGTAATATAACTAAAAGTAAAATCAATTTAGTCATATCTAAGACTAAAACCAATAGACATAAAATATAAGAGTAAAACCAGTTTAGACCTAGCTAGGAGTAAAACGAATGAAGACATAGTATAATATAGACTAACTAAGACCAAAACAACATATAGACGTACAATATAACTAACTTGTTAGTAAGGACTACCTTATTGTTTGGGAAACGTGGTGTCCACATATCTGCAGATAATAAACTAATATTCATTCAGTCGACTTGTTAGCCTAATGTGAAATATTGAATGGGGTTACGTCATTAAATCGAGAGAGAGAGAGAGAGAGAGAGAGAGAGAGAGAGAGAGAGAGAGAGAGAGAGAGAGTCTGGCGGAAACAAGAAACAGATGTGAAGAACCAATTTGACTTTCTATTATCGTCAAAAAGGATGTCATATATACAGAGAGAGAGAGAGAGAGAGAGAGAGAGAGACTCAGCCTGTACGAGTAAAATATTAAAAAAAACGAAAGGAATAGGAAAATCCAGAGGGAGAAGAAAGGAATTGAAAAATCAAAATCCAGGGAAAAATATTCCATTTTGTCAAGGCCCAGCTGGTGTGGGGGGAGGGGTAGCGACACCCCCTATCCCCCCTATCCCCCTAACCCACCCCATACACCCCCCCCCCCTTCCACCCATCTGCCTCTGCCCAAGTTAGGTTTATTCAAGGACACTTAATTAAAGGGAACTAGAAACCATACGCGGAAGTCACCTGTACTTCTTAATTACTCTTATGACGACTTAAGGATTATTCCGGCACCCGCAGCTTAATTGTTTCTATGTGAGTGGCTGTCATTTATTCTTACCAAGTTTCTCAGGCAGGTATATCAGTTTGGTATATATATATATATATATATATATGATATATATATATATATATATATATATATATATATATATATAGTATATATATAATAATATATATATGTATATATGTGTATATATATATATAGATAAATCTATCTATCCTACTAAGCCATCTATCTATCTATCTATCTATCTATCTATCTATCTATATCTTTACTTACTTACTTACTTACTTACTAACTTACTTACTTACTTACTTACATAAGCTATGATTACATAAATATTAATATTTGCTTTCTGATACTGATCTGTCCTTTTTGTATTTTTTTTATTAACTTCTGTAATTTTTATTAAAGGAACGCCATATTCTTTGGCAGCTTGAATTCCAAATCATTGGCCCCTGGGCCTGTTTCATATGAACAGGGTTCGTCTCTTGAATAATAATAATAATAATAATAACTACTAATAATAATAATAATAATAATAATAATATAATAATAATAATAATAATAATAATAATAATAATACTTGGATTTGTCGTGCCTAGTGCTCCTATGATTATGGGTACGATTTCCACTGGCATATCCCATATCCTTCTTATTTCTATTTTCAGATCTTGATACTTTATCCATTTTTTCCCTCTCTTTCTCTTCACTCTGGTGTCCCATGGTATTGCGACATCAATGAGTGATACTTTCTTCTTGACTTCGTCAATCAACGTCACGTCTGGTCTGTTTGCACGTATCACCCTATCCGTCCTGATACCATAGTCCCAGAGGATCTTTGCGTGATCGTTTTCTATCACTCCCTCAGGTTGGTGCTCGTACCACTTATTACTGCAAGGTAGCTGATGTTTCTTGCACATGGCAGGCTCCAGTGGAGGGCTTTTGCCACTGAATCATGCCTCTTTTTGTACTGGTTCTGTGCAAGTGCCGGGCATTCGCTTGCTATGTGGTTTATGGTTTCATTCTTCGTATTGCACTTCCTACATATGGGAGAGATGTTATTTCCGTCTATCGTTCTTTGAACATATCTGGTTCTTAGGGCCTGATCTTGTGCCGCTGTTATCATTCCTTCAGTTTCCTTCTTTAGCTCTCCCCTCTGTAGCCATTGCCATGTGTCATCGCTGGCTAGTTCTTTAGTCTGTCTCATGTATTGTCCGTGCATTGGTTTGTTGTGCCAGTCCTCTGTTCTGTCTGTCATTCTCCTGTCTCTGTATATTTCTGGGTCTTCGTCTACTTTTATTAGTCCTTCTTCCCATGCACTCTTAGCCACTCGTCTTCACTGGTTTTCAGATATTGCCCCAGTGCTCTGTTCTCGGTGTTGACGCAGTCCTCTATACTTAGTAGTCCTCTCCCTCCTTTCTTTCGTGTTATGTATAGTCTGTCCGTATTTGCTCTTGGGTGTAGTGCTTTGTGTATTGTCATATGTTTCCTGGTTTTCTGATCTATGCTGCGGAGTTCTGCCTTCGTCCATTCCACTATTCCTGCGCTGTATCTGATTACTGGCACTGCCCATATGTTTATGGCTTTTATCATATTTCCAGCGTTGAGTTTTGACTTGAGTATCGCCTTGAGTCTCTGCATATATTCTTTCCTGATCGTGTCCTTCATCTCTTGGTGTTTTATATCCCCTCCTTCCAGTATTCCCAGGTATTTGTATCCTGTCTCATCTATGTGTTTGATGTTGCTCCCATCTGGTAGCTTTATCCCTTCAGTTCTCGTTACTTTGCCTTTTTGCATGTTGACTAAGGCGCATTTTTCTATTCCAAACTCCATCCTGATGTCCCCCAGATACAATCCTTACAGTCTGGATTAGGGTATCTATTTCCTTGATGCTCTTACCATACAGCTTGATGTCGTCCATGAACATCAGATGGTTGATTCTGTTGCCTCTTTTCTTGAGTTGGTACCCGGCATCCATCTTCTGTAGTACTTTTGTCATGGGAATCATGGCTACTACGAAGAGTAGTGGGGACAGTGAGTCTCCCTGGAAGATCCCTCTCCTGATATTAACCTCTGCTAGTCTTATTCCAGAGCTTGTAAGTATTGTATTCCAGTTCGCATTGTATTTTTTGAGGAAGCTGATGGTGTTTTTCCTCTGCCCCATATATTTTCAGGCATTCTATTAGCCATGTGTGTGGTATCATGTCGAAGGCTTTCTTATAGTCTATCCATGCCATGCTTAGGTTGGTTTTCCTTCTCCTACTGTTCTTCATTACCATTTTGTCTATCAGGAGCTGGTCTTTTGTGCCCCTACACCTCCTTCTGCAGCCTTTCTGTTGGTGGGGGATGGTGTTTGTCTCCTCTAGGTAATTGTATAGCCTTTCACTGATGATACCTGTTAGTAACTTCCACATTATTGGTAGGCAGGTGATAGGCCTGTAGTTACTGGCTATATTTCCCTTACTCTTGTCTTTTTGTACTAAGGATGTTCTTCTTGTGGTCATCCATTTGGGTGCTTGGTGATTTGAGATACAATGCTGGAGTTGTTCTGCTATTCGTGGGTGTAGGGCCTTGAAGTTTTTGATCCAGTATCCATGGACTTCATCGGGACCTGGGGCTTTCCAGTTTGGCATTTTCTTTAGTTGGTGTCTGACTGTGTCTGTCGTGATCTCAGTGAATCTTTGTTTTATTCTCCCTGTTTCTTCTTCCTTGACTTCCTGGAGCCATGTTGCATGTTTGTTGTGTGATACCGGATTACTCCATATGTTTTCCCAGAGTCTCTTACTTTGTTCGGCTTCAGGAATTTCTGGGTGGTTGTCTTCCCCTCTTAGTTGGCTGTATAAGTCTTTTCTGGTTGGTTCCGAATAGTTTGTTCTGTTGGTATCCCTTATTCCTGTTAATGTACCGTTGGATCTTATGTGCTTTGGCCTTAAGCCTCTGTTTTACATCTTCTATTGTGTTGTTTAGTCCCCTCTCTTGTACTTTGTATTTCTCGTTGAGTTCCTCCCTTGTTTTCTTGCTTCTTAGCCTTTTTTCTGCCATCTCTTTCAGTTTACTCAAGTCAGATCTCATCACCATGATTTGCTTTTCCAGGCGCCTTTTCCAAGGAGGTTGCTGTTTTGGTTTCTGTTGGGTTGGATGTGCTGGTGGTGTTGGTGTTCGAATCCCCATCAGTTCTGCTACTAATCTTGCTCCTGCATATACCAAGTTATTTGTTATTATTATTATTATTATTATTATTATTATTATTATTATTATTATTATTATGATTATGATTATGATTATGATTATGATTATGATTATGATTATGATTATGATAATTTACATGCATGCATACCTACATACATACATATTATTTGATTTTCTCTAAATTTGATGTTCAAGAAAAAAACTTATTTCTGATTCCCATTTAATACACAATGAATACCCTCATTTCGAGATCAAATTAATCCTAACCAAAGTATTAATAAAAATTCATAATAAAAGTACACAAATTAAAAAAAAATTAACAAAATAGAGGAGGTGCTGGTTTTGTTTTCAAAGGCGTAACGGAAGATACGCTTTAAAATCCTCCTGCGTAGGAACGCGGCCAGGACTGGAATCCTCCTTTAATAATTCCCGGGAATCGATTGGAATGGTTTCGGTAACTACAAGCTTTTGCCTGAAAAGGACAACAAGAGATGTTGTTTTTAGTAACTTGTTTTTGAACTTTCATCAGTTTTCTCGGTGTTTTCAAGTTTCTGAAACTTCAGTTACGTAGGGATAAACAGAAAAAATTACTTTTTAAGTTACATAATATTATTATAGTTAAACTTTCTTGCTATTATAGTTTAAGTTGCATAGTATTTAGTTAATGTTACTTATCATTATAGTTTAAGTTGCATAGTATTATAGTTAATGTTACTTAGCATTATAGTTTATGTTGCATAGTATTATTGATAGTATGAGTAACCTGTCATATAATGAGAGGTCTCAAGAATTATAAGTTGAAGATAGAAAAAAGAATCACTGTATAATATGCTATTGTTTCAGTGTTATAGTTAGGCTAAAATTGTCCCCACTTTGTAAAACATTAATACGTAAAAAAAACTAAAGTCCACCAGCTTTAAAAGAACAGCAAAATACGTCAATAGATTTTTGAGTAAATATTTTTCGACTTTGAACACGAACGCCATCTGTCGCCAAGATTGAAAACTAACCTGGGCGTATCAAGAAATCTTCCGAATTGCCGTTCTCTCTCGTAGGATGTCCTCAAGAGAGAGGAATCGTACGAAACGTTTAGCCGAACGTTTTTTGAGATATGGTAGAGCGGTGTTACCTAGGCGAGAATGGTCACCTGGACAATTAGGAAGAAGTAGTCTCGAGTCCCGGTATCCGTAAAGTTTGACGTCATGATCAAAGGGATAAAGTCTGCTCGATTTCATAATATTCATAAGATCTCTCTCTCTCTCTCTCTCTCTACAACCCAAAGACATGTTATGGCACGCCTGTTTGATGTGCATAAAGATATTGAGTCTCTCTCTCTCTCTCTCTCTCTCTCTCTCTCTCTCTCTCTCTCTCTCTCTCTCTCTCTCTCCAGGCAACGGCAGCTCAACCATTGATGATTAACCAATTCAACTTTGGCTGCCCTACAAATGTTTGTCTCAATATTGTTTGGTCTAAGGCGCCATCTTTGTAATAATATAGAGTCCGATTTTAGACAACGTAACTCATGTACGAATGGACGGATTTTGATTCAATTTTGTGAAACTATTCCTTGGTGTACTCTCTACATACGATAAACCATTGGTTGAAATAAGTGAAGATTTGAAGGGGTTCTGTGTGATTTTCGAAATCATCATAGGTACCCCCAACAAAGGTCAATCATCTGAAAAAATTCAGCTTATTTTTATTTAGTGAATCTCATTAATTTTTTTTTATTAAATACAATACAGTCTTCAGTAGTAAGGTTTAAAATTCACCGTGTTAAATGGGTATTTTCCTAACTTTAAGGAAAATCATTTTCACTATACAGATGTAACTGAAAATGAAAATAAATCAAAAAAATAAGAAAGTTGACATTTAACATTTTGAACGAAATTGATTTCTCATCTTCGCTTACATTAATCACAATATTTTTAATAAGGGATAAAAAGTAATTTCGTTTTAGAGGGGAGCGTTAAGTAGTTGTAAGTAAATTGAGTTACATTTTGAACTACTTTCATAGATCGCAAAAACTTGCAATCATTACCCTTGACTTTTAAGGAGAATATTGTGCATCAGTCGCTTATTAAAATGAAATATCTTAAAGCCACTGGTAATACAACCTTTTAAACTCAAGATTGAATCATCAACCTACCTGGATTTAGAGTTAGATTTCGAGGAAACATCGGAAAGTGTCCAACTTGAATTACAAAATATGCTACTTTTTTGACAGTCTGGTCTAATCGTCGTATTAGGTCAGCGACTTAATTATCTCACTGTACAATTTCCGTTTGATTTCCACGTCTACAGAGAATTCTGTAGAAATATCTGTATTTTATCTCTTTATTCTTGTGCGAAAAATAAATCTGTTTTCGGAAGATTAGAAGAAATGAAGGGGAAAAGTGTCAATATACTACCCACATCGCCCTGTACATCACTTATACTCCCGTCCTCATGGAGATAGGTCTAGAAATAGTATTGTCTCTCATACTCGCGATGAAGAATTTTGGAATCAGTATTGTTTCTCTT
>NC_061094.1:61450735-61484276 GCF_015104395.2 Macrobrachium nipponense
TACTATCAGTTTTCTTCTTCTTCTTCTTCTTCTTCTTCTTCTTCTTCTTCTTCTTCTTCTTATTATTATTATTATTATTATTATTATTATTATTATTATTATTATTATTATTATTATTATTATTATTATTATTATTATTATTTGGAAGAGGAATACTATTCATAAAGAACAAGTTTCCAAAGTATGTGGAGTTCATTTGAAAGACATAAGAAACAGAAAATAAAGAAAAAAAAGAGACCAGTTCTTAGAAAAAAATAGATTAAATAATTAAATTGCATTAAAGAAGTAATTAAGTAATTGCATTAGGGTAGTAATGCTTTACCTATACTTACCTATACTTACCTATACGTAAAATTAACACATACACATACCTACACTCAAACACTTTTGCTTGAAATACCCACACATACACAGACCTGTACTTTGAATATAGTACTCTTTGTCATCAGATTATTAGCGAAGTTAGGCAACGCCATCTCGGGTCAGTTCCTGGATGGAGTACCATCTACAAATGGCGGGAGCCATCGACTACATAATCCGCTTAAATATTCTTATTTATAAAACTATCTCAACAGCAGTTCGAGTAGAGCCCAATTATGGTCTAAAAGGATTTAAGATTCTACCCTAAATATATATATATATATATATATTATATATATATATAGATATATATATAATCTTGTATATAGATAGATAATATATATAATAAATATATATATATATATATGCACTCAAAAGTAAATGTGTTCCTGTTTTAATTTTATTACATCCCTTTCTTGTAAATACTTTTAAGAAAAACTCTCTCTCTCTCTCCCTCTCTCGTCTCTCTCTCTCGTCTCTCTCTACTTTCCTTCTCTCTCTCTCCTCTTCTCTCTCTCTCATACATACGTATTATATATATATATATATATATATATATATATATGTATGTATGTATGTATGTATGTATATATGTATTCGTGTGCCTCTTATCGCCTTACGAAATTTTACCAAAGTTCCAATACAGTTCTCAACCACAGTACTTATCAATTAACATATAATTCTGCAACATGAAAAGTTGCCCATCTTTCAAATTCGACAAATATTGCTTAGCTTTCCAACCTATCGTTGTGAAATGAGAGAATATTCCGTTTCGTTGCAAGCATTCGTAAGCCTCATTTGATGTAATTTCTCGAGGCGAAAAATATATTATCTTAAATAAAATACGTTCGTTTGCTCCATAAACGATTCGACGCAAATAAATCGAGCATTTTTAATACGACGACTAATACTTTTTAATTGCGAGGAAATTAAAAATAAGTTTAACAGCGACACTTTACCCCCTGGAAATAATCGCCTGGTAGACGGTCGCACTAAAATGGGCTTTATCCATTCGTGACGTAAGGTCGAAAATAGAATGAGAGTATTCTGATGGTCTACATTTACATGCAGAAACCGTCCAGTGCTGTAAATGAAGTTTGTAGATATTTAGTATTCTCTTAATTATTATAAGCTTGTATGTTTGTTTTCCTTGCTTGTTTTTCATTAGATTGGGGCTGTGCAAACACTGGAGAGAGAGAGAGAGAGAGAGAGAGAAATACTTCCCTTGAGACATGCTCTTAGAAGAGAGAGAGAGAGAGAGAGAGAGAAATACTTCCCTTGAGACATGCTCTTAAGAGAGAGAGAGAAGAGAGAGAGAGAGAGAGGAGAGAGAGAGAGAGAGGAAAAAAGCACTTCCCTTGAGGCAGACTTGCAATATTTATTTGTAAAACCTATATGATTTAACAGAGAGAGAGAGAGAGAGAGAGAGAGAGAGAGAGAGAGAGAGGACTTCCCTTGAGTCATGCTTGTAATATTTGTCTGTAACACCTTTGTGATTTAACAGACACAGTTTTAGAATGAGAGAGAAAGAGAGAGAGAGAGAGATGAACTTTCGTATCTATTCTCTTTACTTCAGATTCTCATATTTCATTTTCTTTCCGCGACGCCAAATTGTCGTTGTGAAATCAGTCATCTTTCCAGACTTAACCAGATTATATTCTTCATGCGTTTATGAGAAGGTCAAGTGTCAAGTTCAAGTTTGTTAATCGTAAGCCACTCAGTTTACATTTAATCTTTTCATTATGAATTCTGAGGCTTTCGAAATGTTTTTATTGAACGTCGACGTAAAGAAGAACACCCAGTTTAGTTTGAAATACATCATACATAAATAAAATAAAGCACCATTTATATTAATACTGAGATCATTAAGAATACTAAGGTTATGGAGGATTGATAATGGTAGTTACATTTGACAACGTCTACGAGAGAGAGAGAGAGAGAGAGAGAGAGAGAGAGAGAGAGAGAGAGAGAGAGAGAGAGAGAGAGACTAGGATAGATGGTTTTTCTGTTATATAAGTAAAAGGAGTCATTGAGATCACATTCTTCATAACGAAAAAATATAATATGATTGGTGATATATTTAAGCAAAGTAAGAATATAATGTAAATGAGCTCTTCAGTAGAATATAAGCATAAGCTGAATTCATTACTGAGAGAGAGAGAGAGAGAGAGAGAGAGAGAGAGAGAGAGAGACCAGGACCAGAAGTATATCGCAGTCGGATTAGTGTCTCAAAAAATGAATAAATCCACACAAAAAAGTCATTCTGATGTTGACAAGACCTTCAACGCCTTCTGCTGCGTCGTCTCCCACCTTCTGAACCGCCTCTTCTTATCGTCGATACCTCCTCCACGGAGGTCCCTCGAGAGGTCGCGTGTACGTGAAGGAGGAGGAGGAGGAGGAGGAGGAGGAGGTAGTGTGTAGGTATGTGACGCCACCTCTGCCATTAGAAACCTCTCCATAACCATTTCAGGGACATGTGTGGTTGGCATGCAAATGCCAAGATTCCTGACCCTCCTTGCATTTCAAAAGAGGGCTTTGAATCGATGTGGGATTCTCCTCTCTCTCTCTCTCTCTCTCTCTCTCTCTCTCTCTCTCTCTAGAACATCTGAAAATGTACGTATGCATCCTTGTTCTTATGGCACCATTCTATCATCTTCTCTCAAAATTTCATTACAGTAGGCTATTTCCACTGAAATGTACCAAAGGACTTCCCAGTTCTGTAAAATATCTTTTTAAAAAGGTTTTTTTTTCCAAAATGCCTCTAAGTACAGAACCTTTCGAGGTAAAATCATTACTCATTTTTGCGCTACAGTGAATAATTAATTATGTAACCCTTAAAGTTTTAGTCCATTTTGATCATATTGTATATTATCATAAGTGTGTATTATAGGTCGTCTCGTGGAGATTATCATAAGTGCCTATTATAAGGTCGTCTCTTGTAGATTATCATAAGTGTGTATTTTAAGGTCGTCTCGTGTAGATTATCATAAGTGTCTATTATAAGGTCGTCTCTTGTATATTATCACAAGTGTGTATTATAGGTCGTCTTGTGTATATTATCATAAGTGTCTATTATAAGGTCGTCTCTTGTAGATTATCATAAGTGTGTATTATAGGTCTTCTTGTGTATATTATCATAAGTGTGTATTATAGGTCGTCTTGTGTATATTTTCATAAGTGTGTATTATAAGGTCGTCTTGTATTGGGTGACTGACTTGCAAAAATAAATTGAAGAACTATAATACTTCTCTGATAAAGAGAAATATTTCTTATATAATTGTCTTCAAATTAGGCTACTAGCCACTGAAATCCTTGAGACTCCCAAAAATAAATCCAATATTTGCAATACTTCTATGATAAAGTCAAGTATTTCTTATAAATAGCCTCCAAATTGGGCTATTAGCTACTTAAATCCTTCAACTGGTAAAAAAAATCAATTGAAGAATATAATTTTTCTCTGACAAAGAGAAGTATTTCATTTAATATATAGTCTTCTAATTGGCTACTAGCTACTTAAATCCTTTAACTAGTAAAAAAATCAATTAAAGAACTATAATGCTTTTCAGACAGGGAGAAGTATGTAATTTATATATAGTCTTCAAATTGGGCTACTAGCTACTTAAATCCATGATAAATACCTTTTTGTGGTGTTAAGTCAGATGTAGAATACATAGGCTCAGACAAAAGGTTCTAGTCAAGACTATGAGTGTCAGGAGAAGCAGAAAGGTAGATAATAAAGAAAATCAATTGAAACGTAAGAAAAAGATCGAGAGAAGGACCTCCCACCAGTTCTTTCATTAGGGTGAGGTGAAAGGGAGGTGGAAGGCGTTAGTCTGGGATTAAGATAGAGTGGAAATCATTGTATTTTCGTTTTTTTTTTTTTTTTTTTTTTTTTTTGCGGAATTCTATATTTTATGGGTGTTTTGCGGAATCTTTTTTTTTTTCTTTTTTTTTGCGGAATTATATTTTTGGCGGATTTCTGTTTGTTGTGTAATTTTTTTTTTTTTGTGGAATTCTGTTTTTTTTTTTTTTTTCTAGAATTCTAAGGTTTGCGGAATTCATTTTTTTTTTTTTTTTTTTGCGGAATTCTATTTTTGTGGTATTTTGTCTTTTGTGGAATTCTGGTTTTTTTTCAGAGTTCTAAGTTTTGTAGGATTCTATTTTTTGCGGATTTCTATTTTTTTCTGAACTTTTTTTTTTTGGGGGGGGGCCAAATTCTATTTTGGGGGGGATTCTGAGCGCTATAGCAAGCTTTTCCTACAACAGAGCAAACTCGATGTATATTATATTTCTTCCTTCCCCTATCTTATTTTACAGTGGTTAAGGACTACCGAGCCACCTGCCTTATCAATGTATAATTTAATTGCAAATGTTATTCCTTACCTGTTATACGTCCCTGATCTGCCTATCAATAAATGTTTATAAGATCTTCCTTTTCTTTCTCTTATCCTTCTCCTGCAAACTGACCTCCCCAAGTTCTCTCTTATTCATCCGATTTCTGCATTTACCTCCTCCCCTTCCAGTTCTCACCTGTTCTTGTATTTTGAGATTTCCCCTAGATTATTGAATGAGCCTCTCTCTCCGATTGAGAAATCTGAGGTCTCTGTTGACACTATGCCAGATTCTGCAGCAACTTATTTTGGAGGTTGGGGCATGTCCCGTTCGTGTTTAGAGGCTGGGACGTCATCGGTCAGCTCTTCGGAATAGTGACCAAAATAGTATCTGTAGAGAAGATCCAGTTGGAGCACCTTATAGCACAAAGAGCCAGTTGACACTTGACTGGATTATGCAACAACTTATTTTCGGGTTGGGGCATGTCCCATTCGTGTTGCGAGTTTAGAAGCTGGGACGTCATCGTTCAGCTCTTTGGAATAGTGGCCAAAATAGTATCTGTAGATAAGATTTAGTGGGGAAACCTTACAGCACAGAGCTAAGTTATTGGCGTTGTTGAAACTCGGTAAGGTTCTGCAGCAACAACTTATTTTGAGACTGGAACTCTGTTCTTCACCTTACCCTGATAGTGACCAAAATAGTATCTGTAGAGGAGATCCAGTTGGGACACATTACACCACAGAGAGCTAAGTTATGTGTGCTTCGTTGACACTTAACAGGTTTCTAAAACAAATAATTTTGAGGTTGGTGTATTTCTCGTTCGTGTTTAGTTCACTGGGATAGGGACTAAAATAGTATCTGTAGAAAACGTCTGTTGAGGGCAGCGCAGAGATGCAAGGCAGCCAGTGAGATAAATATGAAGTGAAGGATTTTGTGGTGGAGTTTTATGAAATAGTTTTGATAGAAATTGAGGTTTATAGTAGATTTTGAAAAAAAATAAACATTAAAAATCATACTTAGAAAGTCCTGAGAACATATTAAAATAAGGAAAATAAAAGCAGGATTAGGTAATAATCAAATCACAAGAGAAAAAGGTAGAAGAAACATGAAAATATCCTAGCATATCTCGCGTATTTATTTAAACACATTACTCGTTGGAATAACATTCCTTCGAATCTTAGCCCATTCAACAAGCTATAATTAACATCTTACCTTCCAGTGTGCGCTAATGCTTGTGCTCGTGGCTACCATCATCATTAATGTTTCCTTCATCGTGGATAAAACACGGCAACTTCGAGCACCGATGATCAACACAGGTACCGTACGAGTATAGTATCTTGTTTAAACCTGGATTTTTTTAATTCAGTGAATGTTGAAGTAATAAAGTGATTTTGTTTTGCTAAATGGTCGTGTGGGGCATTTACTTATTTTGGTGCAGGTCGGGTCTTATTAAACGGATTTTTTATAGTGAGGAATGTGAGAAAATAAAATTTTGATGTATTTGTTGATAAATCATATACATTTCTACCTGAGCAACTTATTTTAGAAATATGTATGTGTATACACATATTTATGTTACAGGGAATATGTAAAATCCTTAAAGCATATGTAAAATAACCAATTCGCTTTGGAACATTTGATCCCAGAGGGTTAGTACTGAACATGGTGAAACAGTGATTCATCTACATGGTTTTGCTGAGGTTGGTACTAGTCCCTTAGAGGTGAAATGTGTTTCGCAGTGTTTAGTACTAGCCCCTGGGGGATCAAATGCACTTAGGGACATTTGTTTCCCCACGGGGTAGCACTAAACACGGGAAGTACATGTCTTCCTAAGGGCTAGTACTAAACACGGCGAAGTACATTTAACTCCCCAGGGGCTAGTACTAAACATGGCGAAGTACATTTGTCTTTCCAGGGGCTAGTTCTAAACACGGAAAAATACATTTGTCTTCCCAGGGGCTAGTACTAAACACGGCGAAGTACATTTTTGTCTTCCCAGGGGCTAGTACTAAACACAGCAAAGTACATTTGACTCCTCAGGGGCTAGTACTAAACACTGCAAAGTACATTTGACTCCCTAGGGCCTAGTACTGAACACGGCGAAACAGTGCAGATGAAGCACTGTTTCAGCGTGTTTAGTACTAGCCCCTCGGTGTTCAAAATGATAAGCGAATTGGTAATTTCACAAATTACCTAGGAATTTCGTGATTTCACATATTTCCTAGGGATTTCATGAAACCCCTGATTTCATATATTTCCTAGTGATTTTCGTAAAATCCCTGATTTCACATATTTCCTAGGGATTTCGTGAAATCCTTGATTTCACATATTTCCTAGGGATTTCGTGAAAGCCCTGATTTCACATATTTCCTGGGAATTTCGTGAAACCCCTGATTTCACATATTTCCTGGGAATTTCGTGAAACCCCTGACTTCACATATTTCCTGGGAATTTCGTGAAACCCCTGATTTCACATATTTCCTAGAGATTTTCGCGAAATCCCTGATTTCATATATTTCCTAGTACCTTCGTGAAATCCTTGATTTTCACATATTTCTTAGGGATTTCGTGAAATCCCTGAATTCACAAATATATATATATATTTAGGGATTTCGTAAAATCCCTGATTTCACATGGGATTTCGTGAATTTCTAGGGATTTCGTGAAACCCCTGATTTTACATATTTCCTAGGGATTTCGTGAAATTCTTGATTTCTCCTATGTTTCCTATCCCAGAGAGTGACGGGGACGGCGGAGGCGCAGGCGTAGGGCGGAGGAACAACCTTCGCCTTCAGGAATCGCCTCCGAAGACTCTGACCGTCGACGTCATCTCGAGTCAGAATCGTGTTGCCGTCACTGTCGATGGCGCCACGGTAAGTCTTAATATAAAGTCTAATAAATTCTAGTAAAGTCTAAAAATCTAGTAAAGTCTAATAAAGTCTAAAAACCTAGTGAAGTCTAATAAATTCTAATGAAGTCCAAAGATCTAGTAAAGTCTAATTAAGTCTAAAAATCTAGTAAAGTCTAATAAAGTCTAAAAATCTAGTAAAGTCTAATAAAGTCTAAAAACCTAGTGAAGTCTAATAAATTCTAATGAAGTCTAAAGATCTAGTAAAGTCTAATAAAGTCTCATAAATTTTAATAGTCAAAAAATTAAGTAAAGTCTAAAGATTCTAACAAAGTCTAAAAATCTAGTGAAGTCTAGCAAAGTCTAATAAGTTCTAATGAAGTCTAAAAATCTGGTGAAGTCTAAGAAAGTCTAATTAATTCTAATGAAGTCTAAAAATCTAGTAAAGTCTGATAAATTGTAATGAAGTCTAAAAGTCTAATTGTGTAATAAATTCTAATGAAGTCTAAAAGTAAAGTTAAAAATTCCCTAAGAAAGATCTAAAAAATTTGAAGTAAAAATAAAAAGCAAAGTCTAAAAATCTAAAGCAAATGTTCTAAGCAGAAAAATTCTTAACAAAGTCTAGCAGTCTAACAAAGTCTAAAAATCTAATAACATCCGTTTTCTATAAGTTTTTTTTTAACTTCAAGTAACTAGTAAAAGTAATTCAGGAATTATTCCACCAGTTATGTGTTATTTAATTATAAAAATTGCAGAATTACAAAGATTACATTAATATCATTTCGCCTACGTGAATTATCCCGAGGGGATATTGCTTTAAGAGCCGCCGCATACCTTGTTGCGTTGCTGGAGAGAGAGAGAGAGAGAGAGAGAGAGAGAGAGAGAGAGAGAGAGAGAATGTCATCATATATTCACCAAGCCACAGGAAATTCTCGCAAGCAGATTTTGCCATTACAGAAGAGAGAGAGAGAGAGAGAGAGAGAGAGAGAGAGAGAGAGAGAGAGAGTAAACAAGAGAGGGAGACAGAGAAGAGAGAGAGAGAGAGATGGAGAGTGGATGAGTGAGTGAACAAGAGAGAGAGAGAGAGACGGGGATAAGGTATTTAAAGAGAGAGTGAGTGAGTGAGTGAACATGAGAGAGAGAGAGAGAGGGAAAGAGCGTGAGCTTTAGAGATAGAGTGTGTGTGTGTGTGTGTTTGTGAGTGTGTGTGTGTGTGAGTGAGTGAACTAGAGAGAGAGGGAGACGGGGATGAGTCAGAGGAGGAGAGAGAGAGAGAGAGAGAGAGAGAGAGAGAGAGAGAGTGGGTGTGTGTGTGGTGTGTGTGTGTGTGAGTGTGAATGAGTGAGTGAACAAGAGAAAGAGAGGGATTGTGTATGAATGAGAGAGAGAGAGAGAGAGAGAGAGAGAGAATGCGTGAGTGAACAAGAGAAAGAGAAAGAGAGAGACGGGGATGAGTTAAAGAGAGAGAGAGAGAGTGTGTGAGTGAGTGAACAAGAGAGAGAGAGAGAGGGAGGGAGAGCGTGAGCTAGTGAGAGAGAGAGAGAGAGAGAGAGGAGAGAGAGAGAGAGAGAGAGAGAGGGAGGAAGAGAGCGTGATCTAGAGAGAGAGAGAGAGAGAGAGAGAGAGAGAGAGTAGTAGGTTTTAATTCTGGGTACAACTAATTCTAATTTCATACAGATTTGTAATATGAATATGAAAATGTTCCGTTTTCGTTCTTAAAAAGCTAATGCCGCTGGTGTTTTTTTGCGTCATCACAATCGTGTTTTCTTTTTATTTAGCTTTCGACATGATTTATGTTCATAGCTTATTTATGTATTTCCCCGGAAAATGTAATATTAAATTTGTATTCATAAATTGCTTCGCGTCGTAGATGGAAATTATCGTATTACTTGTACTTTGCATTATTTTATTTCTAATAGTAACGAAAACTTAAGGTGTAATATATCTATACACATTTATCAACATAGTAATATACAGGTAGTTTCCTTCATTGTGATAAATATGTATAGATACAACTTTCTTTAAATTACTTTTGAGAATATTTTATGTAAAAATGCAGCTTTCATTACATTACTATTGAGACTAGTTTTTCTAGAACATCCTCAAGGAATTAAAGCCATAAAATTGAAAAGGAATTAAAGCCATAAACGTGAAAAGAATTACCTATTAACTTCTCGATTTCATAATGTCCTTGGATGGACTTTCTGCAGGAAGCCTTCAAATCCAAAAGGAAATCAGTGTAGATATTCTCCTGCTCGTATGCGATTTGAACCCACGCTGGTTAGAAGAGAGAGAGATGAGAGAGAGAGAGAGAGAGAGAGAGAGAGAGAGAGAGAGAGAGAGAGAGCATGTTTAACTTAATCCAAAATCCCAAACTGTCAGAGAGAGAGAGAGAGAGAGAGAGAGAGAGAGAGAGAGAGAATTTAACTTTTTCCCAAAATCCCAAACTGTAAAGAGAGAGAGAGACCTTACCTTACAGACCTTACATCTTGTTCGGGTTGCCCCAGTCCCTCAGTGTGAGGCACCTCTAATGTCTACCAGAGAGTTGCTAGTACATCTTCCGGTATATTTTGCATCTTCCAATCTTGGATGGTCTGGGATGCAGTTTAGATATTTGTCGAGCTTATTCTTAAACACATCTACGCTCACTCCTGATATATTTCCTCAGATGAGCTGGCAACGCATTGAATAGACGCTGCATTCGATGCTGGTGCGTAGTGGATTAATGTCCTGTGTGCTTTCCTTATTTTTCCTGGTATAGTTTTGGGCACTATTAATCTACCTCTGCTTGCTCTTTCTGATATTTTAGTTCCATGATATTTTCTGCTATTCCTTCTATCTGTTTCCATGCCTGAATTATCATGTAGCGTTCTCTTCTCCTTTCTAGACTATATTAATTTTAAGAATTGTAGTCTTTCCCAGTAGTCTAGGTCCTTAACTTCTTCTATTCTAGCTGTAAAGGACCTTGTACACTCTCTATTTGTGCAATATCCTTTTGATATTGTGGGTACCATATCATATTGCAATATTCAAGTGGACTACGAAACATATGTTTTATAAAGCATTAATTCATGTGTTCAGCTTTTCTTTGTTTTTGAAGTGCCGTAACAACATTCCCATTTTTGCTTTACATTTTGCCAACAGAGTTGCTATTTGATCATTGCATAAATGTTCCTATTCATCATCACACCAAGGTCTTTAACCGCTTCCTTATTTGTGATGGTCTCATTATTAGGTCCCTTATATGCATATAGCTTTCTTTCTCTGTCTCCATAATTTATTGATTCAAATTTATCAGAGTTAAATACCATCCTATTTTACCTCTGCCCAATCATATACTTTGTTAAGGTCTCTTTGTAGAGCGTTCCTATCTTCATCACAAGTAATTTCTCTACTTATTCTTGTGTCATCTGCGAAACTACTCACTACCGAATCCTTCACATTATTGTCTATGTCTTCAATCATAATAACAAACAGTATTGCAGCTAACACCGTACCTTGCGGCACACCGGATATTACCTTGACTTCATCCGATTTCTCGTCGTTTGCAATAACTATCTGTTTTTCTTTTCGTTGTGTAAAAATTCTTTTAACCATCTTCCTACTTTATCCACGATATTGTGTTTTCTCATTTTCTTCGCTAATATATTATGGTCTACTTTATCAAAAGCTTTTGCAAAGTCTAAATAAACCACATCTGTTTCATTTCCGCTTTTCATATTTTTGAATATGTTCTCACGGTGGACTAACAGTTGGGTTTGTGTACTTTTTCCGGGTACGAAACCATGTTGTCCTTTATTAAACAAATTATTTTTTATTAAATGTTTCATAATATTTTTCTTCATTCACCCGTTTTCATACACTTTCATAATATGTGATGTTAGACTCACAGGCCTATAATTACTTGCCTCTAGTCTTGATCCACTTTGAAAGTAGGGGTAATATTATGCTAATTTGTGCTCATCATAAATCTTGCCTGTATCTACACTTTGTCTTAATAATATTGCAAGTGGCTTTGCGATAGAATGAGAACTGAGAGAGAGGAGACGAATCGAGAGACGAGAAGAGCAGAGGAGAAGAAAGTGTTTAACGTAATCCCAAAATCCCAAACATAGGAGAGAGAGAGAGAGAGAGAGATTGTGTGTGACTTAATCCCAAAATCCCAAACTGTTACAGACATACTTTTCGTCTTTTAAAATATTGTTTCTAAAAAAAAACTACAAGATATCAAAAAGAAAACTTAAGAAAGAACCCTCTAATTCCAGAAGTAACTCCAGAGCAATAAATCTTATAAGTCAACCGTTACGTCTTCCTCAAAAAATATAATATAATAATAATAATAATAATAATAATAATAATAATAATAATAATAATAATAATAATAATAATAACAATCTGATGAATGTCAGGTCAACGAGTGTCTCTTTCCCGCTGGTCAGTAGATGCAAAACCATAAATTAAGACTTTTTTTACTTAATCTCCTTCTTAGGAAATGTATCCTCTAATTTATTTACTAAGTTAGTAAATAAATTACTACGTCAATAGTATTTCAACCACTAATTTATTTATTAAGTTAGTGAGGCAAAAAAAAATACAAATCATAAAGACATATCTTGCCAGGTTCAGGAAAGTTAGACTTATCTTTTTCCCAACTTGTTGCTGTTCTAAATATTTCAGCTCGGGCTGTTCTTGTTGACGGGGATTTGTCACTACCACAAGAAAATATTACCCTTCTCTTTTATCCAGTGGAATTTCTTCTTAGCGTTGCCATGTATTATCTAGTATAAGAAGATATTTCTGGACATTTTTTGGCGTCGTAAATCCTTCTTCTTTTTGCATCGCTCTGTAGAAAAGTTTCTTATATAAATAATTGAAATGTACAGAGTGGTTCTGATAAGTGTGGAGGAATATTTAGGTCATTCTCGATGGCAATATACTTAGTAACAGATAAACACACATAGGTGTGTGTTTGCGTGTGTATATGTGTTTGTGTTTGTGTATGTGCATGTGTGTATATGTGTCTTGTGTGTCTAGTAGTATGTGATTCACTAACCTTTCCAGGCAACTTCATAAATCATTTGGAAATAAATTTCAAACGTTCTATGAGGAGTATGGGCCTCCAATTTAAATGGGCCTCCAATTAAACATAACATAAAAAGTTCTTTGTCAATATATTTACTGTAAAATTTATGTTCTCTCCGATGAAATTTTAATTTAACATTGACTAGAGATTTGGGAATTGGATTTTGTCATTCTGAGCCTTGGGATTAATGTAGTTTCTTTGTTGTAGTAATAATTATTATTATCATTGTGAGATAAAGGTGATTATTTTATATTATTATTTTTTTTTTTTTTTTTTTTTTTTTTTTGCTCTATCACAGTCCTCCAATTCGACTGGGTGGTATTTATAGTGTGGGGTTCCGGGTTGCATCCTGCCTCCTTAGGAGTCCATCACTTTTCTTACCTATAGTGTGCCGTTTCTAGGATCACACTTCTGCATGAGTCCTGGAGCTACTTCAGCCTCTAGTTTTTTTCTAGATTCCTTTTCAGGGATCTTGGGATCGTGCCTAGTGCTCCTATGATTATGGTACGATTTCAACTGGCATATCCCATATCCTTCTTATTTCTATTTCAGATCTTGATACTTATCCATTTTTTCCCTCTCTTTCTCTTCAACTCTGGTGTCCCATGGTATTGCGACATCAATGAGTGATACTTTCTTCTTGATTTTGTCAATCAACATCACGTCTGGTCTGTTTGCACGTATCACCCTATCCGTTCTGATACCATAGTCCCAGAGGATCTTTGCCTGATCGTTTTCTATCACTCCTTCAGGTTGGTGCTCGTACCACTTATTACTGCAAGGTAGCTGATGTTTCTTGCACAGGCTCCAGTGGAGGGCTTTTGCCACAGAATCATGCCTCTTTTTGTACTGGTTCTGTGCAAGTGCCGGGCATTCACTTGCTATGTGGTTTTATGGTTTCATTTTTCGTATTGCACTTCTACATATGGGAGAGAGTTATTTCCGTCTATCGTTCTTTGAACATACTGGTTCTTAGGGCCTGATCTTGTGCCGTGTATCATTCCTTCAGTTTCCTTCTTTAGCTCTCCCCTCTGTAGCCATTGCCAATTGTCATCGCTGGCTAGTTCTTTAGTCTCTCATGTATTGTCCGTGCATTGGTTTGTTGTGCCAGTCTCTGTTCTGTCTGTCTTTCTCCTGTCTGTATATTTCTGGGTCTTCGTCTACTTCTATTAGTAGTCCTTCCCATGCACTCTTTAGCCACTCGTCTTCACTGGTTTTCAGATATTGCCCAGTGCTCTGTTTTCGATGTTGACGCAGTCCTCTATACTTAGTAGTCCTCTCCCTCCTTCCTTTCGTGTTATGTATAGTCTGTCCGTATTTGCTCTTGGGTGTAGTGCTTTGTGTATTGTCATATGTTTCCTGGTTTTCTGATCTATGCTGCGGAGTTCTGCCTTCGTCCATTCGACTATTCCTGCGTTGTATCTGATTACTGGCACTGCCCATGTGTTTATGGCTTTTATCATATTTCCGGCGTTGAGTTTTGACTTGAGTATCGCCTTGAGTCTCTGTATATATTCTTTCCTGATCGTGTCCTTCATCTCTTGGTATTTTATATCCCCTCCTTTCATTATTCCCAGGTTTTTGTATCCTGTCTCATCTATGTTTTCGATGTTGCTCCCATCTGGTAGCTTTATCCTTCAGTTCTTGTTACTTTGCCCTTTTGTATGTTGACTAAGGCGCATTTTTCTATTCCAAACTCCATCCTGATGTCCCCATATACAACCCTTACAGTCTGGATTAGGGTATCTATTTCCTTGATGCTCTTACCATACAGCTTGATGTCGTCCATGAACATCAGATGATTGATTCTGTTGCCTCTTTTTCTTGAGTTGGTACCCGGCATCCATCTTCTGTAGTACTTTTGTCATGGGAATCATGGCTACTACGAAGAGTAGGGGGGACAGTGAGTCGCCCTGGAAGATACCCTCTCCTGATATTAACCTCTGCTAGTCTTATTCCAGAGCTTGTAAGTATTGTATTCCAGTTGCGCATTGTTATTATTATTATTATTATTATTATTATTATTATTATTATTATTATTATTATTATTATTATTATTATTATTATTATTATATTAACCTTTTATTGAATAAGACATATATGAGGTAGAAGTATAATAATAATAATAATAATGATAATAATAATAATAATAATAGATCTTACTCTTTTATTACCCTTTTATAATGTCAGCACAATCATCAAATTAACTTTCTCTATCTCTCTCTCTCTCTCTCTCTCTCTCTCTCTCTCTCACCAGATCGTGGAGGAGAGTGACAGCATTAAAAAGGGGGGTGGGGGGGGGGTAGGGGATCCATGTTTTGGTCCTACACCAGGGCAAGCGGAGCCGTCATGGCCCAGAGGGTCTTCGACACCTATTCCCCCCACGAGGACGAAGCCATGACCCTCTTCCTCAACATGGTGTCCCCCGGAAGAATCCTCGTGTTAGCCATTAAGGTAAGCGCTCCGTAGGATATGTCCTGGCAGGACAGGCGCGCCCTCGCTCCCAAGGTCGCCTGAATAATGAAGGGGTTGGGGGTTTTAATTGCTGTTTTGGGAGTCTTCCGTTCTTTTCCTTCAGAAGTTTCGCTTTTCTATGAGGTGATGAGTTATGCTGATCTGGGCAGCTTTTAGAGCATAGCTAAGTGAAATCACTGTTGATGAGACCGTTTCTGTCCAAAGTCAGTATATTATTATTATTATTATTATTATTATTATTATTATATTATTATATTATTATATTATTATTATTATTATTATTATTGATTATTAGCATATAAACCCCAATTCATATAAGACGAGATTACTGGGGGTTTTGTCTTATTATTATTATTATTATTATTATTATTATTATTATTATTATTATTATTATTATTATTAGGGAAAAACTCTCTATCACGAGAGTATATATAATGTTCTAAAGGGTCCACAATAATACAAAAGTGTAAAAAGTCCGTGTAAAATTTGAAGACTTTACAGAAAGCTTTCGAACCCTTCCCTGGGTTCATCTTCAGTCCAAAAGATGAACTCGGGGAAGGGTTCGAAAGCTTTCTGTAAAGTCTTCTAAATTATACACGGAATTTTTACTCTGTATTATTGTGGACCCTTTAGAACATTATTATTATTATTATTATTCATATAAATCCCAGTTTACATAAGACAAGCCCACATGGCCTTTTTCTTATTATATTATTAATTATTATTATTATTATTATTATTATTATTATTATTATTATTATTATTATTATTATAATTCAGAAGATAAACCCTAATTCTTTGAGCTGTCGTTGGTATATGAAAGTTAGATTCAGGAAAAAAGGCGCGTAGATGACTTAAAATTCGCGCATCTTACAAAGATAATGAAATGTAAAAGATATTATTATTATTTGTCTTTTCTGAGAACATTTTACTTAATGAAATGTAATTACTGTAATATCGAGTTATGAATTATGTTCCAAATACGGAAGTAATTTATTGGGAAAATATTTATCACGTCAAAGATAATATTGCCTTTTCTGAGAACAGTTTTACTTAATTTAATGCAATGTGATTACTGTAATATCGAGCCTATGAAGTATGCTGCAAATACCGATGTTATTTTTGGGAAAAATATTTATTACGTACAAGATATATATACATATCTTTTCTGAGAATAGTTACACTTAATTTAATGCAATGTAATTAATGTAATATCGAGTTATTAAGTATGTTGTAAATGCCGAGGTAATTTTGGGGGGAAATATTTATCACGTAAAAGGTATTGTCTGCTTTTTATGAGAACAGTTTTACTTAATGGAATGTAATTACTCTAATAACGAGTTATGAATTATGTAGCAGATTTCGAGGTAATTTCGGAGGGAAAATATTTATCACGTAAACGACAATATTATATGTTTTTTCTGAGAATAGTTTTTCTCTGAAGAGGAAAGTCCATTGTTCATAAATATAAAGACCGCGGACAATAAAAATCCTGGAATCACATTGACGCTCGAAAAAAAAGCCTTATTCTCCGGATTTTGGAGAATAAGCAGTGAGTTCCAGGAGGTGAATCCTTTATCAACCTTTTTCTTCAAGCAGGGAAAAGTCCTAAGGCCAGACGTAATTAACGCCCTCCTGTTGGTAACTTCAGCACCAAGTCCTTCCTCTACGCGCCCCCGAGCTCTCTCTCTCTCTCTCTCTCTCTCTCTCTCTCTCTCTCTCTCTCTCTCTTCCCGAAGGAGCCTTAGGCCTAGACTTGACACGCTTCAAGTTGCGAAGAGAAGATGTAATATCACCTGATCGATCTTAGCCATAAGACTTTGCGTGTTATATTCATTATGCTTCTATGTAAACTTAGGCATATCTTCCTTGGACCAATATTGATTAATCTGAAGTAAGGTCCGTCTTTCTTAGATTAAAATTAACCTGAAATCAGGCGTGTCTTCGTTAAGTTAATTTTTATTAATATTGCACAGTGTCTTGAGAGATCTCGGTAATAAGTTGTACGCAGAAGCTGCGGTTTTGAAGTTGGGGATATTAATTAGTCCATAGTTATCTTCGTTCGTAAGATGCTAATGAGGTCTTAACAGCTAATAATTATGTCTTGTTAATTTCAAAAGGGATATTGTGACCGTGTAATGCTTTATTAAATTTTCAAACGGATATCGTGATTGACTTACAAAATCAATATTGAGCGACAGATTAGGATGTTGGCTCTGCAACGGAAATATAAATACCCTTCTAATAAAAACACGATAATTATTTTTTAAAAGATACGTTTCATAATTATGCATTCTTTCATTACAGTAAGCTGTATTTGTTCTGTTACATAAATAACAAAAGAGATTTTTAATTGATTGATAATGATATGTCATACTTTCTCTTTAAGTTTGTCGCATCTTTATCAGAATTCGAAGAAATTGAAATGAGTTACGGAATGCATGTGACCTGTTACAAATTATTTACTTTTCCTTGATACAAGCGTCAAAATACCTGACACTTTCTGCCACTTTATGCAGCGGAAAATGATGTATTTCACAAAATACCAGATGAAATTCAATGATGCCCTTCTGCCAGAGAAAGTTACAATTGAATTTCGATTGTGGTTTAATACTTGTCAAAAAAAAAAAGTTTTGTAATTTCAGTGGGTAATTACCTGAATATTTCAGAAAACGACTCGTCATTTTTGACAGCTTTATGTATTGTATTTTTTTAACAATAAATTTGTTATTGTGCGTTTTTCCAAAACGAATGTATTCAGTCTTGAATCCAAGGAATACCAGTGGTTTTGCGAACAAAGTAAAATATTATATATATAAATATATATAATATCTATATATATATTATAATATATATATGTGTGTGTGTGTATGTATATATATATATATATATATATATATATATATCATATATATATATATGTGTGTGTGTATATATATATATATATATATATATATATATATATATATATATATTATATTTTTATTATATATATATATGATATATATATATATCTATATATTATATATCTATATCTATATATTTTATTTATCTAATATATATATCTATATATATATATATATATATATATATATATATATAGTGTGTGTGTGTATGTATGTATATATCTGTGTAATGTATTTACTATTTTGTATATAAACAAAATGAATAATCTACAATCTAAGAAATTTAACCACCTAGACATCCATTAATATCAATCATATCTGTCACACCAGGACGAGGGCACCTTCCAGATGAAAGGCAGCGGGCGTGAGGCCATAAGACGTCTGGGCAGCAGCCACGCCTACGAGTTAGGGTGGAGGGACATGTGGGCGTTCGTGAGCGTGAAAGGGGGGCGTGTCTACGGGGAACAGCTGTCTCACAGCCCTGATTTCAATACCTGGGGCACACCTGTGATGCTCAGGACAGAGGTCCCCCTCGTTACTCTGGAAGGTAGGTCCTGGGTGAAGTTCTGGAGAGAGAGAGAGAGAGAGAGAGAGAGAGAGAGAGAGAATCATCTTGGAGAGAGTGAGTTAAAGAATCATCTTGGAGAGAGAGAGAGAGAGAGAGAGAGAGAGAGAGAGAGAGAGAGAGAGAGAGAGAGAATCGTCTGAGAGAGAGAGAGAGAGAGAGAGAGAGAGAGAGAGAGAGAGAGAGAGAGAATCGTTTGAGAGAGACTGAGAGAGAGAGAAAGACAGAGAAAGAGAATGAGAGAATTTTCTTTGACAGACACACAGAGAGAGAGAGAGAGAGAGAGAGAGAGAGAGAGAGAGAGAGAGAGAGAGAGAGAGACTGACCTTACACCTTACAGACCTTACATCTTGTTCGGGTTGCCCCAGGTCCCTCAGTGTGAGGCACCTCTAATGTCTACCAGAGAGTTGCTAGTACATCTTCCGGTATATTTTGCATCTTCCAATCTTGGATGGTCTGGGATGCAGTTTAGATATTTGTCGAGCTTATTCTTAAACACATCTACGCTCACTCCTGATATATTCCTCAGATGAGCTGGCAACGCATTGAATAGACGCTGCATTATCGATGCTGGTGCGTAGTGGATTAATGTCCTGTGTGCTTTCCTTATTTTTCCTGGTATAGTTTTGGGCACTATTAATCTACCTCTGCTTGCTCTTTCTGATATTTTTAGTTCCATGATATTTTCTGCTATTCCTTCTATCTGTTTCCATGCCTGAATTATCATGTAGCGTTCTCTTCTCCTTTCTAGACTATATAAATTTAAGAATTGTAGTCTTTCCCAGTAGTCAAGGTCTTTAACTCTTCTATTCTAGCTGTAAAGGACCTTTGTACACTCTCTATTTGTGCAATATCCTTTTGATAGTGTGGGTACCATATCATATTGCAATATTCAAGTGGACTACGAACATATGTTTTATAAAGCATAATCATGTGTTCAGCTTTTCTTGTTTTGAAGTGCCGTAACAACATTCCCATTTTTGCTTTACATTTTGCCAACAGAGTTGCTATTTGATCATTGCATAACATGTTCCTATTCATCATCACACCAAGGTCTTTAACTGCTTCCTTATTTGTGATTGTCTCATTATTAGGTCCCTTATATGCATATAGCTTTCTTTCTCTGTCTCCATAATTTATTGATTCAAATTTATCAGAGTTAAATACCATCCTATTTACCTCTGCCCAATCATATACTTTGTTAAGGTCTCTTTGTAGAGCGTTCCTATCTTCATCACAAGTAATTTCTCTACTTATTCTTGTGTCATCTGCGAAACTACTCACTACCGAATCCTTCACATTATTGTCTATGTCCTTCAATCATAATAACAAACAGTATTGCAGCTAACACCGTACCTTGCGGCACACCGGATATTACCTTGACTTCATCCGATTTCTCGTCGTTTGCAATAACTATCTGTTTTCTGTTGTGTAAAAATTCTTTTAACCATCTTCCTACTTTATCCACGATATTGTGTTTTCTCATTTTCTTCGCTAATAATATTATGGTCTACTTTATCAAAAGCTTTGCAAAAGTCTAAATAAACCACATCTGTTTCATTTCCGCTTTTCATATTTTTGAATATGTTCTCACGGTGGACTAACAGTTGGGTTGTGTACTTTTCCGGGTACGAAACCATGTTGTCCTTTATTAAACAATTAATTATTTTTTATTAAATGTTTCATAATATTTTTCTTTCATTACCCTTTCATACACTTTCATAATATGTGATGTTAGACTCACAGGCCTATAATTACTTGCCTCTAGTCTTGATCCACTTTTGAAAGTAGGGGTAATATATGCTAATTTGTGCTCATCATAAATCTTGCCTGTATCTACACTTTGTCTTAATAATATTGCAAGTGGCTTTGCGATAGAATGTTGAAGAGATAAGGAGAGAAAACGTATGACTTTACATAATCTTCTTTGAGAGAGAGAGAGAGAGAGAGAGAGAGAGAGAGAGAGAGAGAGAGAGAGAGAGAGAGAGAGAGATTAAAACGTATTAAGAGGAACATTAGATGTCTTCGAAAATACAAAAAGTCAGACAGAATTATATACCAAGCACAAATTATGTCTGCCTAACACTTGCCATTTCAGAGAGCGAATGTGACTGGCCAGACACGGAGGAACACAGAAGGAGGAGGGATTTCTGCAGCCATATCGAAGGCTACGGCTCTGTCTGTTCGTGTACCGAACCGGCACCGTTGGATTTCACGACGGAGCCAGTGAGTATATGATGATGAAAATAATAATAATAACAGTAATAATAATAATCATGCTTAGGCCTGGTCTACATATGGATACTTTATATAGACTGGCGCGCATGCATCACTCAGACAGATAATTTGTACGAAAGCGTGTTTATAGATGCAACCTATAAGTTCTGATTAATTTTTTTGTGTTGGCACATGTACTACGCATGCGCGGTCAGCCGTTTATGAGCACGCACGAAAACACCTTTTGGCATCATGTCGCCATCTACTTATATATATTCATTCTCGGCGTATCGTCGAAGCAATTTCGCTTTGAGTCTGAGCGATTATTATTATTATTATTAGTATTATTACGATTATTATTTATATCAAATCAGCAAGTCTATTTCTCCCCTTTATCTCTTCCCTCTACCAATTCCATTTATTCCCTTCATCCCATCGCACATAAATGGACAGAGACTCTCCAACCCTTCGTGTCTCGTCTCCCACATCCCTTCATAATTCATTCTCCGATGGCCGCCACGTCCAACAGCAATTCCTTGATTTCTTTCCCTTCTCGTGAGATATGGCGAGGTAATTTCCTCCCCCTGCGTACCTCCCCATTACGGACGGGATGGAGAATCTGGTTATGGTCGTTTATGATAAAATGGCGCGATGTTATTAGCGCTTATTTATTGTTTTTGTTCGTTGGATTGGGAGTCTGTTTACTCCCGACTTCGGTTGGCCCTGAGTTTGCTATGTTTAGCGGTTGTGGGATCGAAGCTTAGAGCACTGTTTTGTGAGAAGGATGTGAATGTCATTATGTGTATATTATACTATATATATATATTATATATATAGATATATATATATATAGATATAATTATATATTATATCTATATAATTATATATATATATATATATATTGTAACGGTCCTTTTCTCCCGTTACTAAAAAATTAAATAATCTTTCTTACCAAACTCTGTTCACAACAAGAAAACTAAGTCCACAATCAGTGGGAATAGCTCTCAAATATTATCAAAGTGCAAAAATTAATTCATGGGGGAAAACGAAACACCACAAAAATACTTAAATTTAATACAAAACATCTAGACAGAAGTTACTCCTGAACCTCGGAATACATATATTATTGAAAACCAATAATCACCCTGAATTATTTATGAAACAACACACTTACCCAATTAAGATAGGAAAAAGCAAAGATACATCCACAAAGAGAAGGGGGTTCAGACAGGAGAAGGCATACGGAAGCAAGAATAAAACCTATCAAATCAAACTAAACCCTAACGGTGGTTTCCCGCCTCTTAAATACTGGAGGCTGTGGCCGTGATCTCCTTAATTATATATAGGTATTCCTGTCCTCCGTAACACTGGAGTTATAGCCGTGATCTTTACAATTACTTATATGCCTCTGACGTCCAGAGACAAAAGTGAAGTGACAAAGTGATATTCCACAGGATTCACACATCAGCGATCCTACGTCCTCGAGGATGATCCTCCAAAAAACCCGGGACGTCCAAATCAAACCAGAGCCAAGGGCATCACAAAGATCGCCGTGAACATTCCAAAAATATTAATCACTTATACCTTGGCTAAGTGAGAGCCCCTCGACATTTACTGAGCCGAAGGTGAGGCAGGATGAAAGCGTAAATCCTTCAAGAATAATCATAAATCCAAGTAGGCGATACGTAGCAAATCCAAGTCACCAGGAGTAATAAGGCTCAGAGATCAACTGACTCCTTCAGTCCAAACAATCTCCGACACAGCCGCGGTGACAGCACCCTCGCTCACAAATATATGGAAAGACAGAATGGTCATTAGTGGCAATTACCAAACAAGACAAACACCGGGGAGGAGGAAAACAAACTAAATGGATAACAATAAAATTCATATACATAAAAACAGAATAATAAAATAGCTAAGAATAAAATATCACAACAATAAAGTGACAATATAAATTATATATATATATAGTATATATATATATATATATATATATATATATATATATATATATATATATATATATATATACTGATATTCACCATCCCTCTTAGGTCACTTTCAAATCAAAAGGGGAAAACCACTTTCGAGTCGGTAAGAGTCACTGATATACTCAACATAATTTGCATACTTCGAAATCATAAATATGCTTTGTTAACCTTCTTATTTTTCTTTCAGCTCCTCAACAACCAAGTTCACGACGTCCCCGTAGCCATAATTGCAAGCAACCGTCCACATTATCTATATAGGTAAGCAGGAAGTTCATTTCGTAAACTGGTACAAAGCAAGATTTTGAATCTCAAAGCCACGCACACTTTGCGCATGCGTGGTGCACCAAGTGTATTTCCAGGTCTTGGTATCTTCTTGTTCATTCAAATAATTTTATTGCATCCGTCTGTCAGAGAATGTTATGTGTTACGATGTGAAGGATGTTATAGGATATACTTTATACTAATGACTATTAGTGTGTAAAATTTTGTTGGTTAGGACATACTTTGTACTACAAACTATTAGTGTGTAATACTTTGTTGCTTAAGGCATACTTAGTACTACAAACTATTAGTGTGTAATACTTTGTTGATCAACTTGTGTACAGGATCATTTACCGTAACAGTAATTTGCTTATCTTTTAGATTTACTCAGAAGCAGACGTTTATTCACTGGTATTCCTTTTTAAATCGTATAATAAGTTAATATAAAAATAAAATATTTCTTCTTGTACTCACGTCATTTAAGCTTTAAATCGGAAGGACAGAAATTGTTCTTATCGCCTTCTGTATATTCTACTTTTCCTTGCTTAAGTATTAAATATCTTAACCTAATAGCATTGATTTTAACAAAGTTTTTATTTATTATAAGATCCACAATAATATGTCCGTGGTAGAATGTGAGACTTTATAAACTATATTATCGTGGACCGTATACAAGGTGACGACCTTTTCCGACACAGAGTTTTACGCAAAGATTTTATCCAAGCTAAATGTCAAAATAGTACTAATAAGGTTTTAACATGAGAGAGAGAGAGAGAGAACCGTTTCCGATACAGAGTTCTACATAAAGATTTTACTATCGTAGCTGAATGTCAGAATATAGATATAGATATATATATATATATATATATATATATATTATATATATATTCTGACATTCAGCTACGATAGTAAAATCTTTATGTAGAACTCTGTATCGGAAACGGTTCTCTCTCTCTCTCTCTCATGTTAAAACCTTATTACTACTATTTTGACATTTAGCTTGGATAAAATCTTTGCGTAAAACTCTGTGTCGGAAAAGGTCGTCACCTGTATACGGTCCACGATAATATGTTTATAAAGTCCTCACATTCTACCACGGACATATTATTGTGGATCTTATAATAAATAAAAACTTTGTTAAAATCAATGCTATTAGGTTAAGATATTTAATACTTAAGCAAGGAAAAGTAGAATATACAGAAGGCGATAAGAACAATTTCTGTCCTTCCGATTTAAAGCTTAAATGACGTGAGTACAAGAAGAAATATATATATATATATATATATATATATATATATATATATATATATATATATATATATAGAGGAAAGAAGAGAGAGAGAGAGAGAGAGAGAGAGAGAGAGAGAGAGAGAGCAAGCTTAGCTTAATGTCAAAATATTAGTACTAATAATGTTCTAACAGAGAGAGAGAGAGAGAGAGAGAGAGAGAGAGAGCAGCAATGCCGATCCCAAGAAGAAAGCCAAATCACGCAGCCCTTCCCAAATGGCGACGCAGCAAGCCTCGTCATAAGACGAACTCCAGACGACTCCCATTTCTTTTTCCTCCTCCTGAGACTCATTTTCGAGTCCTTTTGATCTCTTGTTTACGTTTCCCTCCGCCCTCCCCCGACAGGTCTCTGCGCTCTCTGTTGGCCGCCTCCGGGGTCAACCCCGAAATGATTACGGTGTTCATCGACGGGTACTACGAGGAACCGCTGGCTGTCGCCAAACTTTTCGGGCTGCGGGGTATCCAGCATACCCCCCTGGGGGTAAGTTACTGCCTGTACCGTATTTATTCTACACATACAGAGTAGTTAGTTAATGTGTCTATAGATATGTATGAGAGTCTGAATATATCATTTACATACATATATATCGAGTATTAGTTCATGTGTATATTAAGTATGGTGAGATGATCAGTTTCGTGTGTGGATATTAGTATGGTGATATTATCAGTTCATGTGTGTCAATATTAAAAATGGTTAGATTATCAGTTCATGTATGTGTATATTAGTCTGGTGAGATAACCAGTTTATGTATGTGGATATTAGTATGGTGAGATAATCAGTTCATGTGTGTATACATTAGGGTGGTGAGATAATCGGGTCATGTGTGTATATTAGTGTGGTGAGATAAACAGTTCATGTGTGTGTATATTAGTATGGTGAGATCATCAGTCATGTGTATGGATATTAGTAAGGTGAGATAATCAGTCTATGTGTCTGTGGATATTAGTATGGTGAGATCATCAGTTTCATGGTGTGGATATTAGTATCGAGTATTAGGTAATGTGTTCGATATATTTAGGTGTTGATATATAACTGGTCTGGTGATGAACCTTTATTTTTCTAAATCACCTACCGTATGCGCCTTCACCACCCCCCCCCCTCTCCCCCAACCCCCAACTGGCTCATGTCACATTCCAGTCGAAAGTCTGTTTCTCGTCTCATTCCAGTTGAGGAAACTTGTTTCTCTTCTCATTCCAGTCAAGGAACGCGAGGATAGCTCAGCATTACAAAGCATCCCTGACAGCTACCTTCAATATATTCCCGTCATCTCGCTACGCCATCATTCTGGAGGAAGATTTAGACGTATCTCCCGATTTCTTCAGGTTTGTGTTTCCTTCTGCATACATTCGTGTGTTCTTACATTTACATGTGATTTGGTGATATCAAGAGTAGTTCATTATCTTTAAAAAAAAAAAACTCAGTTCATCTGAAATTTACGTGTGGTTTGGGCGTACGAATGATTCTGTAGGTTAAAAAATTTTGCAATTTTTAAGTACCTGAGCAACTTGCTGACTATTGCTGTTTTGGTGAATAATTATCTAGAAATTCTTGTCATTATCAAAAGTGAACTTTACCCTCATGAATTATAGCTTGATGCAGCTGAATTTTGCACATAAAAATTTTCCTTGTAACTGTTACCGTCATCAGTTGAGAAGTTATACATTATCGTTAACCTTTTTGGAAATAAAACTTTTATGTTCTTTGTTTGTTGTTTCTACTGGAGCTAGGTGTTACTGTGCTATTATTGGTAACTTAGAAGGAACTAAAGTAACTCGAAAAGTGATGTGATAGGATTGAAGAGATAGCCGTCCCAGTGTTGATTATAGTACTATAAAGCTGTTGAACGAGTCTGCACAATTGTTCCACCGTTGATCCAAAAATAACAGGATGAATTTACCCGTTAAAGTTAAACTAACAATAGGATAAGAAGCACCATAAGTAACACCAACTCTAGCACAAGCACCAGCAGCAATAGTTTCAGTAATAACATCAGTAATAAAGAGATACTCTGCCTCTCCTCACTCACAGCTACTTCAGCCAGACCCTGAGACTGATAGAGGAGGATCCAACCGTCTATTGTGTCAGTGCCTGGAACGACCAGGGCTACGAGCACACGAGCGGAGACCCGGCCTTGCTCTACAGGGTGGAGACTATGCCAGGCCTGGGCTGGATACTGAAGAGATCCCTCTACAAGGAGGAGCTTGAACCCAAGTGGCCGACTCCTGAAAAGGTTGTTGACGAAGTGTACAGGCTGTCCATAAGTCCCAGAACCATAACAAGTATTTATTGCTCGCAATGGTACTGGGACTTTATGGACACTTTGTACTTTAGCAAGTTTTATCAAGCTAATGTGATTTCGCTGTAGTTAAAGTTTGATTGACAAGTTGTGTTCCTTATCAGAAGGTTACGGAAAATGCAATGGTTTGCAAGCTTAATCACTTGCTTCTATTTTGTATCTTGAACGTTTTGGCTGTGTAATCACGATTTGGTTCAAAATTGCCAGAATAATTCGTAATATAAATGAAGTTCAAGTTAAGGTGGTGCTTATGGAGGAAATTCATTTAAAATCCTACCAAGGTTCGTTTTGATGCTTCATCGAAAGAATTCCATTTTTAAAATGATAGTAAAAAATAATTTAAACGAAAAGAAAATCTCTGATCGCATCATAACCAAAAAAAAAAAAAAAAGTTAAAAATTATATCAGATGTGAACTTTACTCAATAAAAATGCAACTCCATGACAGATGGTAGACTATGGAATCACCATCCAACAGAAATGTAAAATTTCACCTCATCCGTCACAGATGTGGGACTGGGACATGTGGATGAGGCTGGATGACATCCGGAGAGGGAGGGAGTGCATAGTACCCGACGTCTCCAGAACGTACCACTTCGGGTCATCAGGACTCAATATGAATTCGTACTTCCAGGACACCTACTTCAAGAAGCATTCCTTCAACACTTTAGCCTACGTGGAGCTTAGGGATCTAGACAGGTAAGCTCTTGGGTGGTGTGATATTTTGGACCGAAATTAGATTGAAAAATCTCTCATCACATAGATTCAAATGAAACGGCTATTAACTTCTCGATATAATGTGGTTCGGATTCCACAATTAACTGTAGGTCCCGTTGCTAGGTAACCAATTGGTTCCTGGCCACGTAAAAATATCTTAATCCTTCGGGCCAGCCCTAGGAGAGCTGTTAATCAGCTCAGTGGTCTGGTAAAACTAAGATATACTTAACTTTTTAACTAGTGTTGATTAGTGATATTATTATTCTGATGAGTGGTGGTCCATATATCTACTACTTATCTATCTATCGTTCTAATACCCTGGATGATGGTTCGAATCCTGCTGTCGGACATAAGAATTATTTCATATTCGTGCTCTTGGATCTAAGGCCTTTTAGTGACGAGCTTGTCCAAAATAAGTGTGAAGAATTCGAGAAGCTAAGAGGGCACTGTGGTTATTGAAATTACATAGGAATCTAATAAAAAGGGACTAGTAGATTCTATATACATACATAGTACATACACGCACATATATATATAATAGAGAGATACAAGTGTGTATACAAACATAATTTTTTTTTCTTGTAGCCTCAAAAAAGACGCCTACGAAGACCTACTGCAAGACATGCTTCGCAGAGGGACTGTTATGGACCACACGCGCAGCCCCTGCCAAGAGGGGTTTTTCCCAGAGACGAGTGGGCAGACCTTCCTGCTCTTCATTCAAATGGAGCACCATAAGGACTATTCTACCTGGTTGCAAGTCGCTAAGGTAATCATAAATATTTATTAATAAATAGTAAATAAGAAGTTACAATAAAGTGGAAATAATGAAGTTGCTTTTCATTGTACTTTCGGTTGACGCTCATGATACGTAATGATATGATAAATAATAATTAATACCAAATAGGATATAAATTAGTTTTTATTGTATTTCAGACTGACATTTTCTTTAGCTGTGAAAAAGGCCTTTGTATTTCATTCTCTCCAATAAAATGTTTCTCTTTCAATTCTCTAGCCATTCAAGAGTAAAATTTTGTTTTAGTGAATAATAATAATAATAATAATAATAATAATAATAATAATAATAATAATAATAATATGCTGGAAACAGACCTTCTCTCAAACATGTTTTACTAAATATATACTTTATACAGAATTCTCTCAAGCAAGTCATAAGAAGAATTGAGAGAATTCTGTATAAAGTAAACTCTGTAAATTCTGCCATTAATAATAATATAATAATAATAATAATAATAATAATAATAATAATAATAATAATAATAATAATAATAATAATAAAAAAATATTTCAGCTCAAGGCCATATACACGGAATATACAAAGTACAGACAATAACATACACAATCTAGATACATGAGATAAATAAAAATAAAATAGAAAAATATCATTTATGTATTACGTAAATCGGTAATAGTCTCATCGACACTGCCGTAAAATATTAGTTATGAAATGCTATAAGGACCTTTTGACTCTAATTCAAAATAACCATGATTCTAATTCAAATTTCATTTACAGTGCTTCCGTATCTGGGACCTGGATGGGAGAGGGTACCATAATGGAATGTGGAGGCTCTACATACGCTCCAATAATCTCTTGGTGATTGGGGTCCCTTTTTCCCCTTACGCGTAAGTAGTGGTCGTGCCCTTTGGTGTGTGTGCCTTACCTAGCTGTCCAGCTTCTTAACCGAACGTTGCGAGTGATTTCACTTCTCGTTGGGGGGGGGGAGGATGGATTCTGGTAGTCACTAAATGGTCTCCTTAGTTTGCATGTTAAATAATAAATAATAAGAATAATTTTTTTTTTTTTTACGGGGTGGTTTTTTATAGTGTTGGGTTCCGGGTTGCATCCTGCCTCCTTAGGAGTCCATCACTTTTCTCACTGTGTGTGTACTGTTTCTAGGAGCACACTCTTCTGCATGAGTCCTGGAGCTGCTAGTTTTTCCAGGTTCCTTTTCATTGCTATTATTATTATTATTTCATTTTCACTCCTCGAAATCATCTAAAAAAAATTATTGGCGACAGACGAACCAGACTAACTCGCATAGTTCAGTATTTCGTAATGAAGTTTGATTAATTTCCATCTCTTTTCTGTTTTATTTTGATTAAACATCCTCCTTCAGCCAATGAAACCCTCCCGTACATTGTAAGCGCATGAAGACTTAAAAAACTGCTGATAGAAAATAAATGTATGCTAGCTAAAGAACGTCCGTCTTTCCATCAGCTTTTATGGACGCTGTTTACCAGCTGCTCGCTTTGCATTTTACCCTTCCACCAGACTCGAGGAGAGACAGTTATGTGTTTTTTAGGATGCAGTTTGCATAAAATAAACGACTGTTATTGCTCTTAACGTCTTCGGCATGCATGATTAAACCACCCCGTACCCGGCAACCGTGTGAGTGAGAAGGCGAATTAAAAAAAAAAAAAAAAAAAAAAAAAACTGAAGAAGAAACATTATTTTCAATGCTTTAAAACAAAAACCCGTTCTCAGACCATCGAATAGCTTCATTTTGTTGTTATTATTATTATTATTATTATTATTATTATTGGTTGCAGGTCCACAATAATATCGCATGTGCGTATAAAGTCTTTAATGTATAATAAAAAGCTTTCGAACCTTGTACTAGGTTCATCTTCATGAAGATGAACCTAGTGCAAGGTTCGAAAGCTTTTATTATACAATAAAGACTTCATACGTACATGCGATATTATTGTGGATCTTAAACCATTGTTCATCATTTTCGACACAGAAAATTGTGCCCATTATTATTTTTTTTTTCTTTTGTTTTTTTTTCTTTTTTTTCTATCACAGTCCTCTAATTCGACTGGGGTGGTATTTATAGTGTGGGATTCCGGCTGCTTCCTACTCCTTAGGAGTCATCACTTTTCTTACTATGTGCGCCGTTTCTAGGATACACACTCTTCTGCATGAGTCCTGGAGCTACTTCAGCCTCTAGTTTTTCTAGATTCCTTTTCAAGAATCTTGGGATCGTGCCTAGTGCTCCTATGATTATGGGTACGATTTCCACTGGCATATCCCATATCCTTCTTTATTTCTATTTTCAGATCTTGATACTTATTCCATTTTTTTCCCTCTCTTTCTCTTCAACTCTGGTGTCCCATGGTATTGCGACATCAATGAGTGATACTTTCTTCTTGACTTGTCAATCAACGTCACGTCTGGTCTGTTTGCACGTATCACCCTATCCGTTCTGATACCATTAGTCCCAAGAGGATCTTTGCCTGATCGTTTTTTTCTATCACTCCTTCAGGTTGGTGCTCGTACCACTTATTACTGCAAGGTAGCTGTTATGTTTCTTGCACAGGAGGCCAGTGGAGGGCTTTTTTGCCACTGAATCAATGCCTCTTTATTTTTGTACTGGTTCTGTGCAAGTGCCGGGCATTCACTTGCTATGTGGTTTATGGTTTCATTTTTCGTATTGCACTTTTCCTACATATGGGAGAGATGTTATTTCCGTCTATCATACTTTGAACATATCTGGTTCTTAGGGCCTGATCTTGTGCCGCTGTTATCATTCCTTCAGTTTCCTTCTTTAGCTCTCCCCTGTAGCCATTACCAATTGTCATCGCTGGCTAGTTCTTTAGTCTGTTCTCATGTATTGTCCGTGCATTGGTTTGGTTGTGCCAGTTCCTCTGTTCTTTCCTGTCTTTCTTCCTGTCTCTGTATATTTCTGGGTCTTCGTCTACTTTTATTAGTCCTTCTTCCCATGCACTCTTTTAGCCACTCGTCTTCACTGGTTTTCAGATATTGCCCCAGTGCTCTGTTTTCGATGTTGACACAGTCCTCTATACTTAGTAGTCCTCTCCCTCCTTCCTTTCGTGTTATGTATAGTCTGTTCCGTATTTGCTCTTGGGTGTAGGCTTTGTGTATTGTCATTTTGTTTTCCTGGTTTTCTGATCTATGCTGCGGAGTTCTGCCTTCGTCCATTCCACTATTCCTGCGCTGTATCTGATTACTGGCACTGCCCATGTGTTTATGGCTTTTATCATATTTCCGGCGATGAGTTTTTTGACTTGAGTATCGCCTTGAGTCTCTGCATATATTCGTTTCCTGATCGTGTCCTTCACTCTCTTGGTCTTATATCTCCTCCTTCCATTATTCCCAGGTATTTGTATCCTGTCTCATCTATGTGTTTGATGTTTGCTCCCATCTGTAGCTTATCCTTCAGTTCTCGTTACTTTGCCTTTTTGTATGTTGACTAAGGCGCATTTTTCTATTCCAAACTCCATCCTGATGTCCCAGATACAATCCTTACAGTCTGGATTAGGGTATCTATTTCCTTGATGCTCTTACCATACAGCTTGATGTCGTCCATGAACATCAGATGGTTGATTTTGTTGCTCTTTTCTTGAGTTGGTACCCGGCATCCATCTTCTGTAGTACTTTTGTCATGGGAATCATGGCTACTACGAAGAGTAGGGGGGACAGTGAGTCGCCCTGGAAGATCCCTCTCCTGATATTAACCTCTGCTAGTCTTATTCCAGAGCTTGTAAGTATTGTATTCCAGTTGCGCATTGTATTTTTGAGGAAGCTGATGGTATTTTCCTCTGCCCATATATTTTCAGGCATTCTATTAGCCATGTGTGTGGTATCATGTCGAAGGCTTTCTATAGTCTATCCATGCCATGCTTAGGTTGGTTTTCCTTCTCCTACTGTTCTTCATTACCATTTTGTCTATCAGAAGCTGGTCTTTTGTGCCCCTACACTTCCTTCTGCAGCCTTTCTGTTGGTGGGGGATGGTGTTTGTCTCCTCTAGGTAGTTTTATAGCCTTTCACTGATGATACCTGTTAGTAACTTCCACATTATTGGTAGGCAGGTGATAGGCCTGTAGTTACTGGCTATATTTCCCTTACTCTTGTCTTTTTGTACTAAGGATGTTCTTCCTGTGGTCATCCATTTGGGTGCTTGGTGATTTGAGATACAATGCTGGATTGTTCTGCTATTCGTGGGTGTAGGGCCTTGAAGTTTTTGAGCCAGTATCCATGGACTTCATCGGGACCTGGAGCTTTCCAGTTTGGCATTTTCTTTAGTTGGTGTCTGACTGTGTCTGTCGTGATGTCTGTGAATCTTTGTTTTATTCTCCCTGTTTCTTCTTCCTTGACTTCCTGGAGCCATGTTGCATGTTTGTTGTGTGATACCGGATTGCTCCATATGTTTTCCCAGAGTCTCTTACTTGGTTCGGCTTCAGGAATTTCTGGTGGTTGTCTTCCCCTCTTAGTTGGCTGTATAGTCTTTTCTGGTTGGTTCCGAATAGTTTGTTCTGTTGGTATCCCTTATTCCTGTTCATGTACCGTTGGATCTTGTGTGCTTTGGCCTTAAGCCTCTGTTTTACATCTTCTATTGTGTTGTTTAGTCCCCTCTCTTGTACTTTGTATTTCTCGTTGAGTTCCTCCCTTGTTTTCTTGCTTCTTAGCCTTTTTTCTCCCATCTCTTTCAGTTTACTCAAGTCAGATCTCATGCACCATGATTTCGCTCTGTCCAGGCGCCTTTTCCAAGGAGGTTGCTGTTTTGGTTTCTGTTGGGTTGGTTGTGACGGTGGTGTTGATGTTCGAATCCCCATCAGTTCTGCTACTAATCTTTGCTCCTGCATATGTCAAGTTATTTGTTTCTGTGATACTGGTGGTGTGTATTAGGCCCATTATTCATTGACCTCACTTGTTTTCTCCCTTAATTTCTTGGTGTTGTTGGCTTTCATGGAGGGGATCTTTGTTCTCTCTGTATCTGGCTCCATCCATTGCTAATCTTTTCTACCCATTCCGTCCTCTCTGTTACTTCGTCGGTGTTTCTTCGTGTGTCGTTGTTTGATACCTCATCCTCCCTGTCGTCTTCTGTGGCATCGTCTCTCAGTTCGTCTTCGTGTAATTCGTTGTCGTGTGAACATTTCCCTTTCCAGTTCTTCTGTTGGGGAGAGCCAGTTCTTTTCTTTATGTTCCCTTACTTGGTCTGCCAGCCTCTGCTCTGTTTGGGGGGTGTTATTCCTCTCATTCCAGATGTTGGCCAATCTTCTTCTATATCCTCTCTCCGTCGGGTTGCTTCTGATGTAGCATCTCCATATTTCCTTATTTTCTTCTCTTGTCCATTTCTTCCTTTTTGCCTCTGTAGCTCCGAATCTCAGGCTGTGATTACTGTCGTTGTGGTGATCAGTTGCTGGATGACGACCTCCAAGTA
>NC_061094.1:61484776-61494776 GCF_015104395.2 Macrobrachium nipponense
TACTTGGAGGTCGTCATCCAGCAAAACGATACCACAACGACAGTAATCAACAGCCTGAGATTGGAGCTACAGAGGCAAAAAGGAAGAAATGGACAAGAGAAGAAAACTAAGGAAATATGGAGATGCTACATCAGAAGCAACCCGACGGAGAGAGGATATAGAAGAAGATTGGCCAACATCTGGAATGAATGAAGGAATAACACCCCCCAAACAGAGCAGAGGCTGGCAGACCAAGTAAGGAACATAAAGAAAAAGAACTGGCTCTCCCCAACAGAAAGAGAAGAACTGGAAAGGGAAATGTCACACGACAACGAATTACACGAAGACGAACTGAGAGACGATGCCACAGAAGACGACAGGGAGGATGAGGTATCAAACAACGACACACGAAGAAACACCGACGAAGTAACAGAGAGGACGGAATGGGTAGAAAAGATTAGACAATGGATGGAGCCAGATACAGAGAGAACAAAGATCCCCTCCATGAAAGCCTACAACACCAAGAAATTAAGGGAGAAAAGCAAGTGAGGTCAATGAAATAATGGGCCTAATACACACCACCAGTATCACAGAAACAAATAACTTGACATATGCAGGAGCAAGATTAGTAGCAGAACTGATGGGGATTCGAACATCAACACCACCGTCACAACCAAAACCCAACAGAAACCAAAACAGCAACCTCCTTGGAAAAGGCGCCTGGAAAAGCATCATGGTGATGAGATCTGACTTGAGTAAACTGAAAGAGATGGCAGAAAAAGGCTAAGAAGCAAGAAAACAAGGGAGGAACTCAACGAGAAATACAAAGTACAAGAGAGGGGACTAAACAACACAATAGAAGATGTAAAACAGAGGCTTAAGGCCAAAGCACACAAGATCCAACGGTACAGAACAGGAATAAGGGATACCAACAGAACAAACTATTCGGAACCACCCAGAAAAGACCATACAGCCAACTAAGAGGGGAAGACAACCACCAGAAATTCCTGAAGCCGAACCAAGTAAGAGACTCTGGAAAACATATGGAGCAATCCGGTATCACAACAAACATGCAACATGGCTCCAGGAAGTCAAGGAAGAAGAAACAGGGAGAATAAAACAAAGATTCACGAGACATCACGACAGACACAGTCAGACACCAACTAAAGAAAATGCCAAACTGGAAAGCTCCAGGTCCCGATGAAGTCCATGATACTGGCTCAAAAACTTCAAGGCCCTACACCCACGAATAGCAGAACAACTCCAGCATTGTATCTCAAATCACCAAGCACCAAATGGAGACCACAGAAGAACATCCTTAGTACAAAAGACAAGAGTAAGGGAAATATAGCCAGTAACTACAGGCCTATCACCTGCCTACCAATAATGTGGAAGTTACTAACAGGTATCATCAGTGAAAGGCTATAAAACTACCTAGAGGAGACAAACACCCCATCCCCCACCAACAGAAAGGCTGCAGAAGGAAGTGTAGGGCACAAAAGACCAGCTTCTGATAGACAAAATGGTAATGAAGAACAGTAGGAGAAGGAAAACCAACCTAAGCATGGCTGGATAGACTATAAGAAAGCCTTCGACATGATACCACACACATGGCTAATAGAATGCCTGAAAATATATGGGGCAGAGGAAAATACCATCAGCTTCCTCAAAAATACAATGCGCAACTGGAATACAATACTTACAAGCTCTGGAATAAGACTAGCAGAGGTTAATATCAGGAGAGGGATCTTCCAGGGCGACTCACTGTCCCCACTACTCTTCGTAGTAGCCATGATTCCCATGACAAAAGTACTACAGAAGATGGATGTCGGGTACCAACTCAAGAAAAGAGGCAACAAAATCAACCATCTGATGTTCATGGACGACATCAAGCTGTATGGTAAGAGCATCAAGGAAATAGATACCCTAATCCAGGGGTCCAACTGTAAGGATTGTATCTGGGGACATCAGGATGGAGTTTGAATAGAAAAATGCGCCTTAGTCAACATACACAAAAAGGCAAAGTAACGAGAACTGAAGGGTATAAAGCTACCAGATGGGAGCAACATCAAACACATAGATGAGACAGGATACAAATACCTGGAATAATGGGAAGGAGGAGATATAAAAGACCAAGATATGAAGGACACGATCAGGAAAGAATATATGCAGAGACTCAAGGCGATACTCAAGTCAAAACTCATCGCCGGAAATATGATAAAAGCCATAAACACATGGCAGTGCCCAGTAATCAGATACAGCGCAGGAATAGTGGAATGGACGAAGGCAGAACTCCGCAGCATAGATCAGAAAACCAGGAAACAAATGACAATACACAAAGCACTACACCCAAGAGCAAATACGGACAGACTATACATAACACGAAAGGAAGGAGGGAGAGGACTACTAAGTATAGAGGACTGCGTCAACATCGAAAACAGAGCACTGGGGCAATATCTGAAAACCAGTGAAGACGAGTGGCTAAAGAGTGCATGGGAAGAAGGACTAATAAAAGTAGACGAAGACCCAGAAATATACAGAGACAGGAGAAAGACAGAAAGAACAGAGGACTGGCACAACAAACCAATGCACGGACAATACATGAGACAGACTAAAGAACTAGCCAGCGATGACAATTGGCAATGGCTACAGAGGGGAGAGCTAAAGAAGGAAACTGAAGGAATGATAACAGCGGCACAAGATCAGGCCCTAAGAACCAGATATGTTCAAAGTATGATAGACGGAAATAACATCTCTCCCATATGTAGGAAGTGCAATACGAAAAATGAAACCATAAACCACATAGCAAGTAAATGCCCGGCACTTGCACAGAACCAGTACAAAAAGAGGCATGATTCAGTGGCAAAAGCCCTCCACTGGAGCCTGGCAAGAAACATCAGCTACCTTGCAGTAATAAGTGGTACGAGCACCAACCTGAAGGATTGTATAGAAAACGATCAGGCAAAGATCCTCTGGGACTATGGTATCAGAACGGATAGGGTGATACGTGCAAACAGACCAGACGTGACGTTGATTGACAAAGTCAAGAAGAAAGTATCACTCATTGATGTTGCAATACCATGGGACACCAGAGTTGAAGAGAAAGAGAGGGAAAAAATGGATAAGTATCAGATCTGAAAATAGAAATAAGAAGGATATGGATATGCCAGTGGAAATCGTACCCATAATCATAGGGAGCACTAGGCACGATCCCAAGATCCCTGAAAAGGATCTAGAAAAACTAGAGGCTGAAGTAGCTCCAGGACTCATGCAGAAGAGTGTGATCCTAGAAAACGGCACACATAGTAAGAAAAGTGATGGATCCTAAGGAGGCAGGATGCAACCCGGAACCCCACACTATAAATACCACCCAGTCGAATTGGAGGACTGTGATAGAGCAAAAAAAAAAAAAAAAAAAAAAAAATAATATAATAATAACTGAAACGGATTCTAGAAAAAAACTAGAGCTGAAGTAGCTCCAGGACTCATGCAGAAGAGTGTGATCCTAGAAACGGCGCACATAGTAAGAAAAGTGATGGACTCCTAAGGAGGTAGGAAGCAGCCCGGAATCCCACACTATAAATACCACCCAGTCGAATTAGAGGACTGTGATAGAAAAAAAAAGAAAAAAAAGAAAAAAAAATAATAATGGGCACAATTTTCTGTGTCGAAAATGATGACAATGGTTTAAGATCCACAATAATATCGCATGTACGATGAAGTCTTTATTGTATAATAAAAGCTTTCGAAACCTTGCACTAGGTTTCATCTTCATGAAGATGAACCTAGTACAAGGTTCGAAAGCTTTTTATTATACATTAAAGACTTTATACGCACATGCGATATTATTGTGGACCTGCAACCAATAATAATAATAATAATAATAATAATAATAATAATAATAATAATAATAATAATAACAACAAAATGAAGCTATTCGATGGTCTGAGAACGAGTTTTTGTTTTAAAAGCATTGAAAATAATGTTTTCTTCTTCAGTTTTTTTTTTTTTTTTTTTAATTAATTCGCCTTCTCACTCAACAGGTTGCCGGGCGGGTGGTTAATCATGCATGCCGAAGACGTTAAGAGCAAATAACAGTCGTTTATTTTATGCAAACTGCATCCTAAAAAACACATAACTGTCTCTCCTCGAGTCTGGTGGAAGGGGTAAAATGCAAAGCGAGCAGCTGGTAACAGCGTCCATAAAAGCTGATGGAAAGACGGACGTTTCTTTAGCTAGCATACATTTATTTCTATCAGCAGTTTTTTAAGTCTTCATGCGCTTACAATGTACGGGAGGGTTTCATTGGCTGAAGGAGGATGTTTAATCAAAATAAAACAGAAAAGAGATGGAAATTAATCAAACTTCATTACGAAATACTGAACTATGCGAGTTAGTCTGGTTCGTCTGTCGCCAATAATTTTTTTTAGATGATTTCGAGGAGTGAAAATGAAATAATAATAATAATAGCAATGAAAAGGAACCTGGAAAAACTAGCAGCTCCAGGACTCATGCAGAAGAGTGTGCTCCTAGAAACAGTACACACACAGTGAGAAAAGTGATGGACTCCTAAGGAGGCAGGATGCAACCCGGAACCCAACACTATAAAAAACCACCCCGTAAAAAAAAAAAATTATTATTATTATTATTATAACATGCAAACTAAGGAGACCATTTAGTGACTACCAGAATCCATCCTCAAACGAGAAGTGAAATCACTCGCAACGTTCGGTTAAAGAAGCTGGACAGCTAGGTAAGGCACACACACCAAAGGGCACGACCACTACTTACGCGTAAGTGGGGAAAAAGGGATCCCCAACCCCTCACCAAGAGATTAGTTGGAGCGTATGTAGAGCCTCCACATTCCATTATGGTACCCTCTCCCATCCAGGTCCCAGATACGGAAGCACTGTAAATGAAATTTGAATTAGAATCATGGTTATTTTGAATTAGAGTCAAAAGGTCCTTATAGCATTTCATAACTAATATTTTACGGCAGTGTCGATGAGACTATTACCGATTTACGTAATACATAAATGATATTTTTCTATTTTATTTTTATTTATCTCATGTATCTAGATTGTGTATGTTATTGTCTGTACTTTGTATATTCCGTGTATATGGCCTTGAGCTGAAATAAAAATTTTTATTATTATTATTATTATTTTTTTTTTTTGTTTTTTTTTTTTTTGTTTTTTTTGCTCTATCACAGTCCTCCAATTCGACTGGGTGGTATTTATAGTGTGGGGTTCCGGGTTGCATCCTGCCTCCTTAGGAGTCCATCACTTTTCTTCACTATGTGTTGCCGTTTTCTAGGATCACCACTCTTCTGCATGAGTCCTGGATCTACTTCAGCCTCTGTTTTTTTCTAGATTTCCTTTTCAGGGATCTTGGGATCGTGCCTAGTGCTCCCTATGATTATGGGTACGATTTCCACTGGCATATCCCATATCCTTCTTATTTCTATTTTCAGATCTTGATACTTATCCACTTTTTCCCTCTCTTTCTCTTCAACTCTGGTGTCCCATGGTATTGCGACATCAATGAGTGATATTTCTTCTTGACTTTGTCAATCAACGTCACGTCTGGTCTGTTTGCACGTATCACCCTATCCGTTCTGATACCATAGTCCCAGAGGATCTTGCCTAATCGTTTTCTATCACTCCTTCAGGTTGGTGCTCGTACCACTTATTACTGCAAGGTAGCTGATGTTTCTTGCACAGGCTCCAGTGGAGGGCTTTTGCCACTGAATCATGCCTCTTTTTGTACTGGTTCTGTGCAAGTGCCGGGCATTCACTTGCTATGGTGGTTTATGGTTTCATTTTTCGTATTGCACTTCCTACATATGGAGAGATGTTATTTTCCGTCCAATCATACTTTGAACCAATATCTGGTTCTTAGGGCCTGATCTTGTGACCGCTGGTTATCATTCCTTCAGTTTCCTTCTTTAGCTCTCCCCTCTGTAGCCATCGCCAATTGTCATCGCTGCTAGTTCTTTAGTCTGTCTCATGTAGTGTCCGTGCATTGGTTTGTTGTGCCAGTCCTCTGTTCTTTCTGTCTTTCTCCTGTCTCTGTATATTTCTGGGTCTTCGTCTACTTTTATTAGTCCTTCTTCCATGCACTCTTTAGCCACTCGTCTTCACTGTTTTCAGATATTGCCCCAGTGCTCTGTTTTCGATGTTGACGCAGTCCTCTATACTTAGTATTATTATTATTATTATTATTATTATTATTATTATTATTATTATTATTATTATTATTATTATTATTATTAATGGCAGAATTTACAGAGTTTACTTTATACAGAATTCTCTCAATTCTTCTTATGACTTGCTTGAGGGAATTCTGTATAAAATATATATTTAGTAAAACATGTTTGAGAGAAGGTCTGTTCCAGCATTATGACATTATTTATTATTATATTATTATTATTACTTATTATTAGTTATTATTATTATTATTTATTATTATTATATTATTATTATTATTATTATTATTATTATTATTATTATTATTATTATTATTATTAGTTATTATTATTATTATCACTAAAACAGAATTTTACTCTTGAATGGCTAGAGAATTGAAAGAGAAAGATTTTATTGGAGAGAATGAAATACAAAGGCCTTTTTCGCAGCTAAAGAAAATGTCAGTCTGATATACAATAAAAACTAATTTATATCCTATTTGGTATTAATTATTATTTATCAATATTAATTACGTATCATGAGCGTCACCGAAAGTACAATGAAAAGCAACTTCATTATTTCCACCTTTATTGTAACTTCTTATTTACTATTTCTTAATAAATATTTATGATTACCTTAGCGACTTGCAACCAGGTAGAATAGTCCTTATGGTGCTCCATTTGAATGAAGAGCAGGAAGGTCTGCCCACTCGTCTCTGGGAAAAACCCTCTTGGCAGGGGCTGCGCGTGTGGTCCATAACAGTCCCTCAGCGAAGCATGTCTTGCAGTAGGTCTTCGTAGGCGTCTTTTTTGAGGCATACAAGAAAAGAAAAATTATGTTTGTATACACACTTGTATCTCTATTATATATATATATATATATATATATATATATATATATATATATAAAATAAAATATATATATATATAATATATATATATATATATATATATATATCTAATATAGATATATATATATATATATATATATATATATATATAATATATATATATATATATATATATCATATATATGTATATATATATGTATATATATATGTATATATATATATTTATATATATATATAATATATATATATATATATATATATATATATATATATATACTATAATGATTAACTTGATCACGAAGTATATAAAACGTGATGCTATGTATAAAATAAAGGTTTTTTTTGCCACGAAGGAAAAAATGAAAAAACGAGTTAGCCGAGTACTTTCGGTCCTATTCGGACCCTTTACTGAGGGTCTGAATAGGACCGAAAGTACTCGGCTAACTCGTTTTTTTCATTTTTTCATTTTTCCTTCGTGGCAAAAAAAAAACCTTTATATATATATATATATTTATATATATATATATATATATATATATATATAGTATATATATATATATATATATATTTATATGTATATATGTATGTGTATATAGAATCTACTAGTCCCTTTTATTAGATTCCTATGTAATTTTAATAACCACAGTGCCCTCTTAGCTTCTCGAATTCGTCACACTTTTTTACTTATTTTGGACAGCTCGTCACTAAAAGGCCTTAGATCCAAGAGCACGAATATGAAATAATTCTTATGTCCGACAGCAGGATTCGAACCATCATCCAGGGTATTAGAACGATAGATAGATAAGTAGTAGATATATGGACCACCACTCATCAGAATAATAATATCACTAATCAACACTAGTTAAAAAGTTAAGTATATCTTAGTTTTACCAGACCACTGAGCTGATTAACAGCTCTCCTAGGGCTGGCCCGAAGGATTAGATTTTGTTTGTTTTTCCGTGCCAGGAACCAATTGGTTACCTAGCAACGGGACCTACAGTTTATCGTGGAATCCGAACCACATTACATCGAGAAATTAATAGACATTTCATTTGAATCTATATGATGAGAGACTTTTCAATCTAATTTCGGTCCAAAATATCACACCACCCAAGAGCTTACCTGTCTAGATCCCTAAGCTCCACGTAGGCTAAAGTGTTGAAGGAATGCTTCTTGAAGTAGGTGTCCTGGAAGTACGAATTCATATTGAGTCCTGATGACCCGAAGTGGTACGTTCTGGAGACGTCGGGTACTATGCACTCCCTCCCTCTCCGGATGTCATCCAGCCTCATCCACATGTCCCAGTCCCACATCTGTGACGGATGAGGTGAAAATTTACATTTCTGTTGGATGGTGGTTCCATAGTCTAGCATCTGTCATGGAGTTGCATTGTTATTGAGTCGAGTTCGCATCTTATGTATTTTTCATATTTTTTTGGGTTATGATGCGATCAGAGATTTCTTTAAAATTATTTTTTACTATCATTTTAAAAATGGAATTCTTTCGATGAAGCATCAAAACGAACCTTGGTAGGATTTTACATGAATTACATCCATAAGCACCAACTTAACTTGAATTTCATTTATATTACGAATTATTCGGGCAATCTTGAAGATACAAAATAGAAGCAATTTGATTAAGCTTGCAAAACCATTGCATTTCCCAGTAACCTTCTGATATGGAACCACAACTTGTCAATCAAACTTTAACTGCATCTAAAACATCAATAAATATCCACCACTTTACATTACAATTCAAACCGACAATCAACGAAATCTCATTAAGTTGATAAAATTTGCTAAAGTACCAGGTGTCCATAAAGTCCCAGTACCATTCCGAGCCATAAATACTTGTAATGGTACTGGGACTTTATGGACACCCTGTACACTTCGTCAACAACCTTTTCAGGAGTCGGCCACTTGGGTTCAAGCTCCTCCTTGTAGAGGGATCTCTTCAGTATCCAGCCCAGGCCTGGCATAGTCTCCACTCTGTAGAGCAAGGCCGGGTCTCCGCTCGTGTGCTCGTAGCCCTGGTCGTTCCAGGCACTGACGCAATACACGGTTGGATCCTCCTCTATCAGTCTCAGGGTCTGGCTGAAGTAGCTGTGAGTGAGGAGAGGCAGAGTATCTCTTTATTACTGATGTTTTTACTGAAACTATTGCTGCTGGTGCTTGTGCTAGAGTTGGTGTTACTTATGGTGTTTCTTATCCTATTGTTAGTTTACCTTTAACGGCTAAATTCATCCTGTTATCTTTGGATCAACGGTGGAACAATTGTGCAGACTCGTTCAACAGCTTTATAGTACTATAATCAACACTGGGACGGCTATCTCTTCAATCCTATCATATCTCTTTTAAGTGACCAAGTATTAGCACAGTAACACCTAGCTCCAGTAGAAATAACGTCAAAGAACATAAAAGTATTTCAATACAGTTAACGATAAAGTATTAACTTCTCAACTGATAACTGACATTGTTACATAGAAAATTTTTATGGGCAAAATTCAGCTGCATCAAGCTATAATTCATGAGGGTACAGTTCACTTCTGACAAGAGATAAATAATAACAAGAGTTTCTAGGTGGAGATTTACCAAAACAGCAATAGGCTGCAAGTTGCCCAGGTACTTACAAATTGCAAAAATTAATAAACTATTTTTTAACCTACAGAATCATTCCTACTCCCAAATCACACGTAAATTTCAGATGAACTGAGTTTTCTTGTTAAAAAGGATGATTAAATACTCCTCATATACACCAAATCACCTGTAAATGTAAGAACACACGAATGTACAGGCATAGGGAAACACAAACCTGAAGAAATCGGGAGATACGTCTAAATCTTCCTCCAGAATGATGGCGTAGCGAGATGACGGGAAGATATTGAAGGTAGCTGTCAAGGATGCTTTGTAATGCTGAGCTATCCTCGCGTTCCTTGACTAGAATGAGAAGAGAAACAAGTTTGCTCAACTGGAATGAGACGAGA
>NC_061094.1:61497276-61534776 GCF_015104395.2 Macrobrachium nipponense
CCCTGTACACAAGTTGATCAAACAAGTATGACACACTAATAGTTTGTAGTACAAGATGTCCTAAGCAACAAAGTATTACACACTAATAGTTTGTATTAATCAAAGTATTTGTCCTAAGCAACAAAGTATTACAACACTAATAGTTTGTAAAGTACAAAGTAGGTCCTAAGCCCAACAAAGTATTACACACTAATAGTTTTTGTAAGTACAAAGTATGTCCTAGCAACAAAAGTACAAACACTAATAGTTTTGTAGTACAAAGTAAGTCCTAAGCAACAAAATTTTACACACTTACTATAGTTTGTAGTACAAGTATGTCCTAAGCAACAAAGTATTACACTATTATTTGTAGACTAAGTATGTCCTAGCAACAAAGTATTACACACTAATATTTTGTATACAAAGTATGTCCTAACCAACAAAATTTTACACACTAATAGTCATTAGTATAAGTTATACCTCCTATAACATCCTTCACATCGTAACACATAACATTCTCTCTGACAGACGGATGCAATAAAATTATTTGAATGAACAAGGAGATACCAAGACCTGGAAATACACTTGGTTGCACACGCATGCGCAAAGTGTGGCGTGGCTTTGTGATTCAAAATCTTGCTTTGTACCAGTTTACGAAATGAACTTCCTGCTTACCTATATAGATAATGTGGACGGTTGCTTGCAATTATGGCTACGGGGACGTCGTGAACTTGGTTGTTGAGGAGCTGAAAGAAAAATAAGAAGGTTAACAAAGCATATTTATGATTTCGAAGTATGCAAATTATGTTTGAGTATATCATGACTCTTACTGACTCTTAAGTGGTTTTTCCCTTTTGATTTGAAAGTGACCTAAGAGGGATGTGAATGTCAGTATATATATATAATATATATATATATATATATATATATAATATATATATATATATATATATATATATATATATACCTACTGACATTCACATCCCTCTCAAAAAACAGCGCTATAAGCTTCGATCCCACAACCGCTAAACATAGCAAACTCAGGGCCAACCGAAGTCGGGAGTAAACAGACCCAATCCAACGAACAAAACAAGTAAATAAGCGCTAATAACATCGCGCCATTTATCATAAACGACCATAACCAGATTCTCCATCCCGTCCGTAATGGGGAGGTACGCAGGGGGAGGAAATTACCTCGCCATTATCTCACGAGAAGGGAAAGAAATCAAGGAATTGCTGTTGGACGTGGCGGCCATCGGAGAATGAATTATGAAGGGATGTGGGAGACGAGACACGAAGGGTTGGAGAGTCTCTGTCCATTTATGTGCGATGGGATGAAGGGAATAAATGGAATTGGTAGAGGGAAGAGATAAAGGGGAGAAATAGACTTGCTGATTTGATATAAAATAATCCCTCCTAATAATAATAATAATAATCGCTCAGACTCAAAGCGAAATTGCTTCGACGATACGCCGAGAATGAATATATATAAGTAGATGGCGACATGATGCCAAAAGGTGTTTTCGTGCGTGCTCATAAACGGCTGACCGCGCATGCGTAGTACATGTGCCAACACAAAAAAATTAATCAGAACTTATAGGTTGCATCTATAAACACGCTTTCGTACAAATTATCTGTCTGAGTGATGCATGCGCGCCAGTCTATATAAAGTATCCATATGTAGACCAGGCCTAAGCATGATTATTATTATTACTGTTATTATTATTATTTTCATCATCATATACTCACTGGCTCCGTCGTGAAATCCAACGGTGCCGGTTCGGTACACGAACAGACAGAGCCGTAGCCTTCGATATGGCTGCAGAAATCCCTCCTCCTTCTGTGTTCCTCCGTGTCTGGCCAGTCACATTCGCTCTCTGAAATGGCAAGTGTTAGGCAGACATAATTTGTGCTTGGTATATAATTCTGTCTGACTTTTTGTATTTTCGAAGACATCTAATGTTCCTCTTAATACGTTTTAAATCTCTCTCTCTCTCTCTCTCTCTCTCTCTCTCTCTCGTCTCTCTCTCTCTCTCTCAAAGAAGATTATGTAAAGTCATACGTTTTCTCTCCTTATCTCTTCAACAGTCTCTCTCTCTCTCTCTCTCTTTCTCTCTCTCTCTCTCTCTCTCTCTCTCTGTGTGTGTCTGTCAAAGAAGATTCTCTCATTCTCTTTCTCTGTCTTTCTCTCTCTCTCAGTCTCTCTCAAACGATTCTCTCTCTCTCTCTCAGTCTCTCTCTCTCTCTCTCTCTCTTGCTTGGTGAGACGTACCCGCGTGAAGTCAGATTAATCAACAGATATCACAATGTTTTAACATACGACTAGAATTTGAGAAATACTAGAAGTGTTCGTGAACTATCGGTGATAAGATTAGTGTGAAAATAGTAGGATAAAGCGTCAGAAAATGTGGCTTTGGCCATGCAAAAACATTTGCCGTTTCTTTACCCTTTTTGGACCCCAGCCCACAGGTTTGTGGTTCTGCTGAGGTAAAATAAAACAAGATTTGAGAAAAGATACAAGAATTTTTTGTTCAAACATTGTCTATCATGGATAGACAATGTTATTAAATCAAGATTGAATGTACAAATAGTTTGAGGATGAAGAAGAGGAAGGAGAAGGAAGAAGAAGAAAAAGAAAAAGAAGAAGAGGAAAACGGAAGAGAAGTAAACAAAAATGAAATGACAGAAAAAAATAAGGAAGGAAAACAAAGAACAAGATAAAAGTATGGATGCAGAGATACTCATTGATACTACATATGAGGCAATAAAGCAGCATACCTACGAAGAATAAATTACGATATGACAACAGAAAAGCAAATCCCGAAGAGGCTCTACCCAGATCTACACAATGACGGGAAAGAGGAAAAAATAGACAAGAAAGAACAAAATCTGCAACCTTTGAAAAGAGGGAATTGCAGATTTGGAGAAAGATGTTACTACAAACATCCTAAGGTATGTCAAAACTATGAAATATATGTTAAATGTGCATACTTAGATGGCTATGGGGATGATTGCAGAGATCTGCATCCAAAAATATGTAAAAACCTAAAAGAAGGAAAAGGATGTAAGTTCGACAAAAATGCAAATATATGCACCCTGTAGCCATGAATCATAATCAAATGAAATAACCAACCAAGTAATAAAATCCAAATAAGAAGACAAACAAATAAAGAGAGAAATCAAGAATATCAGGTAAAAGAGAAAAAGCAAACCACCAATGAGATATGCAGAGGGTTGTCAGCAAAAAATTTCAAAGCATCAGCTCCGAAATTCTACTCAAGAGATAATAACTGTATTTATTATGCCAAGAGGATATTGCAGAAACGGAGAAAATTGCAGATTCAGACACAAAATGAATAATTATGATGAAGGAAGATCAAATATTATGGAAAAGTTGGATTTTTTAATGTCAGAATTTCTGGAAATGAAAAAAAGAACAACATACCAGAACAGGAAAGAGACATGGGAAAATCCTTATTACTACCAATATTAAATGAAGGAGAAAACACGCAAACCATCATAGTGATGAATGCGCAGGGTTTAGTTACGAGTAACTCAAAAAGAAAAATAGAGTACTTAGAAGAACTAACCCAAAATGAAAATAAAAATAGAATATAATGAATATAAGTGAAACCTGGTATTCCCAAGAGACTGGGAATGATGATCAATAAAAGGGTTCCAAACTTATAGATCACGATAGAAAAAATAGGAATCAAGGGGGAACCGCAATATATGGGAAGACAAAAAAAAAAACAAGGGGAAAATATATGGAGAAAAAAAATATTAGTAAAAACTCGGGAATGTGAACTAATAGCGGTATTAGAATTTGAATCTGAAAATTGATGAACATAGTAATATATAGACCTCCTAATACTAAAGAGTTTGACTTAATAATTGAAAAATTGGATGATATATGTAGAAATCACAAGGACTGGACTATTCTCCCTATCTGGTGACTTCAACTTTCCTTTCGTAGAATGGAAAGAACGAATAGGAGACTGTGGTTGTACTTATACATATAAAAAAGAGAGTAATAGTAGTGCAGAAGATAAGAGGCAATTTGAAAAGCTATTAGATATGCTACTAGAATACAACATTCAACAAATAAATCACCTGCCAACAAGAAAGGAAAATCTTTAGACCTAGTATTTGTGAACGAGATGAATTATGTTAAAGAAATAATAGTTTATAATGCGAGTATTTCAGATCATAATGTCATAGAATTAACAGTTCATTCCAAAGCAAGTGAAAATAGAGATAAGCAAGAAATGAAAAAGTGGGAAGGATATGGAAAATACAATTTCTACAGTAAAAATATAAAATGGTCAGAAATTAATGAAGAATTAAACAAAGATTGTTGGGATAACATTTTTTCAGGGGGGGGGCAAAAAAAGTAGAATGACATAAAGGGTTAAATAAAAACGGAGATATTATATAAATAATTGGAGAAAATAGTGGATAAATATATACCGAAGAAGAAAAGTAAACATCATTCATGCATACCAAGAGACAGAAGGATCTTGTTTTTCCAGAATCAGAAAGTGGAAAAAAAGGTCTTGCAAAAGAAAAAAAATGCATGGAAAGTTATAGAACTAAAAAGTAAGATAGAAAATGCAGAACAAAAGATTATACAATCAAAAGAAAATGAAAAACGGACTTGGAAGAAAAAACCCTATTAAATATCAAGCAAACCCCAAACTATTATACTCATATGCGAAGAAGATGAATAAAAGAAGAAAATAGAAATAGGCCCTCTGAGAATTGAAGGGAGATTAACGAATGAAAAAAAGGAAATTTGCAACATACTGGCAGAACGATATAAGAGAGAATTCACCCCTAGAATAGAATAATGAAGATAATGATATAGAAGTAAGGGACGAAAATAGGTGAAATATTTAGCTGACATAGAAATTAATGAAGCTGATATTGTGCAGGCAATTAATGAAATTAAAAATGGAGCTGCTGCAGGGCCGGATGGAGTCCCTGCCTATTTTGTAATTAAAGAAAGTAGTTCATTCTATCGCAAAGCCACTTGCAATATTATTAAGACAAAGTGTAGATACAGGCAAGATTATGATGAGCACAAATTAGCATATATCACCCCCCTACTTTCAAAAGTGGATCAAGACTAGAGGCAAGTAATTATAGGCCTGTGAGTCTAACATCACATATTATGAAAGTGTATGAAAGGGTAATGGAAGAAAAATATTATGAAACATTTAATAAAAAAATAATTTGTTTAATATAGGACAACACGGTTTCGTACCCGGAAAAAAGTACACAAACCCAACTGTTAGTCCCACCGTGAGAACATATTCAAAAATATGAAAAGCGAAATGAAACAGATGTGGTTTATCTAAGACTTTGCAAAAGCTTTTGACAAAAGTAGACCATAATATATTAGCAAAGAAAATTAGAAAACACAATATCGTAGATAAGTAGGAAGATGGTTAAAAGAATTTTTACACAACAGAAAACAGATAGTTATTGCAAACGATGAGAAATCGGATGAAACCAAGGTAATATCCGGTGTGCCACAAGGTACGTGCAGCTGCAATATTGTTTGTTATTTTATGATTGAAGACATAGACAGTAATGTTAAGGATTCGTAGTGAGTAGTTTCGCTGATGCACAATAATAGCAGTATAGAATTACTTGTGTGAAGATGGAACGCCTCTACAAAGAGACCTTAACAAAGTATATGATTGGGCAGAGGTAAATAGGATGGTATTTAAACTCTGATAAATTTGAATCAATAAGTTATGGAGACAGAGAAGAAAAGCTATATGCATATAGGGGGACCTAATAATGAGACAATCACAAATAAGGAAGCAGTTAAAGACCTTGGTGTGATGATGAATAGGAACATGTTATGCAATGATCAAATAGCCAATTCTGTTGGCAAAATGTAAAGCAAAAATCTGGAATGTTGTTACGGCACTTCAAAACAAGAAAAGCTGAACACATGATTATGCTTTATAAAACATATGTTCGTAGTCCACTTGAATATTGCAATATGATATGGTACCCACACTATCAAAAGGATATTGCACAAATAGAGTGTACAAAGGTCCTTTACAGCTAGAATAGAAGAAGTTAAGGACCTAGACTACTGGGAAAGACTACAATCCTTAAAATTATATAGTCTAGAAAGGAGAAGAGAACGCTACATGATAATTCAGGCATGGAAACAGATAGAAGGAATAACAGAAAATATCATGGAACTAAAAATATCAGAAAGAGCAAGCAGAGGTAGATTAATAGTGCCCAAAACTATAACCAGGAAAAATAAGGAAAGCACACAGAACATTAATCCACTACGCACTCCAGCATCGATAATGCAGCGTCTATTCAATGCGTTGCCAGCTCATCTGAGGAATATAATCAGGAGTGAGCGTAGATGTGTTTAAGAATAAGCTCGACAAATATCTAAACTGCATCCCAGACCATCCAAGATTGGAAGATGCAAAATATACCGGAAGATGTACTAGCAACTCTCTGGTAGACATTAGAGGCGCCTCACACTGAGGGACCTGGGGCACCCGAAACGAACTGTAAGGACTGTAAGAAAGTAAGGACTCTCTCTCTCCAAGATGATTCTTTAACTCACTCTCTCCAAGATGATTCTCTCTCCTCTACGTCTCTCTCCTCTTCTTCTCTCCTCTCATCCTCTCTCTCATCCTTCTCTCTATCTTCTCTCTCCAGAACTTCACCCAGGACCTACCTTCCAGAGAACGAGGGGGACCTCTGTCCTGAGCATCACAGGTGTGCCCAGGTATTGAAATCAGGGCTGTGAGACAGCTGTTTCCCCGTAGACACGCCTTTCACGCTCACGAACGCCCACATGTCCCTCCCCACCCTAACTGTGCGTGGCTGCTGCTCCCAGAACGTCTTATGGCCTCACGGCCGCTGCCTTTCATCTGGAAGGTGTCCCTCGTCCTGGTGTGACAGATATGATTGATATTAATGGATGTCTAGGTGGTTAAATTTGTCTTAGATTGGTAGATTATTCATTTTGTTTATTTTATACCAAAATAGTAAATACATTACACACACATATACAATACATATATATATATATATATATATATATATATAGAATATATATATATATTTTATATTATATGTTATAATAAATAAAAATATATAAATTAAAATATATCAATATATATCATATATATATATATATATATATATATTACCATATATATATTCATATATATATATATATTTTTTATATATATATATATAATAAAAGATATATATATATAGAATATATAAAATAAAAAATATATAATATATTTATATATAATATAGATATATATAAATATATTATATATATATATATTATATATATATATATATTATATATATATATATAATATGTATATATATAGTATATATTTAATACAATATTAACATATTATATAGATATAATACTATATATATATATCATATATATAGATTATATATGTATATATATAGTATCAGTATATATATATATACCCATATATATATATAATAAATATATATATATTTATATATATATTATATATATTTATGTAATATATATATATATATATTTATATATATATATTATATACTATATATATAATATATATATATATATATCATATAATATATATATATATTATATATATATATAATATATATATATATATATAGTATATTTTACTTTATTCGCAAAACACTGGTATTTCTTGGATTCAAAACTGAATACATTCGTTTTGGAAAAACGCCAATAACAAATTTAAATTGTTAAAAAAATACAATACATAAAGCTGTCAAAAATGACGAGTCGTTTTCTGAAATATTTAGATAATTACCCACTGAAATTACAAAACTTTTTTTTTTGGACAAGTATTAGACCACAATCGAAATTCAATTGTAACTTTCTCTGGCAGAAGGGCATCATTGAATTTCATCTGGTATTTTGTAAATTACTACTTTTCCGTTGCATAAAGTGGCAGAAAGTGTCAGGTATTTTGACACCTGCATCAAGGAAAAGTAAATAATTTGTAACAGGTCACAGGCATTCCGTAACTCATCTCATTTTCTTCGAATTCTGATAAAGATTGTGACAAACTGAAAGAGAAGTATGACATATTATCAATCAATTAAAAATCTCTTTTGTTATTTATGTAACAGAACAAATAAAGCTTACTGTAATGAAAGAACAGAAGCATAATTATGAAACATAATTTTTGTTTAATAATTACAGTGCTTTTATTAGAAGGGTATTTATATTTCCGTTGCAGAGCCAACATCCTGATCTGTCGCTCAATATTGACTTTGTAAGTCAATCACGATATTCGTTTGAAATTCTAATAAAGGATTATACGGTCACAATATCCCTTTTGAAATTAACAAGACATAATTATGAGCTGTTAAGACCTCATTAGCATCTTACAAACGAAGATGACTGTGGACTAATTAATATCCCCAACTTCAAAACCGCAGCTTCTGCGTACAACTTATTACCGAGATCTCTCAAGACACTGTGCAATATTAATAAAATTAACTTAAACGAAGATACGCCTGATTTTCAGGTTTAATATTAATCTAAGGAAGGCGGACCTAATTTATGATTAACCATAATTAATCTAAGGAAGATATACCTAACTTCAGATTAATCAATATTGGTCTAAGGAAGATATGCCTAATTTTACATAGAAGCATAATGAATATAACACGCAAAGTCTTATTGGCTAAGATCGATCGGGTGATATTCCATCTTCTCTTCGCAACTTGAAGCTGTCAAGTCTAGGCCTAAGGCTCCTTCGGGATGAGAGAGAGAGAGAGAGAGAGAGAGAGAGAGCTCGGGGCGCGTAGAGGAAGGACTTGGTGCTGAGTTACCAACAGGAGGGCCGCGTTAATTACGTCTGGCCTTAGGACTTTTCCGTGCTTGAAAAAAAAGGTTGATAAAGGATTCACCTCCTGGAACTCACTGCTTATTCTCCAAAATCCGGAGAATAGGGCTTTTTTTTTCGAGGCGTCAATGTGATTCCAGGATTTTTATTGTCCGCGGTCTTATATTTATGAACAATGGACTTTCCTCTTCAGGGAAAAACTGTTCTCACAGAAAAAAAGCAGATAATATTGTCGTTACGTGATAAATATAAATGAAGAAAAACTGATCTCAGAAAAGGCAATATTATCTTTTATGTGATAAATATTTTCCCCCCCAAATTACCTCGAAATCTGCTACATAATTCATAACTCGTTATTACAGTAATTACATTCCATTAAGTAAAACTATTCTCCGAAAAAGCAGACAATTTCTTTTTTTGGTTATAAATATTTTCCCTCAAAATTATCTCGGCATTTGCAACATACTTAATAACTCGATATTACATTAATTACATTGCATTAAATTAAGTGTAACGATTCTCAGAAGAGATATATATATCTTGTACGTAATAAATATTTTCCCCCAAATTAACATCGATATTTGCAACATGATTCATAACTCGATATTAGAGTAATCACATTTCATTAAATTAAGTAAAACTGTTCTTAGAAAAAGCAATATTATCTTTGACGTAATAAATATTTTTCCAATAATTACTTCCGTATTTGGAACATAATTCATAGCTCGATATTACAGTAATTACATTTCATTAAGTAAAACTGTTCTCAGAAAAGACAAATAATATTATCTTTTTACGTGATAAACATTCGCGAAAAAGTACCTCGGCATTTGCTAAATAATTAAAAAACACGATAATACAGTAATTAAATTTCATTATCTCTGTAAGGTGCTCGAATTTTGAATATAAATCTACGCGCCTTTTTTCTGAATATAACTTTCATATACCAACGACAGCTCAAAGAATTAGGGCTTATCTTCTGAATAATAATAATAATAATAATAATAAGAAGAAGAAGAAGAAGAAGAAGAAGAAGAAGAAGAAGAAGAAGAAGAAGAAGAAGAGAAGAAGAAGAAGAAGGGCCATGTGGGATTGTCTTAGATAAACTGGGGTTTATATGCTGAATAATAATAATAAATAATTAATAAATAATAATAATAAAATAATAATAATAACTAATAATAATAAGACAAAACCCCAGTAATCTCGTCTTATATGAATTGGGGGTTTATATGCTGATCAATAATAATAATAATAATAATAATAATAATAATAATAATAAGGAAGGAGGCCTTCTCTGAGGGCAGTAGCATTGAATACAATAGCTGTTTCAACGGCATTTAATTTATATAGAATCTTCTCAATTCTTCTTATTATCTTTTTCTCGTCAGCATGTAGCTGGTGTATTAAGTTTCCTAAGGACATGTAAAGATTTTCATTTGTCTTAGGTTTATTCCTCTAACGTGTCGACAGCACAGGCAGTCATCATGAGAGTTTACAGTACAGTGAATTAAGATACAGTTTACAAGTATTTATAGCATGCAAGGTCGTGTACAATCGGTGGCGGGTCGGTGGGAACGGATTTTAATTGGTCGTTGGATGGACGAAATCTCCCCCTGAGGCGTTCTGACCTGCGTAGTTTGGACGGGGTTATTAGCGTCGGTTGGGTGTTGTTTGGGGTACCCACCTCTTGGGCGGCAGGCTGTACAATTGATATATCTTCCGCTCGTTCTTCTCCCGCGCTTTCTCTCTACTTCTTCCGCTCTTTCTCTCTCTCTTGCTCTCTCTCTTTCTCTTTCTGCAAGTTCCTCTCTCTCTCTCTCTCTCTCTCGTTCGCTCCTTCTAACGCTCTCTCTTTCTCTCTGCCTGCACTCTCTCTCTCTCTTTCTCTTTCTCTCTCTGTTTGCTCCTCTCTCTCTCTCTGCTTTCGCTCTCTCTCTCTCTCTCTGTCTCTCCCCCCTCGATCTCTCTCTCTCTCTCTCTCTCTGTCTCTCCCCCCTCGATCTCTCCTCTCTCTCTCGTGGATGTATACGTAGTCGGTTGGTTTCTTGCGCCATTTCTTCTTATGATGGTGGGGAGAAACTCTGTTTTCTTTTACCGTGTTGATAGTCGGTTTTTTCTCTAATATATGTTAAAGCTTCAAGATAACGTAGGCGTTTTCGGTCCGGTGCATGGTCAATAATTTCTATGTTCTTTATAAGCTCAGCTCTTTCTGGTCTCCTGTTGTGTTTTTCCCTATAGTGAATGAAAATGGCCCCTTCTTGAAGATGACACGAGAGACGCTTGGAGAGTCTGGTAGTGGTCATCCCGATATAAGAATGGTGGCATCCATCCACCGAGCATGTGAATTCGTAGATGACACTCCTTCTCTTCAAAGACGTTTCTGGGGGCGCCGGGTTGTTTCTAAGAAGCAGCTGGCTGGGTTTTCATGCTTTTGTAATAAATTATGAGGCTAATTTTATCACTTTCTGTAGTGGGGGAGACATTTCACTGATTATTTTCCTTATAGCCTTTTCATCTTCCAAATATTTGTGGTGCATATGCCCTACCCTTCCTGGACGTTCGGGTACAGCAGACCCCTACGGGATATACCACCACGGTTTACAAGAAACCCACAAACCCGGGTCTATGCCTTAATGGGTCCAGCGAGTGCCCAGACAGGTATAAAAGATCGGTGGTAGAGGCCTTCGTCCGCCGCGCCCTACACACTGTTCCACATGGAGAGACCAGGGAAATCGAAAGGTCTACACAAGTTCTCATTAATAATAACTTTTCAAACCGTATGGTCGAACGCCAAACGAGGGACTCCATAAAATAAATGGCACCAAGAAAGAACAACCGTAACTAACGACCAAAGTGGAGCTATAAAAATATTTTATAAAAAATCATATGCACTCCACAAATATTTGGAAGATGAAAGGCTATAAGGAAAATAATCAGTGAAAATGTCTCCCCCACTACAGAAAGTGATAAAATTAGCCTCATAATTTATTACAAAAGCATGAAAACCAGCCAGCTGCTTCTTAGAAACAACCCGGCGCCCCCAGAAACGTCTTTGAAGAGAAGGAGTGCATCTACGAATTCACATGCTCGGTGGATGGATGCCACCATTCTTATATCGGGATGACCACTACCAGACTCTCCAAGCGTCTCTCGTGTCATCTTCAAGAAGGGGCCATTTTCATTCACTATAGGGGTGGGGGGGGAAAAACACAACAGACCAGAAAAGAGCTGAGCTTATAAAGAACATAGAAATTATTGACCATGCACCGGACCACCGAAACGCCTACGTTATCTTGAAGCTTTACATATATTAGAGAAAAAACCGACTATCAACACGGTAAAGAAACAGAGTTTCTCCCACCATCATAAGAAGAAATGGCGCAAGAAACCAACCGACTACGTATCATCCACGAGAGAGAGAGGAGAGATCGAGGGGGGAGAGACAGAGAGAGAGAGAGAGAGAGAGATCGAGGGGGAGAGACAGAGAGAGAGAGAGAGAGAAAGAGAAAGAGAGAGGAGGAGCAAACAGAGAGAGAAAGAGAAAGAGAGAGAGAGGAGCAGCAGAGAGAGAAAGAGGAGAGCGTTAGAAGGAGCGAACGAGAGAGAGAGAGAGAGAGAGGAACTTGCAGAGAAGAGAAGAGAGAGCAAGAGAGAGAGAAAGAGCGGAAGAAGTAGAGAGAGAAAGCGGGAGAGAACGAGCGGAGATATATCAATTGTACAGCCTGCCGCCCAAGAGTGGGTACCCCAAACAACACCCAACCGACGCTAATAACCCCGTCCAAACTACGCAGGTCAGAACGCCTCAGGGGGAGATTTCGTTTCCATCAACCAACGACCAATTAAAATCCGTTCCCACCGACCCGCCCACCGATTGTACACGACCTTGCATGCTATAAATACTTGTAAAACTGTATCTTAATTCACTGTACTGTAAACAACTCATAGATGACTGCCTGTGCGCTGTCGACACGTTAGAGGAATAAACCTAAGACAAATGAAAATCTTTACATGTCCTTAGGAAACTTAATACACCAGCTACATGCTGACGAGAAAAAGATAATAAGAAGAATTGAGAAGATTCTATATAAATTAAATGCCGTTGAAACAGCTATTGTATTCAATAATAATAATAATAATAATAATAATAATACTGACTTTGGACAGAAACGTCTCATCAACAGTGATTTCACTTAGCTATGCTCTAAAACTGCCCAGTCAGCATAACTCATCACCTCATAGAAAACGAAACTCTGAAGGAAAACGGAAGACTCCCAAAACAGCAATTAAAACCTCCATCATTATTCAGGCGACCTTGGGAGCGAGCGCGCGCCTGTCCCTGCCAGGACAGATCCTACGGAGAGCTTACCTTAATGGCTAACACGAGGATCCTTCCGGGGGACACCATGTTGAGGAAGAGGGTCATGGCTTCGTCCTCGTGGGGGGAGTAGGTGTCGAAGACCCTCTGGGCCATGACGGCTCCGCTTGCCTGGTGTAGGACCAAAACGTGGATCCCTCTCCCTTTATGGCTGTCAACTCTCCTCCACGATCTGGTGAGAGGAGAGAGAGAGAGAGAGAGAGAGAGAGAGAGAGAGAGAGAGAGAGAGAGAGAAAGTTAATTTGATGATTGTGCTGACATTATAAAAGGGTAATTTAAATGAGTAAGATCTATATTATTATTATTATTATTATTATTATTATTATTATTATTATTAGTATTATTATTATTATTATTATTATTATTATTATTATTATTATTATACTTTTACCTACCTATATGTCTTATTCAATAAAAGGTTAATATAATAATCAATAATAATATAATAATAATAATAATAATATAATAATGATAATAATTATTATTATCATTGTGAGATGAAGTGATTATTATTATTATTATTATTATTATTATTATTATTATTATTATTATTATTATTATTATACTTCTACCTCATATATGTCTTATTCAATAAAAGATTAATATAATAATAATAATAATAATATAATAATAATAATAATAATAATAATAATAATAATCACCTTCATCTCACAATGATAATATAATTATTACTACAACAAAGAAAGGAAACTACATTAATCCCAAGGCTCAGAATGACAAAATCCAATTCCAAATCTCTAGTCAATGTTAAATTGAAATTTCATCGAAGAGAACATAAATTTTACAGTAAATATAATGACAAAGAACTCTTATGTTATGTTAAATTGGAGGCCCATAATCCTCATAGAACGTTTGAAATTTATTTCCAAATGATTTATGAAGTTGCCTGGAAAGGTTAGTGAATCACATACTACTAGACACACAAGACATATATACACACATGCACACACACACACATACACACGCAAGCACACACCTGTCACTAAGTATATTGCCATCGAGAATGACCTAAATATTCCTCCACACTTATCAGAACCACTCTGCACATTTCAATTATTCATATAAGAAACTTTTCTACAGAGCGATGCACAAAAGAAGAACGATTTACGACGCCAAAAATGTCCAGAAATATCTTCTAATACTAGATAATACATGGCAACGCTAAGAAGAAATTCCACTGGATAAAAGAGAAGGGTAATATTTTCTTGTGGTAGAGACAAATCCCCCCCCGTCAACAAGAACAGCCCGAGCTGAAATATTTAGAACAGCACAAGTTGGGAAAAAGATAAGTCTAACTTTCCTGAACCTGGCAAGATATGTCTTTATGATTTGTATTTGTTTTTGCCTCACTAACTTAGTAAATAAATTAGTGGTTGAATTACTAAAGACATAATTGTTTCCTTCACTAACTTAGTAAATAAATTGGAGGATAAATTTCCTAAGAAGGAGATTAAGTAAAAAAAGTCTTAATTTATGGTTTTGCATCTACTGACCAGCGGAGAGAGACACTCGTTGACCTGACATTCATCGATTATTATTATTATTATTATATTATTTTTTTTATTTTTTCTCTATCACAGTCCTCCAATTCGACTGGGTGGTATTTATAGTGTGGGGTTCCGGGTTGCATCCTGCCTCCTTAGGAGTCCATCACTTTCTTACTGTGTGTGCCGTTTCTAGGATCACACTCTTCTGCATGAGTCCTGGAGCTACTTCAGCCTCTAGTTTTTCTAGATTCCTTTTCAGGGATCTTGGGATCGTGCCTAGTGCTCCTATGATTATGGGTACGATTTCCACTGGCATATCCCATATCCTTCTTATTTCTATTTTCAGATCTTGATACTTATCCATTTTTTGCCCTCTCTTTCTCTTCAACTCTTGGTGTCCCATGGTATGCGACATCAATGAGTGATACTTTCTTCTTGACTTTGTCAATCAACGTCACGTCTGGTCTGTTTGCACGTATCACCCTATCCGTTTCTGATACCATAGTCCCAGAGGATCTTTGCCTGATCGTTTTCTATCACTCCCTCAGGTTGGTGCTCGTACCACTTATTACTGCAAGGTAGCTGATGTTTCCTTGCACAGGCTCCAGTGGAGGGCTCTTGCCACTGAAATCATGCCTCTTTTTGTACTGGTTCTGTGCAAGTGCCGGCATTCACTTGCTATGTGGTTTATGGTTTCATTTTTCGTATTGCACTTCCTACATATGTAATAATTACATATATTAGATTTACAAGATCTGTAAATATAAACCCATGACCTGAGGTCATGGCATTAGGAGGGTTCTACGTGACCAAAGCAGACCTAGATTACGCTATGCGCTGTCTGCAGTAGCCTGATCTAGCTCAAAGCTTTGTCAACATTTTATGTTTTTATGATAACTTTGCGCACAACAACTTCCATGGGAAGCGGTTGACCTGTTTAACCTACGCCGGAAACTTGTAACTTGCCGAGCCGGCGGACTACGTATGTTTTTTATATGAATTGCTGAGATAGCTAATGTTCCGCTATCGAACGCGATGCTTTAGAATGGCAGTTCCGCGCCAACCATCAAACATATCGGTCTTCCGACCGAGCTGCATCTCCTAGTATGGAGTTACAGAATAAAGTTGTTATCTTGTTCATCTTGCCTGTTTGAATCATCTCCTTTAGTCAAGAAAGAACCTCTCTACTAAGATATCCAAGGGAGATGAGAGGAACCAAAAATACTTACGAATGACAGTCGTAAGGAGAACACAAAAAGTCTTATCGCCAAGCGATAAGACTTAGACATATGGAGAGATGTTATTTCCTTGTCTATCGTTCTTTGAACATATCTGGTTCTTAGGCCTGATCTTGTGCCGCTGTTATCATTCCTTCAGTTTCCTTCTTTAGCCTCCCCTCTGTAGCCATTGCCAATTGTCATCGCTGGCTAGTTCTTTAGTCTGTCTCATGTATTGTCCGTGCATTGGTTTGTTGTGCCAATCCTCTGTTCTGTCTGTCTTTCTCCTGTCTCTGTATATTTCTGGATCTTCGTCTACTTTTATTAGTCCTTCTTCCCATGCACTCTTTAGCCACTCGTCTTCACTGGTTTTCAGATATTGCCCCAGTGCTCTGTTTTCGATGTTCACGCAGTCCTCTATACTTAGTAGTCCTCTCCCTCCTTCCTTTCGTGTTATGTATAGTCTGTCCGTATTTGCTCTTGGGTGTAGTGCTTTGTGTATTGTCATATGTTTCCTGGTTTTCTGATCTATGCTGCGGAGTTCTGCCTTCGTCCATTCCACTATTCCTGCGCTGTATCTGATTACTGGCACTGCCCATATGTTTATGGCTTTCATCATATTTCCGGCGTTGAGTTTTGACTTGAGTATCGCCTTGATCTCTGTATATATTCTTTCCTGATCGTGTCCTTCATCTCTTGGTGTTTTATATCCCCTCCTTCCATTATTCCCAGGTATTTGTATCCTGTCTCATCTATGTTTTGTTATGTTGCTCCCATCTGGTAGCTTTATCCCTTCAGTTCTCGTTACTTGCCTTTTTGTATGTTGACTAAGGCGCATTTTTCTATTCCAAAACTCCATCCTGATGTCCCCCAGATACAATCCTTACAGTCTGGATTAGGGTATCTATTTCCTTGATGCTCTTACCATACAGCTTGATGTCGTCCATGAACATCAGATGGTTGATTCTGTTGCCTCTTTTCTTGAGTTGGTACCCGGCATCCATCTTCTGTAGTACTTTTGTCATGGGAATCATGGCAACTACGAAGAGTAGTGGGGACAGTGAGTCGCCCTGGAAGATCCCTCTCCTGATATTAACCTCTGCTAGTCTTATTCCAGAGCTTGTAAGTATTGTATTCCGTTGCGCATTGTATTTTTGAGGAAGCTGATGGTGTTTTCCTCTGCCCCATATATTTTCAGGCATTTCTATTAGCCATGTGTGGTGGTATCATGTCGAAGGCTTTCTTATAGTCTATCCATGCCATGCTTAGGTTGGTTTTCCTTCTCCTACTGTTCTTCATTACCATTTTGTCTATCAGGAGCTGGTCTTTTGTGCCCCTACACTTCCTTCTGCAGCCTTTCTGTTGGTGGGGGATGGTGTTTGTCTCCTCTGGATTGTAGTTGTATAGCCTTTCACTGATGATACCTGTTAGTAACTTCCATTATTGGATGGTGTTTGTCTCCTCTAGGTAGTTGTATAGCCTTTCACTGATGTACCTGGTTAGTAACTTCCACATTATTGTAGGCAGGTGATAGGCCGTAGTTACTGGCTATATTTCCCTTACTCTTGTCTTTTGTACTAAGGATGTTCTTCCTGTGGTCATCCATTGGGTGCTTGGTGATTTGAGATACAATGCTGGAGTTGTTCTGCTATTTTGTGGGGTGTAGGCCTTGAAGTTTTTGAGCCAGTATCCATGGACTTCATCGGACCTGGGGCTTTCCAGTTTGGCATTTTCTTTAGTTGGTGTCTGACTGTGTCTGTCGTGATGTCTGTGAATCTTTGTTTTATTCTCCCTGTTTCTTCTTCCTTGACTTCCTGGAGCCATGTTGCATGTTTGTTGTGTGATACCGGATGCTCCATATGTTTTTTCCCTTTTCCCAGAGTCTCTTACTTGGTTCGGCTTCAGGAATTTCTGGGTGGTTGTCTTCCCCTCTTAGTTGGCTGTATAGTCTTTTCTGTTGGTTCCGAATAGTTTGTTCTGTTGGTGGATCCCTTATTCCTGTTCGTGTACCGTTGGATCTTATGTGCTTTGGCCTTCAAGCCTCTGTTTTACATCTTCTATTGTGTTGTTTAGTCCCCTCTCTTGTACTTTGTATTTCTCGTTGAGTCCTCCTTGTTTTCTTGCTTCTTAGCCTTTTTTCTGCCATCTCTTCAGTTTACTCAAGTCAGATCTCATCACCATGATTTGCTTTTCCAGGCGCCTTTTTCCAGGAGGTTGCTGTTTTGGTTTCTGTTGGGTGATTGTGCTGGTGGTGTGGTGTTCGAATCCCCATCAGTTCTGCTACTAACCTTGCTCCTGCATATGTCAAGTTTATTTGTTTCTGTGATACTGGTGGTGTGTATTATGCCATTATTTCATTGACCTCACTTGTTTTCTTTCTCCTTAATTTCTTGGTGTTGTTAGGCTTTTCATGGAGGGGGGGATCTTTGTTCTCTCTGTATCTGGCTTCATCCATTGTCTAATCTTTTCTACCCATTCCGCTCCTCTCTGTTACTTCGTCGGTGTTTCTTCGTGTGTCGTTGTTTGATACCTCATCCTCCCTGTCGTCTTTCTGTGGCATCGTCTCTCAGTTCGTCTTCGTGTAATTCGTTGTCGTGTGACATTTCCCTTTCCAGTTCTTCTCTTTCTGTTGGGGAGAGCCAGTTTCTTTTTCTTTATGTTCCTTACTTGGTCTGCCAGCCTCTGCTCTGTTGGGGGGTGTTATTCCTCTCATTCCAGATGTTGACCATCTTCTTCTATATCCTCTCTCCGTCGGGTTGCTTCTGATGTAGCATCTCCATATTTCCTTATTTTCTTCTCTTGTCCATTTCTTCCTTTTTGCCTCTGTAGCTCCAATCTCAGGCTGTTGATTACTGTCGTTGTGGTGATCAGTTGCTGGATGACGACCGCCAAGTACCTGACCGTTCCCCTTCCCCTTCAATGGGTTGAATATCTGGTTGCCGGACGAAGCTCCTCTGTTTGCCAGAGGTTCCATTTACGTCGTTGTCGTTTATTCCTTCATTTCTTTCCATCATTGCTGAGTTTTTGCTATTTAACCCATAGCTGGACCTACCCCATCAGGGATAGGTACTCATTTACAGCTGAGTACACTGAGGAAATTATGGTAAAGATCCTTTCCCAAGGAATCAACGCCGAGGAGAGCGTCGCACCCATCCAACGACTGACCAAGCCCCAATGTAGCTTAACTTGACTTAAGTCTATTGACGACCTAACCCACTCCTCACGGCGCCACATATTATTATTATTATTATTATTATTATTATTATTATTATTATTATTATTATTATTATTATTATTATTATTATTATTATTATTATTATATTTTTTGAGGAAGACGTAACGGTTGACTTATAAGATTTATTGCTCTGGAGTTACTTCTGGAATTAGAGGGTTCTTTCTTAAATTTTGCTTTTGATATCTTGTAGTTTTTTTTTTTGTTTTTTTTTTTTTTTTTAGAAACAATATTTTAAAAGACGAAAAGTATGTCTGTAACGAGTTTTGGGATTTTGGGGATTAAGTCACACACAATCTCTCTCTCTCTCTCTCTCCTATGTTTTGGGTATTTTGGGATTACGTTACACTTTCTCTCTCCTCTCTCCTCTCTCTTTTACAGTTTTGGGATTTGTGGGAAAAAGTTAAATTTCTCTCTCTCTCTCTCTCTCTCTCTCTCTCTCTCTCTCTCTCTCTCTGACAGTTTTGGGATTTTGGGTATTAAGTTAAACATGCTCTCTCTCTCTCTCTCTCTCTCTCTCTTCTAACCAGCGTGGGTTCAAATCGCATACGAGCAGGAGAATATCTACACTGATTTCCTTTTGGATTTGAAGGCTTCCTGCAGAAAGTACATCTAAGGACATATGAAATCGAGAAGTTAATAGGTAATTCTTTCAAGTTTATGGCTTTAATCCCTTTTCAATTTTATGGCTTTAATTCCTTGAGGATGTTCTAGAAAAACTAGTCTCAATAGTAATGTAATGAAAGCTGCATTTTTACATAAAATATTCTCAAAGTAAGATTTAAAGAAAGTTGTATCTATACATATTTATCACAATGAAGGAACTACCTGTATATTACTATGTTGATAAATGTGTATAGATATATTACACCTTAAGTTTTTCGTTATTATTAAAAATAAAATAAGTCAAAGTACAAGTAATACGACAATTTTCATCTACGACGCGAGGCAATTGATGAATACAAATTGAATATTACATTTTCCGGGGAAATACATAAATAAGCTATGAACATAAATCATGTCGAAAGCTAAATAAAAAGAAAACACGATTGTGATGACGCAAAAAAACACCAGCGGCATTAGCTTTTTAAGAACGAAAACGGAACATTTTCATATTCATATTACAAATCTGTATGAAATTAGAATTAGTTGTACCCAGAATTAAAACCTACTATCTCTCTCTCTCTCTCTCTCTAGATCACGCTCTCTTCCTGCCTCTCTCTCTCTCTCTCGTCTCAATTTTCTCTCTCTCTCTCTCTCTCTAGCTCACGCTCTCCCTCCCTCTCTCTCTGTTCACTCACTCACTCACTCTCTCTCTTTAACTCATCTCCGTCTCTCTCTTTCTCTTTCTCTTGTTCACTCACGACTCTCTCTCTCTCTCTCTCTCTCTCTCTCTCTCTCTCTCTTTCTTTTAACTCATCCCGTCTCTCTCTCTTTCTCTCTCTCTCATACACAATCCCCCTCTCTCTCTCTCTCTCTCTCTCTCTCTCTCTCTCCCCAGTAACGCAACTATAGCTGGTTCACTTAAGGCAGAGTTCTTGGATGAGCTTTTTGCTCACGAGACGTTTGTTTGGCGGCCACTGATTGGCCGGTACCGGGAGGCAGGCAGCTCCCAGCCAATCAGCGGCCACCAAACCAACGTCTCGTAGGCACAGGTCTCACCCAAGAAGCTACCTTAAGTGAACCAGCTATAGGTATGCGGCTCTTAAAACAATACCCCATAATTTCACCGTAGGCGAAATGATATTAATGTAATCTTTGTAATTCTGCAATTTTTGTAATTAAATAACCACATAACTGGTGGAATAATTCCTGAATTACTTTTACTAGTTACTTGAAGTAAAAAAAAAAAAAAACTTACAGAAAACGGATGTTATTAGATTTTTAGACTTTGTTAGACTGTTAGACTTTGTTAGATTTTTAGACTTTCTAAATTTTAAGAGCTAGATTTTACTATTAGACTTTCATTAGACTTATTAGCTTTACTAGAGTTTTAGACTTCATTAGAATTAATTTATAAACACAATTAAATTTTAGACTTTGACACTATTAGAAGTTTATCAGGAACTTTACTAGATTATTTTTAGACTTCATTAGAATTAATTAGGAACTTTCTTAGACTTTACTACATTTTTAGACTTCATTAGACTTTACTAGAGTTTTAGACTCATTAGAATTTATTACACAATTAGACTTTTAGACTACATTAGAATTTATCAGACTTTACTAGATTTTTAGACTTCATTAGAATTAATTAGACTTTCTTAGACTTTACTAGATTTTTAGACTTCATTAGAATTTACTAGAATTTATTATACTTTATTAGACTTTACTAGATTTTTAGACTTTGTTAGAATCTTTAGACTTTACTAAATTTTTAAACTATTAAAATTTATGAGACTTTATTAGACTTTACTAGATCTTTGGACTTCATTAGAATTTATTAGACTTCACTAGATTTTTAGACTATTAGACTTTACTAGATCTTTAGACTTCATTAGAATTTATTAGACTTCACTAGATTTTTTAGACTTATTAGACTTTACTAGATTTTTAGACTTTACTAGAATTTATTAGACTTTATATTAGACTTACCGTGGCGCCATCGACAGTGACGGCAACACGATTCTGACTCGAGATGACGTCGACGGTCAGAGTCTTCGGAGGCGATTCCTGAAGGCGAAGGTTGTTCCTCCGCCCTACGCCCGCGCCTCCGCCGTCCCCGTCACTCTCTGGGAAAAAATGAGAAATCAGTGATTTCACGAAATCCCTAGGAAATCTGTAAAATCAGGGTTTTCACGAAATCCCTAGAAATTCACGAAATCTCATGTGAAATCAGGGATTTCACGAAATTCCTAATATATATAAGTGAATTCAGGGATTTCACGAATTTCCCAGGAAAAAATATTTAAATCGAATATGTGAAATCAGGGTTTCCACGAAATCACTAGGAAATATATGAAATCAGGGATTTCGCGAAATCCCTAGGAAATATGTGAAATCAGGGGTTTCACTAAAATTCACCCAGGATATATGTGAAATCAGGGGTTTTCACGAAATCCCTAGGTAAATATGATCAAATCAGGGATTTCGCGAAATACCTAGGAAATATGTAAATCAGTGGTTTCACGAAATTCCCAGGAAAATATATGAAATCAGGGATTTCGCGAAATACCTAGGAAATATGTGAATCAGGGATTTCGCGAAATACCTAGGAAATATGTGAAATCACGAAATCCCTAGGTAATTTGTGTAATTACCAATTCGCATAGAACATTTTTGAACACCGAGGGGCTAGTACTACACGGTGAAACAGTTCTTCATCTACACTGTTTCGCTGTGTTCAGTACTAGCCCCTAGGAAGACAAATGTTACTTCGCCATGTTTAGTACTAGCCCCTAGGAAGACTAATGTACTTCGCCATGTTTAGTACTAGCCCCTAGGAAGACAATGTACTTCGCCATGTTTAGTACTAGCCCCTAGGAAGACTAATGTACTTCGCCATGTTAGTACTAGCCCCTAGGAAGACTAATGTACTTCGCCATGTTTAGTACTAGCCCCTAGGAAGACAAATGTACTTCGCCATGTTTAGTACTAGCCCCTAGGAGGACTAATGTACTTTGCCATGTTTAGTACTAGCCCCCCTAGGAAGACTAATGTACTTTGCCATATTTAGTACTAGCCCCTAGGAAGACAAAAAATGTACTTCGCCCATGTTTAGTACTAGCCCCTAGGAAGACTAATGTACTTCCACAGTGTTTAGTACAAGCCCCTAGGAAGACTAATGTACTTCACAGTGTTTAGTACTAGCCCCTGGGGAGTCAAATGTACTTCGTCCGTGTTTAGTACTAGCCCTAAGAAGACAAATGTACTTCGCCATGTTTAGTACTAGCCCCTAGGAAGACAAATGTACTTCGCCATGTTTAGTACTCGCCCCTAGAAGACTAATGTACTTCACAGTGTTTAGTACTAGCCCCTTGGAAGACTAATGTAACTTCACAAGTGTTTTAGTACTAGCCCCTTGGAAGACTAATGTACTTCACAGTGTTTAGTACTAGCCCCTGGGGAGTCAAATGTACTTCGCCATGTTTAGTACTAGCCCCCCTAGGAAGACAAATGTACTTTGCAGTGCTTAGTACTAGCCCTAGGAAGACTAATGTACTTCACAGTGTTTAGTACTAGCCCCTGAGGAGTCAAATGTACTTCGTCCGTGTTTAGTACTAGCCCCTGGGAAGACAAATGTACTCCGTCGTGTTAGTACTAGCCCCTGGGAAGACAAATGTACTTTGCCATGTTTAGTACTAGCCCCTGGGAAGACAAATGTACCCCGTCGTGTTTAGTACTAGCCCCTGAAGCAAATGTACTTCCCGTGTTTAGTACTACCCCGTGGGGAAACAAATGTCCCTAATGCATTTGATCCCCCAGGGGCTAGTGCTAAAACACTGCAAAACACATTTGACCTCCAAGGGACTAGTACCAACCACAGCGAAACCGTGTAGAATGTAGATGAATGACTGTTTCACCGCGTTCAATACTAACCCTCTGGGATCAAGTGTTCCTAAGCGAATTGGTTATTACACAAATGCCCTAGGGATTTCACATATTCCCTGTAACATGATTATATGTGTGTATACACATACATATTTCTAAAATAACTTGCTCAGGTAGAAACGTATACAATTTATCAACAAATACATAAAAATTTTATTTTCTCACATTCCTCACTATAAAAAAAAACGTTTAATATGACCCGACCTACACCAAAAATCAAGTAAATGCCCCACACGACCATTTAGCAAATTTAGCAAAACAAAATCACTTTTTTACTTCAACTTTCAATGAATTAAAAAAAATCCAGCTTTAAACAAGATATACTCGCACGGTACCTGTGTTTGATCATCGGTGCTCGAAGTTGCCGTGTTTTATCCACGATGAAGGAAACATTAATGATGATGGTAGCCACGAGCACAAGCATTAACGCACACTGGAAGGGAAGATGTTAATTATAGCTTGTGACTGACCTGCTATCTGAATAGTCAAAGATTCGAAGGTATGTTATTCCAACGAGTTAGTGTGCTTAAATAAATAGGTGAGATATGCTAAGATATTTTCGTGTTTCTTCTACCTTCTTCTCTTATGATTTGGAGTATTACCTAATCCTGCTTTTATTTTCCTAACTTTAATTTGTTCTTAGGACTTTCTAAGTATGATTTTTAATGTTTATTTGTTTTCAAAATCTACTATAAACCTCAATTTCTATCAAACTATTTCAAGAAACTCCACCATAAAATCCTTCACTTCCATATTTGATCTCACTGTCTGCCTTGTAATTTTCTGCGCTGCTCTCAACAGACCTTTTCTACAGATACTATTTTGGTCCCTATTCCCAGTGAGCTAAATGACATAGTCCCAGCATCTAAACGCTCAACACGAACGAGAAATACCCCAACCTCAAAATTATTTGTTTTAGAAACCTGTTAAGTGTCAACGAAGCACCAATAACTTAGCTCTCTGTGGTGTAAGGTGTCCCACTGGATCTCCTCTACAGATACTATTTTGTCACTATCAGGTTAGCTGAACAACAGAGTTTCCAGTCTCAAAATAGTTGTTGCTGCAGAACCTTACCGAGTTTCAAAAACACTAATAATTTAGCGCTGTGCTGTAAGGTTTCCCCAATAATCTTATCTACAGATACTATTTTGGCCACTATTCCAAAGAGCTGAACGATGACGTCCCAGCTTCTAAACTCTCAACACGAATGGGACATGCCCCAACCTGAAATAAGTTGTTGCATAATCCAGTCAAGTGTCACTGCTCTTTGTGCTATAGGTGCGTCCAACTGGATCTCCTCTACAGATACTATTTTGGTCACTATTCCAGAGAGCTGACCGATGACGTCCCAGCCTCTAAACACGAACGGGACATGCCCCAACCCCCAAATAAGTTGCTGCAGAATCTGGCATAGTGTCAACAGAGACCTCAGATTTCTCTATCGGAGAGAGAGGCTCATTCAATAATCTAGGGGAAATCTCAAATACAAGAACAGGTGAGAACCTGGAAGGGGAGGAGGTAAATGTAGAAATTGGATGAATAAGAGAGAACTTGGGGAGGTCAGTTTGCAGGAGAAGGATAAGAGAAAGAAAAGGAAGATCTTATAAAACATTTATTGATAGGCAGATCAGGGACGTATAACAGGTAAGGAATAACATTTGCAATTAAATTATATACTGATAGGGGGCTCGGTAGTCCTTAACCACTGTAAAATAAGATAGGGGAAGGAAAGAAATATAATATACATCGAGTTTGCTCTGTTTGTAGGAAAAGCTTGCTATAGCGCTCAGAATTCCCCCCAAAATAGAATTTGGGCCCCCCCCCCCCAAAGTTCAGTAAAAAAAATAGAAATCCGCAAAAAATAGAATCCTACAAAACTTAGAATTCTGAAAGAAAAAAAAAGCAGAATTCCACAAAATATAGAATTCCGCATAAAAAAAAAAAAAAAAAAAAAAAAAAAAAAAAAATCCGCAAACCTTAGAATTATAGAAAAAAAACAGAATTCCACAAAAACAAAATTCCCCCCCAACAAACCGAAATCCGCAAAAAAAAAAAAAAAAAAAAAAAAAAAAAAATCCCGCAAAAACCCCTAAAATATAGATTTCCGCAAAAAAAAAAAAAAAAAAAAAAAAAAAAAAAAAAAAAAAAAAAAAAAAAAAAAAAAAAACAACGAAAATACAATTCAGCAAAAAAGCCAAAAAATAAAAAAATTATTTGCCACTATCTTAATCCTAGACTAACGCCTCCACCTCCCTTTCACCTCGCCCTAATGAAAGAACTGGTGGGGGGAGGTCCTCCTCTCGATCTTTTTCTTAACGTTTCAATTGATTTTCTTTATTATCTGCCTTTCTGCTTCTCCACCAGACACTCATAGTCTTACTAGAACCTTTTGTCAGAACCTATTTATTCTACATCTGACTTGACTTAACACCGCAAAAAGGGATTAATCATGGATTTACGTAGCTAGTAGCCCAGTTTGAAGACTATATATAAATGACACACTTTTTTTTTTTTTCCTTGTCTGAGCAGCATTATAGTTCTTCAATTGATTCTTTTAAAGGTTAAAGGATTTAAGTAGCTAGTAGCCCAATTTGGAAGACTATATATAAATTACCTACTTTTCCTTGTCTGAGAAGCATTATAGTTCTTCAATTGATTTTTTTACCAGTTTAAAGGATTTAAACTAGCTAGTAGCCCCAATTTTGAAGGCTGTATATAAATCACATACTTTTCCTTGTCTGAGAAGAATTATAGTTCTTCAACTGATTTTTTTTACCGGTTAAAGGATTTAAGTAGCTAGTAGCCCAATTTGAAGACTATAATATTAAATGAAATACCTCTCTTTGTCAGAGAAAATTATAGTTCTTCAATTGAATTTTTTTACCAGTTAAAGGATTTAAGTAGCTAGTACCCAAATTTGGAGACTATTTATAAGAAATACTTGACTTTATCATAGAAGTATGGCAAATAAATTGGATTTATTTTTGGGAGTCTCAAAGGATTTCAGTGGCTAGTAGCCTAATTTGAAGACAATTATATAAGAAATACTTCTCTTTATCAGAGAAGTATTATAGTTCTTCAATTTATTTTTTGCACGTCAGTCAACCAAAACAAGACGACTTTATTATACACACTTATGAAAATATACACAAGACGACCTATAATACACTCTTATGATAATATACACAAGACGACCTATAATACACACTTATGATAATCTACAAGAGACGACCTTAAAATACACACTTATGATAATCTACACGAGGCGACCTTAAAATACACACTTATGATAATCTGCAAGAGACGACCTTAAAAATACACACTTAATGAGAATCTACACAAGGCGACCTATAATACGCACTTATGATAACTATACTATATGATCAAAATGGACTAAAACTTTAAGGGTTACATAATTAATTATTCACTGTAGCGCAAAAATGAGTAATGATTTTACCTCGAAAGGTTTCTGTTAATTAGAGTTTTATTCCGTAGGGCACTTTAAAAAAAAAAAATTAAAAGATATTTTACAGAACTGGAAAGTCCTTTGGTACATTTTCAGTGGAAATAGCCTACTGTAATGAAATTTTTGAGAGAAGATGATAAAATGGTGCCATAAGAACAAGGATGCATACGTACATTTTTCAGATGCTGTGGAGAGAGAGAGAGAGAGAGAGAGAGAGAGAGAGAGAGAGAGAGAGAGAGAGAATCCCACATCGATTCAAAGCCCTCTTTTGAAATGCAAGGAGGGTCAGGAATCTTGGCATTTGCATGCCAACCACACATGTCCCTGAAATGGTTATGGAGAGGTTTCTAATGGCAGAAGGTGGCGTCACATACCTACACACACCACCTCCTCTCCTCCTCTTCCTCCATCACGTACACGCGACCTCTCGAGGGACCTCCGTGGAGGAGGTATCGACGATAAGAAGAGGCGGTTCAGAAGGGGGAGACGACTCAGCAGAAGGCGTTGAAGGTCTTGTCAACATCAGAATGACTTTTTGTGTGGATTTATTTATTCATTTTTTGAGACACTAATCCGACTGCGATATAATTTTTCTGGTTCTTACTTCCTGGTCCTCTCTCTCTCTCTCTCTCTCCTCTCTCTCTCTCTCTCTCTCTCTCTCTGTACTGAATTCAGCTTATGCTTTATACTACTGAAGAGCTCATTTTACATTATATTCTTACTTTGCTTTAAATATATCACCAATCATATTTTTTCATTCTGAAGAATGTGTCCAACCCATACTTTTTACTTATATAACCAGAAAAAAGCCGTCTATCTTATCCTAAAGTCTGACTCTCGTCTCTCCCTCCCTCTCATCCCTCGTCTCTCCGTCCTCCCCCTCCGCCTTCTCAGTTCCCTTCTTCTCTCTCCTCACCGTCTCCCGTCTCTCTCCGATGATCTCATGACTTTTTGTACTTATATAACCCAGAGCCATCTTATCCTAGTCTGACTCTTCTCTCTCCCCTCCTTCTCTCCTCTCCTCCCTCTCCCTCTATCTCTCTTCTCCCTCCGCTTCTCTCTCGTGATCTCCCAAGACTACTATATAACCCAGGAACAAAGCCCATCTATCTAGTCTGACCCTCCTCTCTCCTCCCCCCTCCCTCTCCCCCTCTTTTTTCCCCCCCGTCCCCCGCCTCCCTCCTCCTCCTCCTCCCTCCCCCTCGTTCTCTCTCCCTCTCTCCTCTCTCCTTCTCTCCGTCGTAGCTTGTCAAATGTAACTACCATTATCAATCCTCCATAAACCTTAGTATTCTTAATGATCTCAGTATTAATATAAATGGTGCTTTATTTTATTTATGTATGATGTATTTCAAACTAAACTCTGGTGTTCTTCTTTACGTCGAACTTCAATAAAAACAGTTTCGAAAGCCTCAGAATTCCATAATGAAAAGATTAAATGTAAACTGAGTGGCTTACGATTAACAAACTTGAACTTGACACTTGACCTTCTCATAAACGCATGAAGAATATAATCTGGTTAAGTCTGGAAAGATGACTGATTTCACAACGACAATTTGGCGTCGCGGAAAGAAAATGAAATATGAGAATCTGAAGTAAAGAGAAAATAGATACGAAAGTTCATCTCTCTCTCTCTCTCTCTCTCCTCACTCATTCTAAAATTGTCTCTGTTAAATCACAAAGGTGGTTACAGACAAATATTACAAGCATGACTCAAGGGAAGTCCTCCTCTCTCTCTCTCTCTCTCTTCTCTCTCTCTCTCTCTCTCTCTCTCTCTCTCTCTCTCTCTGTTAAATCATATAGGTTTTACAAAATAAATATTGCAAGTCTGCCTCAAGGGAAGTGCTTTTTTTATTTCCTCTCTCGTCTCTCTCTCTCTCTCTCTCTCTCTCTCTCTCTCTCTCTCTCTCCTCTATAAGAGCATGTCTCAAGGGAAGTATTTCTCTCTCTCTCTCTCTCTCTCTCTCTCTCTAAGAGCATGTATCAATGGGAAGTTTTCTCTCTCTCTCTCTCGCTCTCTCTCTCTCTCTCTCTCTCTCATCTCTCTCCAGTGTTTGCACAGCCCCCAATCTAATGAAAAAACAAGCAAGGAAAACCAAACATACAAAAGCTTATAATAATTAAGAGAATACTAAATATCTACAAACTTCATTTACAGCACTGGACGGTTTCTGCATGTAAATGTAGACCATCAGAATACTCTCATTCTATTTTCGACCTTACGTCACGAATGTAATAAGCCCATTTTAGTGCGACCGTCTACCATGGCGATTATTTCCAGGGTGGGAGGGGGGGAAAGTGTCGCTGTTAAACTTATTTTTAATTTCCTCGCAATTAAAAAGTATTAGTCGTCGTATTAAAAATGCTCGATTTATTTGCGTCGAATCGTTTATGGAGCAAACGAACGTATTTTATTTAAGATAATATATTTTTCGCCTCGAGAAATTACATCAAACGAGGCTTACGAATGCTTGCAACGAAACGGAATATTCTCTCATTTCACAACGATAGGTTGGAAAGCTAAGCAATATTGTCGAATTTGAAAGATGGGCAACTTTTCATGTTGCAGAATTATATGTTAATTGATAAGTACTGTGGTTGAGAACTGTATTGGAACTATGGTAAAATTTCGTAAGACGATACAGGCACACACATACTATACGTATATATATATATTATATATATATATATATATAATATATATATATATATATATATATATACAATATATATATATATATATATATATATATATATAATATATATATATATATATATATATATAATATATATATATATATAATATATATATATATATATATATATATATATATATATATATATATATATATATATATAGAGAGAGAGAGAGAGAGAGAGAGAGAGAGAGAGAGAGAGAGAGAGAGTTTTTTTTTTAAAGTACTTACAAGAAAGGGATGTAATAAAATTGAAACAGGAACACATTTACTTTTGTGTGCATATATATATATATATATATATATATATATATATATATATATATATTATATATATATATATAGAGAGAGAGAGAGAGAGAGAGAGAGAGAGAGAGAGAGAGTTTTTTCCTTAAAATATTTACAAGACGGGGGGTAATCAGATTCAAAGAGGAACACATTTACTTTTGTATATATATATATATATATATATATATATATATTATATATATATAATATATCTATATATAGATATACATATCTTATGTATATATATATATATATATATATATATACATAAGATATATATATATATATATATATATATATATATATATTATATATATATAATATATTATATATTTAGGGCAGAATCCCAAATCCTTTTAGACCATACTTGGGCTCTACTCGAACTACTGTTGAAATAAAACTAAGAATGTTTAAGCGGCTTTATGTAGTCGATGGGTCCCGCCATTTGTAGATGGTACTCCATCCAGGAACTGACCTAAGATGGCGTTGCCTAACTTCGCTAAATAATCTGATGACAAAGAGTCCTATATTCAAAGTACAGGTCTGTGTATGTGTGGGTATTTCAAGCAGAAGTGTTTGAGTGTAGGTATGTGTATGCGTTTGATTTTGCGTATAGTAATTAGGTAAGTATAGGTAACTCATTACTACCCGAATGCAATTACTTCTTTAATTCAATTTAATTATTCAATCTATTTTTTTCTAAGAACTGGTCTCTTTTTTTCTTTATTTTCTGTTTTCTTATGTCTTTCAACTGAACTCCGCATACTTTGGAAACTTGTTCCTTATGAATAGTATTCCTCTTCCTAATAATAATAATAATAATAATAATAATAATAATAATAATAATAATAATAATAATAATAATAATAAGAAGAAGAAGAAGAAGTAAGAAGAAGAAGAAGAAGAAGAAGAAGAAGAAAAAACTGATGGTAATGCCTTTATTACTGCTATCATTATTATTCTAACTAACAAGTTAATTGTCATTAACTCACTCAAATTATCTGGGTGTTAATTACATTCAACTGAAAAAAAAGCCGGCTCACAAAATATAAGGCTTTTATTTGCAGTCACCTGAAGTACAAAAAGAAACTTTTCTTCTAGATACATTATTCGTAAAGATTCACGTCATACGTACGCATGCGCACACCAAAAAAACAAGAAAACTCATAAACCTAAAAAGAAGAGAAACGAAAACGCCTACCTGTAGAAATTTAGCCAGCCGGCGACCTCGCGGAATCATGGCCAGGTAGCGGTGCCTATGAGGCGAGGCTCCGGAGCCATCCGCCTCGAGGCGGGCAGAGAACCGCCTGGGGATAAAAGGAGGTGCTCGCGGATTCGGACGCCAGGAATCCATCTCCGCTCCGGTCGACTTTTTTTTTTATGTTGTCATCGCTTTTTTTCTTTTTCTCTCTTTCTCTGTCTCTCTGCTGCTACCAGGGTTTATCACTGCAGGCAGCAACAGTAGCCATCTGGAAATGAAGATAAGTCCGTTGAGAAAGTGTTTGCTGAAAGTGCTTGCTGAAAGTGTTTGTTGAAAGTGTTTGCTAAGTTAGTAGTAGCCGTGATGTCTTACACCCAATGACTTGTTTAATATGATGAAGATAAAGTACAACTAAAAACCGATCTTTAGTTGTTTAATTTGGCAAAATATCTACCTTTTCCTCCTTTTTTTTTTTCTCTCTCTCTCTCTCTCTCTCTCTCTCTCTCTCTCTCTCTCTCTCCTTCCCAATGATTCGTATTTAGACGATTAAGATGAGATTTTCTTTTTGCATTACCATCTATTTTCAACTGTCGGATTTGCTTTTGAGAGCCATTTTTCCATTCTGAAAAAGCAATCACAGAAAACATTTGGAAAATTGAACTTGACTGTTCTTGGTGCCTAAGTTCGGTCAGTTTTAATGTAAACAAGAATAAACATGAGCTCTTCTCTCTCTCTCTCTCTCTCTCTCTCTCTCTCTCTCACAAAAACACAACAAACAGGCACATCCAAAATGCAATCATATGTACTCGGCTCTCATGTCCAAATATTTCAGTAAAAGCTTTTACCTGTCATAATTTGCAGTTGATATACAGACGTAAAAACACATACCATATTCAATCATAGAAATGACACCACTCACAATATTGATATTAAAGCATATATAATGTATCGTGCTAATTACGGATGCAACGGGTATGGCAATTCACATATATTCACGTTTAAACTTAATAATAAATAATAATAATAATAATAATAATAATAATAATAATAATAATAATAATAATAAACAAGACAATAACTTGCACGCCAATAATTATACCTGTAATTAATAATCTATCAATTACATCCACCCGATAAAAGATAATAACCGAAGTCTCGTTCAAGCAAAGAACTTTGAGGAGAACTTCGAACAGCCGTCGATGAATGTTCGACTTTGAGTCGAAGATCGACGGAAACTCACAAGGAAGGAGAAATAATTCGCCCACTGTCGACGACCACTTGAGTCGGCGACTTCTGTTTGTCTGAAAGAGGAGGAGGAGGAGGAGGAGGAGGAGGAGGAGGAGGAGGAAGACTCAGGTTCCAAATGGTAGTGGGAGGTGGAGATTGAGGTAGGGGTAGGGGGGGAGGGCGGGGCTATTGAGGAAAGAAGTCGTTTAAGTCAAAGTTCCCGAATTCGCGCCGATCGTTTCACGCGTCATTATGCTAATTAGTTTCAAAAGGCCCCGGAATGAAATAAAATGGTTGGGGGGTTGGGGTGGGGGGGGGGAGGGGAGGAGCGGGGAGGGGATTCCAGACGTTAGAAATTAGGGTTTTTTCTCCACCAGCTTCTTCTTATTTTTTTTATTCTTCTTCTTCCAAAATGGAAATGGGAAGATTTGCATTACGTCTCATCCTTGATCGTCTCCTTCTCTACCTCCTGTTTACGTTCTTTCTTCTATTTTGTCTATTCCCCATTCTCCTCTTCTCGTTCTTCCTCCTCCTCCTCCTCTTCTTCTCACCGTGCCTTAGACAGAGGAGAGAAAAAGAATATCCCACTCCGCTAAATGTCTTTCATTTATTCACCAACATCGATAAACCTCGTCCAATTTCCCCCTCGGTGTTGCGAAGAGAGAGAGAGAGAGAGAGAGAGAGAGAGAGAGAGAGAGAGAGAGAACACCTGATAAACCTATAATACAGCTATCAATATATAATATATATATATATATATATATATATATATATATATATATATATATATATATATATATATATATATATATATATATATATATATATATATATATATATATATATATATATATATATATATATATATATATATATATAATATATACTGATACCTGTATTATACCTTTATCAGGCGTTTTCCCTGAATCTCTCTCTCTCTCTCTCTCTCTCTCATCCTTTAGCATTTTTCACGCTCGTTTCAATCATCCGTTTTAGCTTTAACTTCCACACTAACAGACGCACACATACCTACCCCTTCAATATCACCCCTTCGTATCATCACCCCCCTTCGGTACCATCACCCCTTCAATATCACTTTCCCTCTCTCCCGGATTCTGGTTCTTCCCCCTTCCGCGTAAGTCTTTATTCTCGCATTTTACTCTACCTCTCCTCTCATCGCCCCTCGATGAGGACGACGACGGTTCGGATGGGATGGGAGGAGGTGTGTGGGTGGAAATATGGAAAGGGAAAAATTGATATGCTCCTCTCTTTCTCTCTTCTTCTCTCTCATCTCTCTCTCTCTCTCTCTCTGCTCGCTCTCTCTCTCGCCTCTCTCTCCTCTTCTTCTTCTTCTTCTTCTTCTTCTTCTTCTTCTTCTTCGTTGCTATTAAGATTAATAATACTGGATCAGGCACGTGTATAGTCCTATTTTTCTTTCTTTCTTACTCTCTCTAGCTACGAGTTCCTTTGAAAACTGACATATATAATTATATATAATATATATATATATATATATATATATCTGAAGTTTTTCAAAGGAAACTATTTGCTGTTTTTCTCTCTATCTCTCTCTAGCTACGAGTTCCTTTGAAAACTGACATATATAATTATATATATATATATATAATATATATAATATATATCTGAAGTTTTCAAAGGAAAACTATTTGCTTTTCTCTCTATCTCTCTCTCGCTACGAGTCCTTTGAAAACTGACATATATATATATATATATATATATATATATTATATATATATATATATATATATATATATATATATCTGAAGTTTTCAAAGGAACTCGTTAGCGAGAGAGAGAGGAGAGAGAGAGAGAGAAACTTGATAGGAGCAATAAAGAGATATATATATATGATCTATATACATCCCCTGAAAAGGGCATTCTAACGAAAAGCCTTGAAATATCTTACGGTCCCTGTGAATTTTTTTTTTTTGCTTTAGAAACGCAAGACGAAAAAGAGAACAGACGAAACAACGAGAGATGAAACGGAAGAGGGAAGAAATATTGAAACCCTCGTCGCATTGCATTCACTCACTCACAGCTGGAAAGTGGTACAACATATATATGGCAAGACGATTATTTAGGAGAGGTAGAGTGTTTTAAAATGGGTAAATGGGTAAAAAGACAGATAAAGGGGGAGTGGGTTAGGGTGGATGAATACGACTATTCTATCCTTTCTCTCTCTCTCTCTCTCTCTCTCTCTCTCTCTCTCTCTCTCACTCCACTTCGCACCGAAGGGTAGAAAGAGGGAACTGACACGCTGATCAATTCAAGTAGCGAAAAAAAAAAATTGTGAAATCAATCGTAAAGATACCAGGTGCTCGATGTAATTGCATTAGCAAACCCTTACCACGGGTTTATATCGTAATGCGCGGTCATTCTGCAATTGTGAAGAAATAGCAAAGTTTGTGTGATCTGATATTCGGGCGAAGACGATGTTTACAGGAGCGTATTAGGAGGAATGATTGAGTGGGTGATGGATGGCGAAGTCATTCTTCACGGCAGACCCCTACTTCTGTCATCGCCTAAATATGGGCAAAGACGTGTGGCGGAACTGGCTGACTCGAGCCTTTCTGGTGATGAGAAGGTTGGGGAATATCTCTCTCTCTCTCTCTATGTATGATTCTGTTTATATTTCTCCTTCCGCTCTCTCTCTCTCTCTCTATCTCTCTGTCTGATTCTCTCTATCTCTTCCTTCCGTTCTCCCTCTCTCTCTATGATTCTGTTTCTATTTCTCCTTCCGCTCTTCGCTCTCTCTCTCTCCATCTCTCTCTCTCTCTCTCTCTCTCTGTCTGATTCTCTCTATCTCTTCCTTCCGTTCTCTCAATCTCTCTCTCTCTCTCTCTCCTCTCTCTCTCTCTCTATCTCTCTCTCTGTCTGTCTCGGTTGTTCCTTCCGCTTTCTCTCTATCTCTCTCTCTGTATTCCACCCACCCTCCCTCTGTTTGTATATCTTCTTTCCGCGTTTCTATATCTCTTCGTTTCTCTTTTGCCCTCTTTTTTATATCCCTCTACTGTCTGTCTGTCGGTCTTTTTCTCTCTTTGTCTGTCTGTCTGTCTCACAAACACACACTGAGAAAATAATGTTCCTCTATTTGGAAAAAAGTTCTCCTGAAAGATTGCTTCAGAAAACAGTCATAGATTTCAGCGTCTCTGCTTTCAGTTCCGCAATTAAAATGAAATTGCAACTGAAATCTCCTCCGCAATCTCATGCTTGCTTCCTCTGAAAAAAAAAAAGAAAAAAAAAATCTTCTTAAGTAAGAGAAACAATACTGATTCCGAAATTCTTTATCACGAGTATGAGAGACAATACTATTTCTAGACTTATCTCCATGAGGACGGGAGTATAAGAAAAGTACAGGACGATGTGGGTATTATATTGACACTTTTTCCTTTCATTTCTTCTAATCTTTCGAACACAGATTTATTTTTCGCGCAAGGATAAAGAGATAAAATTACAGATATTTCTACAGAATTCTCTGTAGACGTGGATATCAAACGGAAATTGTACAGTGAGATAATTAAGTCGCTGACCTAAACGACGATTAGACCAGACTGTCAAAAAAAGTAGCATATTTAGTAATTCAAGTTGGACACTTTCCGATGTTTCCTCGAAGTTTAACTCTAAATCCAGGTAGGTTGATGATTCAATCTTGAGCTTAAAAGGTTGTATTACCAGTGGCTTTAAGATATTTCATTTTAATAAGCGACTGATGCACAATATTCTTCTTAAAAGTCAAGGGTAATGATTGCCAGTTTTTGCGATCTATGAAAGTAGTTCAAGATGTAACTCAATTTACTTAAAACTACTTAACGCTCCCCTATAAAACAAAATTACTTTTTATCCCTTAATAAAAATATTGTGATTAATGTAAGCGAAGATGAGAAATCAATTTCGTTCAAAATGTTAAATGTCAACTTTTTTATTGTTTGATTTATTTCATTTTCAGTTACATCTGTTATAGCGAATGTGATTTTTCCTTAAAGTTAGGAAAAATACCATTTAACATGGTGAATTTTAAAACCTTAACTACTGAGACTGTATTGTATTTAATAAAAAAAAAATTAATGAGATTCACTAAATAAAAATAAGCTGAATTTTTTCAGATGATTGACCTTTGTTGGGGGGTTACCTATGATGATTTCGAAAATCACACAGAACCCCTTCGAATTCTTCACTTATTTCTACCAATGGTTTATCGTATGTAGAGTGTACACCAAGGAATAGTTTCACAAAATTTCAATCAAAATCCGTCCATTCGTACATGAGTTACGTTTTGTCTAAAATCGGACTCTATATTATTACAAAGATGGGCGCCTTAGACACAATATTGAGACAAACATTTGTAGGGCAGCAGCCAAGTTGAATTGGTTAATCATCAATGGTTGAGCTGCCGTTGGAGAGAGAGAGAGAGAGAGAGAGAGAGAGAGAGAGAGAGAGAGAGAGAGAGAGAGATCATTCTTTATACACATCAAACAGGCGTGCCATAACATGTCCTTGGGTTGTAGAGAGAGAGAGAGAGAGAGAGAGAGATCTTATGAATATTATGAAATCGAGCAGACTTTATCCCTTTGACTACCATATCTCAAAAAAACGTTCGGCTAAACGTTTCGTACGATTCCTCTCTCTTGAGGACATCCTACGAGAGAGAACGGCAATTCGGAAGATTTCTTGATACGCCCAGGTAGTTTTCAATCTTGGCGACAGATGGCGTTCGTGTTCAAAGTCGAAAAATATTTACTCAAAAATCTATTGACGTATTTTGCTGTTCTTTTAAATGGTGGAATTTAGTTTTTTTACTTATTAAGTTTTACCTGCAAGTCTTTACCAAGTGGGGACAATTTTAGC
>NC_061094.1:61537276-61538955 GCF_015104395.2 Macrobrachium nipponense
CTAACTTGGGCAGGAGGCAGATGGGTGGGTGGGGGGGGGGGGGGTTGTATGGGGTGGGTAGGGGGGATAGGGGGGTGTCGCTACCCTCCCCCCACACCCAGCTGGGGCCTTGACAAAATGGAATATTTTTCCCTGGATTTTGATTTTTCAATTCCTTTCTTCTCCCTCTGGATTTTCCTATTCCTTTCGTTTTTTTAAATATTTTACTCGTACAGGCTGAGTCTCTGTCTGTCTGTCTGTCTGTCTGTCTGTCTGTCTGTCTGTGTCTGTCTGTCTGTCGCTGTCTGTCTGTCTGTCTGTCTGTTCTGTCTGTCTGTCTGTCTGTCTGTCTGTCTGTCTGTCTGTCTGTCTGTCTGTCTGTCTGTCTGTCTGTCTCTCTCTATATAGGACATCCTTTTTGATGATAATAGAAAGTCAAATTGGTTCTTCAAATCTGTTTCTTGTTTCCGCCAGACTCACTCTCTCTCTCTCTCTCTCTCTCTCTCTCTCTCTCTATTTAATGACGTAACCCCCATTAAATATTTCACATTAGGTTAACAAGTCGACTGAATGAATATTAGTTTATTATCTGCAGATATGTGGATACCACGTTTCCCAAACAATAAGGTAGTCCTTACTAACAGGCTAGTTATATTGTATGTCTATATGTTGTTTTGGTCTTAGTTAGTCTATATTATCCTATGCCTTCATTCGTTTTACTCCAAGTGAGGTCTAAACTGGTTTTACATCTTATATTTTATGTCTATATTGGTTTTAGTCTTCGATATGACTAAATTGATTTTACTTTTCGTTACATTACACATGTCTAAATTGGTTTTACTCTAGTTACATTATGTCTATAGGTTTTAATCTTAGTTATATTATGTCTAAATTAGTTTTACTCTTAGGTATATCATATGTCTACATTGGCTTTACTCTTAGTTATATTATGTCTATATTGGTTTTAATCTTAGTTATAATACCAAATTGATTTTACTCAGTTTTATTTCTAAATTGATTTTACTCTTAGTTATATTATGTCTAAATCGGTTTTACTCCTTGGTATCTCATATGTCAAATTGGTTTTACTCTACACTCTCTCCTCCACGAAGTGCTTCAGTTTAATGTTGTGGAATACATCTGCGAAGGAAAACTCTGTAGCTGAAGACGTGTAATTAAAACGTCATAATTAAAATAAGATTCTTATCTAGTACTCATTTTTTGTAGCGTCAAATAAATGGTTTTCGTAATGAGAGAGAGAGAGAGAGAGAGAAGAGAGAGAGAGAGAGAGAGCATCATTGAGTTAACACTTTATGTAGTGTCAAATTAAATGGTTTTCGTAATGAGAGAGAGAGAGAGAGAGAGAGGAGAGAGAGAGGAGAGAGAGAGAGAAGAGAGAGAGATGAGAGAGCATATTGAGTTAACACCTTTATGTAGTGTCAAATTGAAATGGTTTTTTCGTAATGAGAGAGAGAGAGAGAGAGAGGAGAGACGAGAGGAGAGAGAGAGAGAGAGAGAGAGGACGCAATCACTATATCACTGAGCTTCAAATACTCGTTGCTGTGTTGTAATAATATAAAAGCTTTTATTTTCATAATGAGAGAGAGAGAGATGAGAGAGATAGAGAAGGACGAGGAGAGAGAGAGAGAGAGAGAGAGAGAGAGAGGAGGGGGGGGGGGATAGGGGGGGAAGCAGCATCA
>NC_061094.1:61539455-61541955 GCF_015104395.2 Macrobrachium nipponense
GAACTGGGTTTGGTAACACTTCTATCTCTCTCTCTCTCTCTCTCTCTCTCTCTCTCTCTCTCTCTCTCTCATTAGGTCATCAAAGCAGAGTCGGAACTACAAAATAGACATTTATTCAAAGTAAGTACTAATTGAATAACTCGGATTCTTACAGGATAATTAATGGAATGATAACTCACAGTTCAATTAACTCAGATAACCCCCGACCCCGTAAATAATAGTCTTAATCAGATAATAGTCAAACATCAAATTATCTCCTCTCCAAAATATAAATTTTCCTCCACACAAGACACAGCCCCTCACTAGATCAAAGTCAAAAGATTAAATGGAATAGAACATCTTTACAAAATGACAAAATAGACAAGCCACAACTTTTGGCTAAAGCACAGTAAACTCTTACTCATCTCCAGCTAGAATCTCTAAGCACTTAATAATAAACATTGCAGAGCATCCAAGTTCTTTCTCTCCCCGAAGGCAACCGTCTCCATTGCTCTGGCTAATACCTGGCGTTAGACGGACATAGCTCGTACACGTACACATGAAATTCACACTCTTCGTCCACGTCCTCATAACTGGTTGCAGCTAGTTTTCAAAGGCACCTTCTCGAACTACAGAACGATCGGTTGACCTGCTTAGTAAGCATCTTAATGACACGCCACCCAAAAAGGTACATCAGCATTCTTAAGCTGTTCGCCCGGAACTCTCAGTCTCCATGGGAAGTTAAAAATGATGAGTCTGTACATTCCCCTTTCTATGTTCACACACACCACAACACACACACACACACACACACACACCACATATATTATTATATTATTATATATATATTATAATGTATAATGTATAATTATAAATTATATATATATATATATTTGATTACATAACACACATATATATATATATATATATATATATATATATATATATATATATATATGATATATCTACTCCGTACCCACTCATATATATATATATATATATATATATATATATATATATATATATATATATATATATATATATATATATATATAATATATATATATTGTACCGAATCCCTTCATGAACACTTCTCTCACTCTCTCTAATTGGCCAGGCTACCTTAGCACAAACTGAACCATATTTTCACTCACCAACAATGAATTTTTTTTCATTTCCTGTCACGTGATCTGAAAATTTCCCACTATTTCAGCTCTCCATTTACACTAATGAACATCAAATGCCAAAAAAATTAAAGTAAAATGGAAATATGAAAATAAAAACAGAGCAATGAGAGAAAATATTTACAGAAATAAGAAATAAAAAATAAGAAGAAAAAAGTAAATTTATTCAAAAATAAGTGAGTAAATAAAATTGAATATTTTACGAAAAAAGCAATAAAAATATTTATTTCAAAAGCACTTTCAGCAAAAGGTCACTCATTCAGTTTGCAGTAACCAAATAATGCACCAAAACACACAAAATATTCTCCATGTAGTAGATCCTTGAAGTTGTAATGCATGCGGGATGCAATACACTAACCACTTGCAATAACATGGACGTCCATATATGGAATAATGAGTAGATCCTAAATCAGTCATCCGCTGATGTAGCTGTAGACTTATAAATTAGTATTTTAATAAACCTACTGGTGAAGGATGGAAGCTAAGGGAACTTGCCATTAATAAACAATGAGAACCTTTCGTATCAGGTTTGATAAATCAATGTACGAAAAGAAATAAATTAATTGCCAAGTGACTTTATTAGTCTTTAATTTATAGTGATTTTGGGGAGGTTTACATATTTACGTAACATCTTTTGATTTGCCGTGAGTGATGATATTAAAAGTCAGTTTTAATGTAATAAACTGAATCGAAAATGAAATGAAAAAGATGAATTATGAAAAGGACAAAATGTAAAACTTTTCATTACACTGGCAGAAAATTTGAAATGCCTGTCAAATGGACACAGAATCCTAAATGAATATTAGAAACGGGTAAATGACGAAAATAAAATGTAATTCTCTATGTGGAAAAAATAGATAATACCTATATATATATATATATATATATATATATTATATATATAGTATATATATATATATATATATATATTATATATATTATATATATAGGGGGGGGATAAGAATGTCAAGCCACAACATTACATTGCATTCATAACATTACAAATGTTCAAGTGCATCTCTCACTCTCTCTCTCTCTCTCTCTCTCTTCTCTCTCTCTCTCTCTCTCTCTCTCTCCCCCCAGATTTATCTTTTCGTTACCGACATCATCAGCATTTATTTCCCGGCATTTAAAGTCAGCTTCTTCATAAGAGAAGAAGAAGAAAGTAAGGAAGAAGAAGAGAGAGAAGAAGAAGAAGAAGAAGAAGAAGAAGAAGAAAACAGAGAGTCCGCCATGCCGTTTCTTTTCACCTGTCAGACTGTCAATGGAAATAATCAACTCGTACGTTCGCCGAGGCTTCTTCTCACAACAACCATATTCTTCTTCTCTTCCGTTTT
>NC_061094.1:61549455-61561955 GCF_015104395.2 Macrobrachium nipponense
TCTCTATTTTCCCAGGATCCTGGATCAGAGAGCAGATTGAAATTGAAAGGGCATGGATGGACAATGTTCTTCTTTCCGATTTCTCAAGGATCTTGGGGTTTGTAAAGAGCAGATTGAGACTGAAATGGTATGGGAGTAGACAAGCACGCTATTGTAGATTTCGATTAGTGACTTAATGCTTCGTAAAACTCCTACCGAAATATTGTTAGAAAGTGATGATTCATCCACACGTACAAAAATACTCTGTCAAAAGTATTTTGAAAATGTAAATTCAGAAAGGAAGGTTAAATGTCAGAAAACTAAGGCGTTTGTCGACAGAAATTCACGGGATAAAAGATGAATATTACAAGATTAAAGGATTCTGCTCTAACACGGTCCATCATTAGTCTGTTATCCGCTGTTGTTCATGATGAACAGAGAACAAAATCGGAAAAATTGAAATAATGACGCAAATCCTCTTAACACGATTACCGAAAGAATGACATATATTTCCCCTCCGTGAAAATAGCTCGTTTTTTTTTTTTTTCCTTTTTTAAGTTCTAATTCCAGTGTATTCGCGTCGCCAACGCCATGTCTGGGACCTAGACGAGCGGAAAACGACTCGTCTTTGTTGTCGTCATGGTGCTTTTAATCCGCATATAAGATCCAGACTGATTATTAGATATTGCAACGGAAGGGCTGACTTGGATGCAGCACACGTAAGCGAGATGTGTGTTCGTTTAACCGGGATGGTCACACAAACACACACACACACACACATACACACACACACGCTGTTAAGCAAACTGCTGTTTCTCATTATCATTTCCTTAATCTTAGGGTGCGCGTATCACAGCGGAGAGAGAGAGAGAGAGAGAGAGAGAGAGAGAGAGAGAGAGAGAGAGAGAGAGAGAGAGGGGTTATTAGGTGCTGTTGCTCGAGATGATCAAGACATTAAAAGAGAGAGAGAGAGAGAGAGAGAGAGAGAGAGAGAGAGAGAGAGAGAGAGAGAGAAGAGAGAGCTTGTCGGGTGTTACTTCTTATGATGATCATGGCACCATTATCATGAATGTGATTCTGTGAACTAGCATTGCTGGATTTAATTACTAATAAAAAAAAAATACAGAATGAAAAAAAAATATTTCCGAAGCAATTACACTGAACAAAAACTCCCAGCTAATAAAAAATATAATCCTTTACTTATTATAAAAAAAAAAAAAGCTGGATGACATTAATTCTGACAGGGAATAGAATTAATGGAATTTAGTCTGTAAAAAGTGTCGTGGATCTTTTTAACATTGTCTTGGATTACATTTTTCATATATATTTATAATATTCTAAGTTACTGATTTGACGTGACATTTCAAGTTTCCATACCGCTTGCGAGAACCTGGGTCTGGAATCCCTTGAAATTTAAAGAACGACGATAGTTTGAAATAATAAGTCTTTTGGGAGATCCTGGAATCTTTCACTGTTTTAGAGGGAGGCTTTAGATAAATCTTCGTGGGATTGTTTCAGATATTCAGAGATTGTTTCAGATATTCAAAGAGGTCTGGAAACGCCTGTTATTGTAAGAATCCCACTACACCAGATGATACCGAATTACCTGTTTATTGAATAATTAATTCTTTTGGGGAATCCAGGAATCTTTCACTGTTTCCGAAGGAGTTTTAGATAAATCTTCAAGGGATTGTTTCCAATATTCAAAGAGATCTGGAAACGCCTGTTATTGTAAAACCTCACGACATCAGATAATACCCAATTATTATCAGAATTTTCTAGGGACAATATAAAATATTTCCGTCTACGTTGGGATTCCTGAGACAACAGAACGCCTTGGATTTCTAAATGCAAATTCCCCGTCCTCGTTAGCCTAGACTGCCCTTAGCAGCCTTAGAAGCGTAATAACGTCTAGAGTTGGAAAATCCCTTCCAAACATCAAAGACTGTCTTTATCTCGGGACTTAGCCAGCAAGCTTGCCCAGGTATTGGATGCTTACAGGACCGTTTAAAACACCGAGATCACGTTCCCAGATGAGATGAGCGTTCTTAAGATCTTAGCTACTTCGTCAACGAACGATTACACTAAACGCTAAACTGCTTACGGTTTGCTCCTTGTGAACGTGTCTCCCTATTCTTGAAAATGAACGAAGACACGTTAGATTGAGAAGTATATTTAAAAATTTATCCCTTTTCAAAGGTTCACTGAACGCGACACTCCGAAATAAATTTGCACAGTGTAACTACTTTACATTTATTATTTTATTTGAGTAACCTACATAAAATATAGGTGATGAGAGATGATAACTATCTTTACGCCGAGTGGTTTTGCAACGGTACTATTTAGAGGGGTCTCATTCCCCTAATATAATGTCTATTAACGAATTTTTTTCAGTTTTCGCCCTTTTTCCAAGATCTAATTAATGCATCTGAGAAAGATGGGTTTTGGCGTAGTTCGACGCTAACGGTAATTTGTAACAAATCTTATATTATAAAAGTGTTTCTTATATAAACTGTTGAGTGATGTATAATGAAAGCTTACATTTTTTCCAGTTAATTTCATTTCCTTCATTGCAAAACGGATCATCTCATGATTGGCAAACAGGCATTAGATTTTGGGAGATAAAGGAAAGCAAATTTCTGAAAGAAAGGAAAGTTTGGTAGATGAGTTTTGATAAACAATTAATAATCTAGTCTTATTTACCCAATGACAAGATAGCCTTTCATTAGGGATCTTTAAAATTATGCTATTATTATGTAATTGCAATAGCCCCAATGCCCTCTTTAACTTCTCGAATTCTTAGCGCCTTTCTGGATACGTTCGTCACTACAAAGCCTTTAGATCCAACTTCAAAGAAATGTGAAAAAATTATGAAGTCCGGTAGCGGGAAACGAACCCGAGATACCATAATCTACTTATAGTATTATAATTTTAAGGGACGAGATTACTTTTCAACCATAATCTACTTATACCAGTATATTAAAGGGACGCGATTATTTTTCGCTGTAAATATCCTTGATAGGATAATGTTGCGGCCTTTCAATCACTTTTTTTTTTATATTAAACGACTACCGAGAGAAGATGTCTACAAATCCAATTTCGCCGAAAAGTTATAAAGGGTTTAAAATACGAATAGGCTTCTGGGGTTCTATTGATAGAGGGTCGACCATAGGAAAAAAAAAATTAAAAGAGATAAAAATAATAAAAAAAAAGATAAAAAGAAGAAGACATCATCCCACGTAATTATTTAAGCTTTCAACACATGAACTTTTCTTGGGTTCTATTGATGGAGGGTCGACCATAAGTTAGAAAAAAAAAAACCTTAAAAAAAAAGGACATTCATTACCGCGTAATTAGTTAAGCTTTCAACACTGAAGTTCTTCTTTCAACAAATCTTTGCCCAGATTCGTACCTCGATCGAGGCAATTAGAGACACCTCTATAGCTTTATTGGAAGTATATCAAGGACCGCCTCGAAAGAGAGAGAGAGAGAGAGAGAGAGAGAGAGAGAGAGAGAGAGAGAGAGAGAGAGGCCGGGGAGGTGGACGGCGAAAAATCGAAGGCATCCTACTTTGCCGAAATGTATATTAGAGGAAGCAATCAGTAATCGAGAAAATGACCTGCTAGAGGCAGCAAGCACAGACAGCAGGCAGCAGGCTGCAGCAGTCTGTTATGGAACGCAATCAACTGCTGAGGGCAGCTGCTGCCTGCTCTAATCAACGGACGTCAATAAGATGTCAAGAAGAGGCATCAGGGCCAATATGGCTTTTTTTTTTTTTTTTTTTTTTTTTCTTTTTTTTTTTTTTTTTTTTTTTTTTTTTCGAGATCCATCTAATTGATGTTTGGTCGCTTTCTTTCCTCCCGCGACCATGATGTGCTTCGCGCGATTTTGGGGGGGGGAGGGGGTGGGGATGGGTGGGATGGGTAGGAGGTGGGGGGGGGGATGGGGGGGAATGGGTGGTGGGAATGGGGGGGGGAATGGGGGGGTGGGGGGGTGGGGGGTGGATGGGGGGTGGTGGGAATAGGGGGGTGGTGGGAATGGGGGAGTGGGAATTCTTGGTAAGAGTTTTGTCTCAAAAAATTCCATGTAAATATTGCTAAGGACAGGAGATAAGGGATTACCCATGGCTATGCCAAACTTTTGTACAAAAAATTCCCCATTGAAACAAAATTTACTATCTTTGATACATAACCTTATGAGACTAATGAGATTTTCTACACTTAAGGGAATGTCATGACGCTCTAATTCCTCTTCCAAATATTCAAGTAAGTCATCTACAGGCACTTTTGTAAATAAAGAGACAACATCAAAACTAACCATATTAAAATCATAATTCAATATTTACATGGAATTTTTTGAGACAAAACTCTTACCAAGAATTTTGCCCCAAAAAGTTATTTGGTTTAGATACGTGGATGATATCTTCTGTATTTGGCCAGTTCACGAAAACCTCCAGGAATTCCTTAATAATCTCAATAATTTAGTCCCTTCTATAAAATTTACTGTAGAGGAAGAAAGAAATTGTAATTTGAATTTTCTTGATGTAACTGTCCATAGAAATGATAGAAATTTCACCTTTTCAGTCTTCGAAAATCAACTAATATTGCCTCTTTGTTCATTACTACTCCAATCACCATCAAAATGTTAAATTCTCTGTTTTTTCTGGGATGTTCCTAAGGGCTTTACGTGTCTGTAGCCCGCAGTTTATTGACGCTGAAATTAAAACTATTTATGATATTGCATTGAAACTTAAATACCCAAGGACTTTTGTAGATGTGGCATGAAAAGAGCTAGAAAAAACATTTTATTCAACTAATGACAAACTTGAATTTAGTAAGCATAACATTCTAAAATTACCTTATGATGAAAGGTTTTTAGATATTCCTAGAATTTTAAAGCTTTTAACATAAATGTTGTTTTCAGTAATATTAATGTCAAGAGTTTAGTAATCAAAAATTCTCCTAAAGATCTTCCAGGCTGCATATATGAAATTCCTTGCAAAAAGTGTGATAAAATCTATACGGACAGACTGGCAAATCTCTTTCACAGCGTCTTAAGCAACATCAATATTCTGTGAGAACTGGGCAAATATCAAATGCATTATTTGTACATATGAGAGATTTAGACCATCCTATTAACTGGAGTCAAGCAAGAGCCTTAGTCCCATGTAATGACACAGTTAAAAGGAATATCATTGAATCTTGTTTTATCAAGTCAAAATAAATAATAGAAATGTTCTAAATTTAAGTCTTGGTTTATTAAACTTGATGCTTTCATAATGAAAAAAGTTGTAGATAAATATAAGCAACAAAATTAATATATTCAGTTTTTACATGTTTTGGACTGTAAAGATACTTTGTAATTTCGGTTAGGGTCAGAATCTGTTTAAGTTTGTGACCGTGTGATATCCGATAATCCTGGATTATCCCTTTTAATTTTTCTTACCCTTTTGATAAATTAACCATCTGGTATCCTGATCTTGTTTGTACCTGAGGCCTTCCTCTCCGATTGTACTTTAGTAGCTCCTTGACGATGTCTGATAAAGACTGAAAGCGGCTTGGATTCCTGTCTATCATTTCCGTGGTATTCGCTTATTTATGAAGTCACGTGCATCTACTGTGATTTTTTAAGCATAATGGAAACCACACGCAACTTCTACGCCTTTTTCTTTGAATTTTCCGAGCCTTGTTCTATTCGTGACATCCTTCTGAATGAATGCTTATCATCGCTCACAAACTGAAACTCCGACTCAACTTTCTACGGAAGTGCATGAAACGAGCAAGTGATGCCCAAGTCGATTTTACCAGTGAGAATTCTTCGCCTAGCAGAGCGACCTTTCGACGAGTTTCAACGTATCATACTTCAGAAACACATCGACATCACAAAAGTGGAAGTAGATGATGCGTTCCGTACACTTAGAAGCAGACGGTATAGCTTTAATCAGACGGTTCCTGTCGATTGGAAGAATCGGATGCTGGATTATTGCTATGAAAAATTGAGAAAGTGCTGCAACCGTCTTGAAAGGAAGCTCCAAGTCAAGCTGAAAAATCTTATTGCTGAAAGCGACTGGTCTAAGCATGCCAAAGTGGACTTCATGATTAATTTATCTGACAAACCAGTGGATAGTGCTACGACAGCGGCTTTGGGATATGGGTTAAGCTTTGGTGTATTTAATGGTAACCTGGGCTGTGTCGAGATCTCAAAATCCTTTTGTTATTTAGAAAAATTGAATCAAAACCTATGCCCTGATGATATCAATATTGTAAAGGTATTGTGTATGGTGCTATGAGTAAACCTTCTCCCCCTAATGTACCCGTGAGATTTCTCCAGGCTTTTAAGAAAATTAAAGAAGACAAAACAGTGAAGGTGACAAAAGCAGATAAATCTAATGCAGTGGTAATTATGAATAAAAGTGACTAAATAAGGTAAAATAATGACATTGCTAAATGACACTGATACTTATAATACGAAACTGAGGTCTGACCCTACACAGACAGTTAACTCCATTTTAATAAACAAATTAAATCCATTTTGAAGGGCTTGGACCATTTAATTAAACAGTTTACACCGCAATGCGCACCTCCCTACCTACATGTATGGTTTAGTCAAGACACATAAAATCAATAACCCTATCAGACCAATCATTATTCAGTGGCTCAGTTTCGTATAATTTATCTAAATGGCTTGTAAAAATTCTTACTCCTTTGGTAGGAAATATTCTAACACGAATGTAAAAACAATGTTGATTTTATAAACAAATTGAATAGTTTAAATTTGAATTATGATTTTAATATGGTTAGTTTTGATGTCTCTTTATTTACAAAATGCCTGTAGATGACTTACTTGAATATTTGGAAGAGGAATTAGAGCGTCATGACATTCCCTTAAGTGTAGAAAATCTCATTAGTCTCATAAGGTTATGTATCAAAGATAGTAAATTTTGTTTCAATGGGGAATTTTTTTGTACAAAAGTTTGGCATGGCCATGGGTAATCCCTTATCTCGTCCTTAGCAATATTTACATGGAATTTTTGAGACAAACTCTTACCAAGAATTTTGCCCCAAAAAGTTATTTGGTTTAGATACGGGATGTATCTTCTGTTTATTGGCCAGTTACGAAAACCTCCAGGAATTCCTTAATAATCTCAATAATTTAGTCCCCTTCTATAAAAATTTACTGTAGAGGAAGAAAGAAATTGTAATTTGAATTTTCTTGATGTAACTGTCTATAGAAATATAGAAATTTCACCTTTTCAGTCTTTCGAAAAATCAACTAATATTGCCTCTTTTGTTCATTACTACTCCAATCACCATCAAAATGTTTAAATTCTCTGTTTTTTCTGGGATGTTCCTAAGGGCTTTACGTGTCTGTAGCCCGCAGTTTATGACGCTGAAATTAAAACTATTTATGATATTGCATTGAAACTTAAATACCCAAGGACTTTTGTAGATGTACGGAAAAAAAAAAAAAAAAAAAAAAAGCTAGAAAAACATTTTATTCAACTAATGACAAACTTGAATTTAGTAAGCATAACATTCTAAAATTACCTTATGATGAAAGGTTTTTAGATATTCCTAGAATTTTAAAGCTTTTTAACATAAATGTGTTTTCAGTAATATTAATGTCAAGAGTTTTAGTAATCAAAAATTCTCCTAAAGATCTTCCAGGCTGCATATATGAAATTCCTTGCAAAAAGTGTGATAAAATCTATACGGACAGACTGGCAAATCTCTTTCACAGCGTCTTAAGCAACATCAATATTCTGTGAGAACTGGGCAAATATCAAATGCATTATTTGTACATATGAGAGATTTAGACCATCCTATTAACTGGAGTCAAGCAAGAGCCTTAGTCCCATGTAATGACACAGTTAAAAGGAAGATCATTGAATCTTGTTTTATCAAGTCAATAGAAATGTTCTAAATTTAAGTCTTGGTTTATTTAAACTTGATGCTTTCATAATGAAAAAAGTTGTAGATAAATATAAGCAAATTTAATATATTCAGTTTTTACATGTTTTGGACTGTAAGATACTTTGTAATTTCGGTTAGAGTCAGAATCTGTTTAAGTTTGTGACCGTGTGATATCCGATAATCCTGGATTATCCCTTTTAATTTTTTACCTTTTGATAATTAACCATCTGGTATTCCTGATCTTGTTTGTACCTGAGGCCTTCCTCTCCGATTGTACTTATAGTAGCTCCTTGATGTCTGAATAAAGACGAAAGCGCTTGGATTCCTGTCTATCATTTCCGTGGTATTCGCTATTTTATGAAGTCACGTGCATCTACTGTGATTTTTTAAGCATATATATATATATAGATATATATATATATATATATATATATATATATATATATATATATATATATTCACGTAGATAATTAGGGGACTCAGAATATATTTACTTGGATAATTACGTAAAGCGTATTGAAGTTTATTACATCACATTACTCTCATTACTGATACAAGATATAGTGTGAGGTCAGTGCTCTTACGAACGCTATAACATTCTAAAAAGAAAAAATCCATTACTCATAAGAGTAAGTTTTCCCATAATTTATAACATCATAACCTCTAACAATCATTTATACCTGAAACTACCTAAACCAACGCTTATAAGAAAACTCACTTTCCATCATAACACTCTCTTTATCCCTTAATACGTAAACACAAGAGATATTCCATTCCAGTAACGCTATCTTCTGAGTGAGAAAGTAGCTACTGCCAATAAAAAAAAAACCCTAAACGAAAACACATATTCCATCACAAAATTTTATCTCAAAAAAGTTTTATGCCCGGGTGGTCATATGCGCCGAGATATTCCCTACCATTAACGACATCTTCTGAGAGAGAAAGTAACTACCGCCAATAAAAAAACCCTAAACGAAAACGCACATTCCTTCACAACATTTGATCTCAAGAACGTTTTATTACCGAATACAGAAACACAAGAGATATTCCCTACCAGTAACGCCATTTTCTGAGAGAGAAAGCAACTATTTCTAATAAAAGAAAGAAAAAAAAAATACTAAAAGGAAACACACGTTCCATCCAAACACTTCATCTTAAAAGTTTTATGCCCGGGTATATATTCATAGAGATATTCCCTACCTTTAACCCTATCTTCTGGGAAAGAAAGCAACTACCGCCAATAAGAAAATAAAAATAAAAGAAAACACACGTTCCACCAGAACACTTGATCTCAAAAAAGTTTTATGCCTTAATACAACTACTGCCAATAAAAAAATTAACGTTTTTAACCCCGCTACAATAAAACACTTGATCTTGGAAGTATTTGATGCCCGAATTCATAAAACCCCGAGAAAAATTCCTTATCAGTAACGCCATCTTTTGAGAGAGAAAGAAACTACTGCCAATAAAAAAATAAAGGTTTTTAATCCCGCTAAAAGAAAACACTTGATCTTAGAAGTATTTGATGTCCGAATTCATAAAAACCGAGAAAAATTCCCTACCAGTAACGCCATCTTTTGAGCGCGCAAAGTAACAACTACTGACAACAACAACAATAATAATAAAAACATTTTAACCCCGGCCCCTCTTATATTTAAAGCACGGCCCCAACTGGAAATTCGATGCTTGTGGGTTCCAGGAAGGAACTAATGGACTAATGGCTTTCAGCCGCACAGCCGAAATACTAATACTAACTTGTCCGTAAGCAGATGTAAATGTAATATCCGAAGCACTTCGATTCCGGAAAGGCCCGCTTCAAAATGGAGCGGTCTTGAATTTCACGGCGAAAGGTCAGGAGGCAGGCGACGGAATCGGACGCGGAATGCAAGAATCGAGACGAGTGTGGGAATGGCGGGTAGGCTGCTATACTATGGTGAGTAAAGGTATAAAGCCACAAAGGAAAGATAAACAACGGAGTAGCTACAAGATCTATCGACTCAGGGTCCTTTACTTAGCAGTTTGGAAGGAAAGATAAACAACGGAGTAGCTACAAAGTTAAGTGTATCTTAGTTTTACCAGACCACTGAGCTGATTAACAGCTCTCCTTGGGCTGGCCCGAAGGATTAGATATTTTTACGTAGCTAGGAACCAATTAGTTACCTAGCAACGGGACCTACAGCTTATTGTGGGATCAGAACCACATTATATCGAGAAATGAATTTCTATCATCAGAAATAAATTCCTCTGGTTCCACGTTGGCCGAGCCGAGAATCGAACTTGGGACCACCGGACTGGTAGCCGAGCGCGAAATCCACTCGTCCAACGAGGGATCCGGAGTAGCTACAAGATCTTTCGACTCAACGTCCTTTACTAAGTAAAAAACGTTGAGTCGAAAGATCTTGCAGCTACTCCGTTGTTTATCTTTCCTTCGTTGCTTATACCTTTATTTATGCATTTATCACGTTCCAAACTTTCGTGATTCAGTTATACATTATGGTGAATGTAGATGGTGGATGTTCTATACGCGAAATGTGAATAGTGAATATACTACATTATGAAATAGTATATTCACTATGAGTTTTCCCTGTAGTTTGGTCACCATGTATATTCACGATAATGAAGTACGAGTATATTCACTATTCATAATTCCAGTTGGGGCTGTACTTTGAGTATAAGAGGAACAGGGGTTAAACTTATTTTTAATTGTTATTGTCAGTAGTTGTTGTTTTTCGCTCTCAAAAGATGTCGTTACTGATAGGGAATATACTATAATATAGTATATTCACTATATTATAAAGAATATACTATATTATAGTGACTGTATATAGTGAACTGTTGAGCTATAATGAATATGTTATACTAAGTGAATATACACCGTGAATATGATATACTGTAGTGATATACTATATTATAGTGAATGTAAACAGTGACCTGTTGTACTATAATGACTATACATAATGAATATACTATACTATAGCGAATATGCTATACTATGGTGAATGTAGATGGTGGATATCTTATACGCGAATGTGACTAGTGAATATACTATATTATAGTGAATACAGACAGCGATCTGTTGAACTATAATGAATATACATAATGAACATGCTATACTATAGTGAATATACACAGTGACTAAGATATGCTGTAGTGAATGTTAGTAGTGGATATACTACACACGAACGTGAATAGTGAGTATAGTATACTATAGTGAATGTACATAGTGAACTGCTGTACTATCATGAATATACATAATGAATATGCTATACTATAGTTTTGTATTTCCTATGTATTCGATTGTGAGGTTTAATTGCTATTGAATGTGTTCGTATTTTTTAAAATGAGTTTTAATGGAGGCAAAAATGTTTTTTTTTTATTGACATCAGGGTTTAATTTTGCCATCGTAGATTGTATATGTATATATATACATACACATATGTATATAATGTGGGTGTATGTGTATGTATGTATATGTCTATACATATTTAGGTTAAATATGGCATAAGATCGAAGTTTTAAAAGCTCCATCAGCTAGAACCTAAATTGATAGTATCAGAAAGTGTCTGGTCTCATCCTGACTCTTGTGTCAACAGTCATTTGTTACGATTCAATCACGGCCAAACGGCTTGTCCTATGGGCATGAAACTTGGCAGGGTTATAGTGGGGCCCCCTAAGATGGTTTATAATGGGGTTTCATCCTACCTCCCCCTCTTCCCCGTCCGAATGGGTGGGGATAAGAAGGGATTCCCTGAAACATGGCTGGTATGCCCGTAGACTTAGTTACTTTATGAATTTATCATACATAATTTCTGTATACATATGTTTGCTAGTAAATGATAATAGAGAATATATATAAGATTACACGATGAATTTAAATCTTCATTTTTCAGTTTTCACGCTAGTATCAATCTCATCCACATATATGAAGTAATTATAAAAATTGTATAAATTGTATATATTAATAAAAATTTAAAAAATTGTATAAATTAATAATACAATTGTATAAATTCAAACGAGTTGCAAAATCCCACTCAAGAAAATGATTACAAAAAGAACGTGGAATCTTTTAAGATTTGATAAACGAAGACAAAAACGCTCAAGCTAATAACCAATAATTCATTAATTTCCCTACCTCTTGCAATCTCGAAGCATAACCGCAATATTTGCAAATTGAAAACTATATATTTTTTTTTACCTCTTAATGAATATCATCACTCTGGACCAAGCATATAGATATGTAGATATGAGTTTTCTTGACATTTCGGTATAATAACGCACGCCGATTGCAACGAGCAACAGCAATCGGCCCGATCAGAAGACGATTGCTCTCGTCTGCAATTGGCCCAGAGCCGTTAATGACGTCCATCTCTTGATTGCTCTCTGAAGTGATTGGCTGAAATTGAAGGGGGGAGGGGTGGTTGTGGGTGGTGGGGGAGTGGAGAGGATGGAGGGAGGGAGGGAGGGAGAGGGATGAAGGTCCTGTTGACGAAATGACACGTCCTTATGTTAAGAGTCTTCTTCTCCTTGAGTCGCAATGGACAGTTTCCAGGGCTGAAAAAAAGGAAGTGTTTCTTGCTGGACTTATTTGAATGGGGGGGGGGGGGGGGG